>NC_133327.1:683061863-683431272 GCF_042186555.1 Aquarana catesbeiana | reverse complement strand
TGGCACAATGTCTACAAAAAAAAAAAAAAAATCCTCTTTTGGGATTTTAAAAAGGCAACCAAAACCAAAATCTAAAAACCATCTTTGGCCTTCACACTAATCTCCAAGATATCCAGTCATGGCCAAAAATATTGGCACCCTTGCTTTTCGGTAAGATAACGCACCGCTTCGCCCAGAAAATGATTGCAATCACAGATGTTTTGGCATTCTCATGTTTAATTTCTTTTGTTTGTATCGGTATGACATAAAAAAAAAGAGAGAAATAAAAAGCCAAATGTGACACATTCCACACAAAACTCTAAAAATGGAATTGCATTCCAAGTTTGTGATGTTCCTGTAATTGGTATTTAACCACTTGACCTCCGGAAGATTTACCTCCCTTCACGGCCAGGTCATTTTTTTGCAATACGGCATATGCGTAATTTTAACTGACAATTGCGCGGTCGTGCGACGCTGTACCCAAACAAAATTCATTTCCTTTTTTTTCCCACAAATAGAGCTTTCTTTTGGTGGTATTTGATCATCTCTGCGGTTTTTATTTTTTGCGCTATAAACAAAAAAAAAGAGCGTCAATTTAGAAAAAAAAAAAAACAATATATATGACTTTCTGCTACAAAACATCCAATAAAAAAAAAAGTAAAAAAATCAATTTTTTTTTTTTTTTCCTTTCTTCTTTGGGTTGTGTTTGGTTTAACCACTTAAGGACCGTGCCTCTTTCTGAGATTTGTTTACAAGATAAAAACTTTATTTTTTGCTAGAAAATTACTTAGAACCCCCAAATATACATTTTTTTTTCTAACACCCTATAGAATAAAATGGCGGTCGTTGCAATACTTTCTGTCACACCGTATTTGCGCAGCGGTCTTACTAACGCACTTTTTTTTGGATAAAATACACTTTTTTTAATAAAAAAAAAGACAACAGTAAAGTTAGCCCAATTTTTTTTATATTGTGAAAGATAATGTTACACCGAGTAAATTGATACCCAACATGTCACGCTTCAAAATTGCGCCCGCTCGTGGAATGGCGACAAACTTTTACCCTTAAAAATCTCCATAGGCGCCGTTTAAAAAAATTCTACAGGTTGCATGTTTTGAGTTAGAGGAGGTCCAGGGCTAGAATTATCGCTCTGACTGTAACGATCGCGGCGATACCTCACATGTGTGGTTTGAACACCGTTTTCATATGCAGGCGCTACTCACGTATGCGTTCGCTTCTGCACGCGAGCTCAGTGGGAAGGGGCACGTTTTAAAAAAATGTTTTTTTCTTATTTTACCTTTTATTTTTACACTGATCATTTAAAAAAAAAATTGTGTCACTTTTATTCCCATTACAAGGAATGTAAACATCCCTTATAATAGAAAAAAGCATGACAGGACCTCTTAAATATGAGATCTGGGGTCAAAAAGACCCCAGATCTCATATTTACACTAAAATGCAATAACATTTTTTTTTAACTTTGTCATTTGAAAAAAAAAATGGCCCTTTAAGAACTATGGGCGGAAGTGACGTTTTGACGTCGCTTTTGCCCTGCAATGGTATGGAGACTGGTGGGGGCCATCTTCCCCCTCACTCATCTCCATGCCTAGCAGGAAGAAGGAACCGACCGCCTCCACCGCTGCCGACGGCTCCTGTAAGCAGCGGAGGGCACTGGAGCGAGGCGGGAGGGGGGGCCCTTTCCCACCGCCGATAAAAGTGATCTTGCGGCAAATCTGCCGCAGAGACCACTATTACTGGAAACCGGACCGCCCACCGAAGAACAGGTTAACCAGGGTTATGGCAGCTAGCTGCTACCATAACAAAGATATCCCTCTTCAAAGTTAGGACATGTATCGGTGTGCGGCGGTCCGGCAGTGGTTAGAAATCTCCATAGGCGAGGCTTTAAAAAATTTTAACGGTTACCTATTTAAAGTTAGAGAGGAGGTCTGTTTACATTTGCGGGCAAAACTTACATATGCTTTCGCTTCTGCGTGTGAACACGGGAGGGATGGGGCGCTTTAACATTTTTATTTATTTTACACACTGTCCCTTTTTTTTTTTTTTTTTTTATATTATATTTATATAATTTTTTAAATTTTTTTTTAAATCACTTTTATTGCTGTCACAAGGAATGTAAACATCCCTTGTGACAGCAATAGTCACGTGTCCGGTATTATTTGAGGGATCTGGGGTCTACAAGACCCCAAATCCCTCCTTTGCATTTAAAGCATTCAAAACGCCAAGTTTGGCGGTTTGGAATACTATTATTTTTTTTTTTTTAACTGGGGCATTTAGGACTCCAGTAAATCGGAAGTGATGTCGCGATGTCGCTGCCGGGTTTCTACGTCCGAGACCCAATCTAAGCCGATTCCGGCTTTGTTCGAGTCTCCAGCCGGCCAGCGGACGTGCCGGCGTGTAGCGCGGGTCTCCTGGTGGGACGGGAGAGCCGCGGAAGGTGACAGGAGGGGGTGGGGGACATCCCCTACTGCTGCTTGTATTAGCAGCCAAGCGGCTGTTAGAGAGCTGACTGTCAGCTCTAAAAAAAACGGTACCAGGGTGATGCCTGCAGCTGTCATTGATGTTAAAGGGGGCAATACACGGTATTAAGAACTGGGGTATGTAAACTTTTGATCAGGGTCATTTGGGTAGTTTCTGTTGTGATTATGATTTAAAAAGAGTAAACACAGTTGATTGATAATAAATGGCTTCAGCCAAACACTAACCATGAGTGAAAGAAAACATTTTTGTGCTATCATTCATATTATCTGAAAAATGGCCAAGAAATCATAAATTCTGTGAGGGTATATAAACTTATGAGCACAACTGATTATATATATATAGATAGATAGATAGATAGATAGATAGATAGATAGATAGATAGATAGATAGATAGATAGATAGAGAGGGGGTCCCCGAGTTGCAAACGGGTTAGGGACTTCCTAATGGTTCGGAAGTCGGATTTGTTCGGAAGTTGGAAGCACATGCGCAGAACGGCACAGACGGTGTTTTGCGATGTTCTGTCAAGTAGCCGCGCATGCGCAGACGTCGTTTTCCGCTGTTTTCTGATGGATTCCGATGTGCCCACTGTCGAAAAATGGCCGCGCATGCGCAGAACGTCACGCCGCCTCCCGTTCGTAAGTAGAAGTTATTCGCAAGTTGGAGGTTCGTAACTCGGGGACCCCCTGTGTGTGTGTGTGTGTGTGTGTGTGTGTGTGTGTGTGTGTGTGTGTATATATATATATATATATATATATATATATATATATATATATATATATATATATATATATATATATACACACACACACACACACACACACACACAGTGATTTTGATTGGCTTTAAAATCCCAAGAGAGGATTTTCACATGGATGATGGCAACCCCCATCTACAACCGAGAGGCTATCATTTCTATCAGCTCCAAGTCAATATGGCAAGAGATTACACGGGGCTAAGAACTGCTACGCCACCTTGTGACTGCGCTTGGGCCTGGAGGAAGGCCATCAAGAACCTGGTGTGGCATCACGAGAAAGCATGAAGAGAGTCACATGGTACTTCAAACCCAGAATTATCGGACTTCATATCAAGAGGTGAATTGGTCAGAAGTGGAACACAACAATAGAATTTCAGTAAAATGAAACTGTCTCGACCCCTTTATGTTGCTTGACTGTGCGTAAAAAATCCATGGATGAACAGACATCAAAAAAGAATCTTGACGCATTTCGCAAAAACAAAGCACAAAACGTGTCAAGGTTTCTTCTCTGATGTTGGCTCACCTTGGCATGTCTGTTCATCTTTACTAGAAGTGAACAGTCAAGCAAGACAAACAATAAGTTGGTTTCATTTTACTGAAATATTGATGTGGACACCAGGACCAGGAAAGGTCAGAAAGCTGCAATCTTTGGAGTATGGGGGTATGTAAAGCCACAATAGGAAAACCACAATGCCGCAGGGCAGGTATGGTATATACATAGTTGGTCCAAGCTGGACCAATGTAACTATGTATACTCCTCTTGAAGCACCTCCCTTGCTTATTAGATAGCAGAGCAGACACACCCACTGCAAGTCTGCTTTCCACTATCTGCCCATGTGCGGCAATGTAATAAAAACAAAAGTTAACTGTCACTGACTGAAGCAACCTTTCCTAACTAGTGTACCCCCATAGCAACCCTGTCAGGTTTCAAGGAACTCCTGCTGAAAAGAATTCCAGTGGGGGGAGTGGGAAAAATAACTCTTGCTTTGGTGACCGATGCCACCCTTAGAGACAGCCACAAATACCATTGGTGCCATGCAGATGACTTTGCCAATCAGTGTTGGCCCCAGAACTACGCAGGCACTATTAAATGGGAGGTCATTCAGCCACATAGAGTGCTATAGCAACCCAAGGACTCAATGGAACCTTGGTTGAATATAGATAGCCAAGAGTGTAAAATAACCTAATTCATTTTGAAGCAATATAGAAGAAGACAGCTAAAAATACCATTGGTGCCATACAGTTGGCGATGCTGGCCCCAGAACTACCCAGACACTAGTAAACGGGAGGTCATTCAGCCACAAGGAGATCATTCAGCCACATAGAGTCCTTGGATTCTTATAAAAACATCTATAGGAACCCAAGGACTTAATGGAACCCTGGTTTAGCATAGATAGACAAGTGTAAAATACCTTAATTCATTTTGACACAAATTAGAAGACCGCTACAAATACTATTGGTGTCATGCAATTGGTTCTGCCAAGTGGTGCTGGCCCCAGAACTATGCAGGCACCATTAAACGGAGGGTCATTCAGCCACATAGAGCAACCTATGTAGAAACCCAAGGACTCAATGGAACTCTGGTTGAATATAAATAGACAAGGACTATAAAATAATATAATTCATTTTGAAGCAATATAGAAGACAGCTAAAAATATCATTGGTGTCATGCAGCTGGTTCTGCCAAGTGGACTTGTCACCAGAATTACGCAAGGCACCAGAAAATGGGAAGTTATTCAGCCGCAGCTCAAGGAACCCCTAGCAACCTCTATAGGAACCGAAGGACTCTATGGAACCGCTGTTAGGTATACATAGACAAGAGTGTAAAATAACTTCTTTTTTGAAGCACTATTAAAGTATTTTTCTAAATCTCCTTTAGATTTCAAGTTGTTATAATTGGGGGTGACCAAGATCTGGGATATTTGCTGTGCAGAGTGTAAAAAAAACACCAAACATAATTATCAATGCCTTATAAACATGATAAGCAAAAAACAAAATCCAATAAAGTCTTACAGGTCACACAATAGAGGTCAGGTCACATGGGCTGGAATAAGGGATGAGGGGCCATGGCCAACAAAGTAAGGGGATAGTGAACGTCCAGGGAAATGGGTGGTCGGTTGATAAAAAGTCTTACAGTAAGAGGATTATTGGTGGTGTATGTCCATGGAAATAGGCAGGTGGTTGATAAATCTTCACGCTAAGGGGATTATTGGTGGTGTATGTCCAGGGAAATAGGCAAGTAGTTGATAACAAGCTTTCACAGTAGTAGATTATTAGCGGTGTATGGCCAGGGAAGTGGGTGGGTACTTGATGAAAAGTCTTCACGCTAAGGGGATTATTGGTGGTGTATGTCCAGGAAATTGGGGGGGGGGGGGGGGGGGACAGTTGATGACAAGTCTTTATGCAAAGGGGATTATCGGTGGTCCTCAAAGTAAGGGGATGTTCAAGGAAGTGGAGGGGCGGTTCACAACTCTTCATGCTAAGGGGATTATTGGTGGTGTATGTCCAGGGAAATGGGTAGGCAGATGATGACAAGTCTTCACAGTCAGGGGATTATTGGTGGTGACTATCTAGGGAAATGGGTGAGCAGTTGATAAGCCTTTACAGTAAGGAGCCTACTGGTGGTGTATGTCCAGAGAAATGGGTGGGCAGTTGATAATCCTTTACACTAAAGAGCCTACTGGTGGTGTATGTCCAAAGAAATGGGCGGGCAGTTGACAATTAGCCATCACAGTAAGGGGATTATTATGTCCAGGGAAGTGGGCAGGCAGTTGATGACAATCCTTCATGCTAAGGGGATTATTGGTGGTGCATGTCTAGGGAAATGGGCAAGCTGTTGATAAGACTTTACAGTAAGGAGCCTACTGGTGGTGTATGTCCAGAGAAGTGGGCAGGCAGTTGATGACAATTCTTCATGGAAAGGAGATTATTGGTGGTGTATGTCCAGGGAAATTGGCAGACAGTTGACGATAAGTCTTCACAGTAAGGGGATTACTGGTGCTCTATGTCCAGGGAAATAGGCAGAAGGTTGATTAAAATCTGTATGATGTGTCCTACAATCTAAGATGCCTCCAAAAATAGCGGATGGTCACCAACATGGAGGAGATGTTGGTAAATTGCCTCCATTGGCATAAATGTGTTGGCTACTGATTAAATTCCAGTTTGTTTGAATTGAAGGCGACCAAGATATGGGAACATCAGCTCTGCAGTGTGTAAAGCATAACCAACATCACCAATAATACATTATGGGAAAGTCCAACAGGTCAACTCATTGACGTCCAGTCACATGGGCTAGGTAAGAAGGGATGAGGGGTGCTGGCCTTCACAGTATGGGGATTATAGGTGGTGTAAATCCAGGGAAATGGACAGGCAGTTGATAATCGGTAGGTGTCCCAAAGTCTGTGGTCCCCGGTGGGGGCGAGTGGTACAGGAATATGCTGGTTAGTTGCCTCCATTGATAAAAATTGGACAGCTATTAAGACCTTATCCATTTGTTACAAAGTGGTTGTACAACTAAATGCGATCTGGTAAAATTGTATAAGAAATTATGATATGTTGGGATCACATAAGATCCACAGTGGACGAGGTTGTATGAAAGAGTGCATGAACAGGAAGGCATTTCAGCAGCCAGACTATGGCCAATGTGAGTAGTAAATGCCCTGGCGTCAATAGGAGTAAAGAATGCCCCATTATTGATAGTAGTAGGAGGGATATTGCCCCATTGTTGGTATAAGGGGAGGAAAAAGTGCCCCATCATTGGTATCAGTGGGAAGAATAGTGCCCTATCATAGTCATCAGTGCAAAAAATAGTGCCCCGTCATTGGTGTCAGTGGGAGGAATAGTGCCCCGTCATTGGTGTCAGAGGGAGGAATAGTGCCCCATCATTGATGTCAGTGGGAGAAATAGTACCCCATCATTGGGAGGAATAGTGTCCCATCATTGAGGTCAGTGGGAGGAATAGTGTCCCATCCTTGGTGTCAGTGGGAGGAATAGTGCCTCATCACTGGTGTCAGTAGGAGTAATAGTGCCGTATCATAGGTATTAGTTGGAAGAAATGAATCTTTCAATGTTGATGCTGATAAACCTATACCACACTGGCTGGTGCGAACACCCCACAATGGACCTACAATGGATGGACAAATCTCTTCTGGTGCATTACATTCAGCATTAGGTGGTTTATAGATATGGTGTGACCACACAGTGACCACATCTGTCTCATCTGTATTTTATTCTGCTGAACGGGGGCTGCAAACTTTGGTATCAGATGCCAAGTCAAAAACAGTCTGAGCTGTGACTGTGGTCTGGGACTGCATGTGTACAGATCTATAAATATATATTACATGAATCCTGACCCATGGGCAACTCACATCCTTCTCAATAACTAAGGAACTAAGGATGGTCCTAAAGTTTTGTGGGCTAGCTAATGAAATCAAAGTTAATCGATCATTTGGACATTTTGCACAAACTAGAGCTACCAAAGCAGACAGCACAATATTGCCCCAGTGCATAGCATTGCCTTGTTAAATATTTGCTTATGTGTGCCATGCAAACCTGAGACCCAAGTGGGTGCAACACACTCCTGGCACACCTTACATCCCACAATGCAATGGGTATACTTCTTCCTGCTTGGGGGCCCTCGTGTGCATGAGGACTTCTATAATCTTGGAGTAAGTCAGTGTTTATAACGCTTACTCCAGATTCAGGGGCTCTGTGGCAGTATACGGACCAACTCGGCTGAGTCTACATGTTATTGCCTTATGATAAAGGAGGCGTATGGCCATATATCTCCTGTGGGTCACAGGAATGCACATGGTCCTGTACTCCTGTGACCCAGATTCAGCTGACAGCAGGCCAAAGCCCCCCTGTCGGCTGATGGCACAGAGCCGGTCTAGGGATCCTGACAATAATTGGGATCCGCCCACTTGCCTGACCAGCAGCTGGCTCAGCCTCTCAGCGGGCCCCTGAGAGCCTGAGCCAGCCGCTCCCGCCCCCCCCCCCCCCCCCCCCCCCAGCACAACCCAGAGCTCCAGTGAGTGCTCTTTGCTCAGAGTGGACCTAAGAACTGAGCTAGAGTTGGTCTTAAACTGGAATTCCACTTAAAACCTAAATCTATTGCTACAACTACTCCCAGCCCCACTCTAAGCCTAACCTATCAAACCCTAAAAAAAAAAAAAAAAAAAAAAAAGAAGGATTGCTATACTTACCTGTTCTGAAGTCGCTCTGGTCCCAGGCTGAGCTGTCTGTAGAGCAGAGACAGCCGACAACGGATGCCCCATAGTAAGTCTATGGGTGATGTCATCTCTTCATTTCCCAGCCATTGTTGGCTCTCGCTCTACACAGAAGCCACCTCTGGAGACCAGACCAGAGCGGCTTCAGAACAGGCAAGTATAACAATCTTCTCTTTACAGGCTTAGATAGATTAGGCTTAGAATGTTTAGCGTTCGAGTAGGTTTGGGCTGAACCCCCACTTTAATTAGCTATAGTTTTGTTATCTATGTACTGGATGTAATTATTTTTGTAATTGATTATTTCTGAATTTTGTAAATTGGCGCTATGAAGAACTACCTGAATCTGCCACGTGTCGGTAAAGCTACTGAAACTGGCGATAGAAATTTATGAATTTGGTGCAGACCATTCTACCAGAAAATCGTCACTAGGGCTTTATTGGATTCCCCCAATAGTCTCCAAGTACAGGTTTCCTTAAAGAGCCCTGTTATCTGACGCACTCCCAGAATACAAAAATTGGACTTGTGTCTTTTTTCGACCTCACCTACTATGTAACTATGTAATCCAAAGAGCTCTAATTTATAATCTAGAGTACGAGATTGGAATTAGGTGGATGGAAGTTCCCCATATTTGGGTTGATACTCTAGCCCAGGGGTCTCCAAACTATGGCCCTCAAGTTGTTCAGGAACTACATCATGCCTAGTCATGTCTGTGAATGTCAGATTTTTACAATGCCTCATGGGACGTGTAGTTCCGCAACAGGTGGAGGGCCGTAGTTTGGAGATCCCTACTCTAGCTCACCAATGGTGGTCATTTGAAAATCCTGTATAAATTAGAGCTAAATAGTCAAGAGGTTTGGATAGAGCAGTCGTTCTCAACTCCAGTCCTCAGGACCCACTAATAGGCCAGGTTTGCAAAATAACTGAAATACATCACAGGTGATATCATTTGCTGCTCGGTGATTGCAGTATTCTAGTCTGCATCTCCCCAAGGTAATACTTAAAATCTGGCCTGTTAGTGGGCCCTGAGGACTGGAGTTGAGAAGGACTGCTCTATCCAAACCTCTTGACTATTTAGCTCTAATTTATACAGGATTTTCAAATGACCACCATTGGCGAGGAAATTAGTGACACCATGGTTGGGTACAATTTTAAAAAAATAGAAAGCCTTGCCCAGCACCAGAATGGAAAACCTTTGGCCCATAGTAGCTGTCTCATGCTAAGGTGGTGGCTGTTCATGGTCCTGGAGTGTGCTGGTGTAAAAGCCGACCAGATGGAAAGTCTGTGAGGGTTCTCATTTATCCAAGTCATGGTATAGCAGGTAGTAGATTTGGTCACATTCATCTGAACTTGTTCTGTAATGTTGAAGACCTTCTATAGCTTCTGCAAGCCACTCTTTTACTTCTGATGAGCATCAAGAACATACCCCGGCATTTGCATCCACACAGGTAGTACAGACATAATAATCTAATCACCATGGTATGTGAAGATATAGATCGGGGTGTCAAACTCAATTTCATTGCGGGCTGCAGTATGGTTGCCCTCAAAGGGCTGGTTGTATCTGGAGTGTGCTACTATCATAGTGCAGAGCTCAGGAGTAATCTATGCACGGGGTGCAGAGTTCAGGAGTGAGCTACTTACAGAGCGCAGAGTTCAGGAGTGCGCTACCTACAGAGCGCAGAGTTCAGGAGTGCGCTACCTACAGAGCGCAGAGTTCAGGAGTGCGCTACCTACAGAGCGCAGAGTTCAGGAGTGCGCTACCTACAGAGCGCAGAGTTCAGGAGTGCGCTACCTACAGAGCGCAGAGTTCAGGAGTGCGCTACCTACAGAGCGCAGAGTTCAGGATTGCTCTACATACAGAGTGCAGAGTTCAGGAGTGTCCAATTTACAGAGTGAAGTGTTCAGAAGTGCATTATGTACAGAGTACAGTTCCAAAGGTGCCTTATGAACAGAGTGCTGAGTTCAGAAGTCCATTATATAGAGAGTGCAGGGTTTAGGGGTGTGTTACATATACAATGCAGGATTCAGGAGTGTGTTACATACAGACTGCAGAGTTCAGGGGTTGGCTACACAGTGTGCAACCCCACCCGTCCCTTGTAAAAATAGTAGGCTTCTGTGTTTACAAGTGACAGCGGTGAGTGAGAGCTGTAGGTGGCGGAATGGAGTTCTGCCGTGTTCCGGCTGCAAAACTGGGTGTGAGGGCCACATGACAAGGCCTGGTGGGCTTTGTGTTTGACATATGTGATGTAGATTGTCCAACCAGAGGACAGGAGGTGGGAAAGTTGTGGAAGCTCCTTGTTCCAGTTACATAACCCATCGTTGGTGTCCAAAAGTCTGCCTAGGTAGTAATCCTTTGAGTCACATGGTTGAAGGTGTTCTCAAATTGCCTAGGTAGAGATGTTAAACCCAATATTATAGGTGAAAGACCGATGGTGTTGTTGAAGGTCGCCATCACTGTTCAGGGATGGTTGCTCCTATTGGAAAAGTTGTGGAGCCATCTTGTTCCCGTTACATAACCCATCCTTGGTGTCCAGAAATCTGCCTACTCTATACAAGGAAGACTAATGGTGTCGTCAAATGTTGCCATCACTGTTCAGGGATGGCTGCTCCAGTTTGATGTAGATATTTTGACTGACTACTACTACCAAACCAGACATCAATACCTCCCTTCTGCATTCAAAGATATCCCACAGGCATCTTGCTGCATCCAAACTCTACCATAACTGGTGGTGAAGCTGGAAAAATTCATCAGACCAGATCTTCTAGTTATTATTAATCAAATACTCCCCTGAACGTTGAAGACACCGTTGGATGTTCATTAGAGATCCCGCATGGTGCACCTCATACAGCCAAGAGTGCTATGACCTATTCTCCAATACTGGTCTCCATTTGCCATAACTGTATTGTATCCACCAAGGATTGCCAATTTACATGTTCGGGTTAGCCATCTTGCGTTCTGTACTTTATACACATTCTGAGATTGGCGCCATCAGAAGTCCTAGAAACTGTATGGTCTTAATGATGCTCAAACTCCCCTCCGATGATCATACTTTAAACCAATCCAAAGGAACCTGCAGACTCGTAAGGCAGATGAAGAAGTGGCGCCACTGCCTTAGTTACGATGGGCAAGGGTCAGCCAACATCCGCTGGGTCAGGCTTTCTATTTTTCTGGCAACTGAGTGCAAAGGGTCTGTTGGGGAGGGGCTATATATTGAACTGTAACATTCCAGTACAAATAGCATCTGTAAGAGCCAATATGGATAATGGGTTTATAGTTCCATTACCATGTGATGCACTGGTCTCCTGGTGGGGCTGGGTGATCTACAAACTGCACCCTGATACTTTTAATACTCTATACTGGTGATCTCCAAACGGTGGCCCTTCGCCTGCTTTTATCTGGCCCCTGGGTCACGGTTTCGTCCACTGATACCAACAATGGGGCATCATTTTCCCCCACTGACACCAACAAAGGGGACAAAATACCTTCCAAGGACACCAAACAATGGAGCGCTATTCCCCCAAATGACACCAACGATGGGGTACAATTACTCCCAGCACACCAACGATGGTAATCTCTGCAGCTTGGTCTCCTAGTGACGGAAGAGCCTCCCCAAAAATGTTTTACCCAATAGAGGCTTAATTGTAAAGATTAGGCCCCTATTGGGCGAAACATGTTAGAAGAGCCTCTCCCATGGGTAGGAGAGCAAGATGAAGACACTTTTTTTCCTAAGAGGAGCTCAATGCCGAAGGCAGTGTGCGGACAGGCGCCATTTTTGTTGCAGGGAAAGGTTAGTGTCAGGTTTTCATTGCTAAGTGAATCTAAAAATTAAAGTGCCACACCGCAATATCCATCTCTAGACAAGTTTATTCCAAAGATGGATTGTTTACCGAAGGAGGATGTAGCTTCACCCCCTTCATCAAGGCTTAATAAAAGCAACACAATGAAACAACGTATCCATTTCTTTTAATTGCTTCCTTTTGGTCAGTTAAGGCTCCATTCAACACTAGCGCGACTCCAAAGTGGCACGATTTCCAACGCAACTTTGGGATCGCGACTTTTAAGAGCGACTTTGATCTTACGTATTAGTCGGGTTGAAAAAAAAAAAAAAGTCCAACCAATAAAAAAGGATCTTTACGCTTTCTTGATCAAAGTCGCATCAAAGTAGTGTGGGCAGCTTTTCAAAGCTGCTGCGACTTTTAAGTAATGATTGGAACGGGTGTCATTGAAAAAAAGGAATGGGCTGCGGCTTGTCTTTGCGACTTTGATGTCCAAGTCGCACAAGTGTGAATGAAGCTTTAACCACTTGCCCACCAGTCACGTTCCTGTTACGTCACCGGTCTTCAAGTCGTTGTAGCGGGATGCTGTGTGCATCTGCAGTCATCACCCCCGTACCGTTTTTACTTATTTTTTTAGAGCCGGTAATCGGCTCTCTTGTGATAGCAATCAGAGCGGCTAACTATCCACTGGATTGCTATTACAAGCAGCAGGGAGGGATCTTGTCATGTGACCAAAGTCGCAACAAGCGTGAATGGAGCATTAAAGTTTAACTAAAGGCAAGACTTTTTGCACCCTCTCCATTGGTCCCGGTGACCTGTTATCGTCGAAAGCGAAAGAAAGTCCCACCTTTTAAAGGGGAAAACTTTCCAGTGAGGACAACCAGGGATTTCCTCTCACTTCCTGTTTTGGTTATGGGACAGGAAGTGAAAGGTTATCCCTAAAAAACAAAATTAAAAACACAACACCCAAAAGAAAAAAATATTTTTTTTAAAAGGAGTTCTCTCCACTCTATCCAAAAGTAAAAAAAAATAAAGTTCTGCCTTTAGTTACACCTGAAGTATTCTTATTGTTGCTCCAACGTTGTAGATTTGAGCTGCAGAGAAAAACGATAACGATTCTTTTATCGCTGAGTTTGGATACATTGTTTCATTTTCATATTTTTTTTTTTTAGCCCTGATGAAGGGAGTTGTATCCTCCGAAACGCGTTGGCTTTGTAAACACTTTGTCTCTGACTTGCGTTTGACTTGACTATTCCGGTGTGGCCCTTCAATGTTTGATTCATTCATCCGTACCACAACCCAGGAGGATTTGGGGGATCCTTTGGTGCTCAGCGGAATATTGGGGTTCTCTATATCTCCACCACTATTATACTTCTGATAAACAGATCCGGAATCAACCACCAATAATCCGCTTTCATGGCCGTCTCCACTTTGGGGAGGGGGGGGTCCCCCCTGTACCAAAGACCTCTGACTCCAGGACAGGAAATGAGGGGAAATCTCCCCAGCGGGGACACGGACAAACCTGATGGGGGTTCTAACCTTTCCAACGGCCAGAGATCCACGTTCAGCCCGGACTACAGGACAGAACACCGGACTGGAGTTGTCCAGAACTCGGACCCCATATTTTGGGAAGCTCCCGACTCCCCAGGATTGGTCCAGCACTGCTCTACCTCCCATATCATCAGTAAGGGGCGCTAAGGGTGTATCAGGTGTGTGGGGGATGCGTTGGTGATATCAGACATTGGTGAATATGATCCGGAACGTGTCGGTTATCGGGGGGGGGGGCAATCAGTAACACAATACCTATGGAGGGGGGACACACAACCATCACTGGGAGAACTGGGGGCACCAGTACAGATCATCCCTGGGGGGGGGGAAGGAGCCGTACAATGGGGCAGGAAATAGCAGAATGGACTCCCCACACCCATCACAGGCGAGACTATGCCGGGACAGAATGGGGGGTGTCAGTGGGGGAAGGAGGTCAGGTGACGGGAGGGTGTCAGTGGGGGGGGGCTCAGGTGACGGGAGGGTCTCAGGTGACGGGAGGGTCTCAGGTGACGGGAGGGTGTCAGTGGGGGGGGGGCTCAGGTGACTGGAAGGTGCCAGGAGCCCAGAGGGTGTCAAGTGAGTTGAGGGTGTCAGGGGCCCAGGTGGTGTTACTTGTGGGGTGTCAGGTGACAGTTAAAGGTATTAGGGGCCAATAGGGTGCCAGTGGAAGTGTCAAGGGCCATGAAGGTGTCACTGGGGGGGGTGACAGTAGAGGTGTCAGGGGCCTGGAGGGTGTCACTGGAGGTGCCGTGGACCCAGAAGGGGTTACTTAAGGGGTGTTAGAAGTCCAGAGGCCTGCAGGGTGTCACTGGGAGGTCTCAGGTGACAGCAGAGGTGTCAGCAGTCTGTAGGGTGTCAGGAGGGTGACAGTTGAGGATGTCAGGGGCCTGGAGGGTGTCAGTGGAGGTGTCAGGTGACAGTTGAGGGTGTCAGGGGCCTGTAGGGTGTCAGTGAAGGTGTCAGTGGAGGCGTCAGGGGCCCAGGGGGTGTCACTTGGGTGTGACGTTAGAGGTGTCAGGGGCCCGAAAAGTGTCATGAAGGTGCCAGGGGTCCGGAGGGTGTCAGCGGGGGGGATGTCAGGGGCCTGTAGGGTGTCAGGGGCCCAGGGGGTGTCAGTGGAGGTGTCAGGTGACAGTTGAGGGTATCAGGGGCCCAGAGGCTGTCAGTGGAGGTGTCAGGGGCCTGTAGGGTGACAGTTGAGGGTGTCAGGGGCCTGTAGGGTGTCAGTGGAGGTGTCAGGGGCCCAGGAGGTGACAGTTGAGGTGTCAGGTGACAGTTAAGGGTATCAGGGGCCTGTAGGGTGACAGTTGAGGGTGTCAGGGGCCCAGGAGGTGTCACTGGGGGGTGTCAGGGGCCTGTAGGGTGACAGTTGAGGGTGTCAGGGGCCTGTAGAGTGACAGTGGAGGTGTCAGGGGCCTGTAGGGTGACAGTTGAGGGTGTCAGGGGCCTGTAGGGTGACAGTTGAGGTGTCAGGGGCCTGTAGGGTGACAGTGGAGGTGTCAGGGGCCTGTAGGGTGACAGTTGAGGGTGTCAGGGGCCTGTAGGGTGACAGTTGAGGGTGTCAGGGGCCTGTAGGGTGACAGTTGAGGGTGTCAGGGGCCTGTAGGGTGACAGTTGAGGGTGTCAGGGGCCTGTAGGGTGACAGTTGAGGGTGTCAGGGGCCTGTAGGGTGACAGTTGAGGGTGTCAGGGGCCTGTAGGGTGACAGTTGAGGGTGTCAGGGGCCCGGAAGGTGTCACTGGGGGGTGTCAGGGGCCCTAGGCCCGGCTTTCTTACCCCCAGAATCCGCAGGGGCACCGCGGGGGGAGGCTGGGCGGCTTGCTGCGCTCGCTCCCGGTGTCTCCCATGGCTGAGGCGGCGGTTCGGTCCCGGCCGAGGATCGGAGCCGTGATTCCAGGCCGGCCAGCTGGAGGCGGAACGTTCCAAGTGCTGCCCGGGGGGGAGCCGCCGCCCCGATAGGGCTGTGTGAGTGTCCGGTCCGGCGGTGGAGGGGGGTCAGGCTGTCTCTCGGCACCTCACGATGGTGAGAATATCTCCACACAGCGCCACCTCCCCGTCTAAGCCTCACCGGACACAGCGCCTGGAGCCGAACTAGGCCGCACACCCCTATTCCGGGAATGGTCGGGTCCAGCGGAGAGCTCAGACCTGAAATCAGCTGGAAAAGGAAGAAACCATCGTGGCTCCCGGAGGGGGGGGGCAGGGTTATAAAAGGCCCGGAAACCGGGGACCGAACTACTCCGGGGACGTCCAGGGGGGATAGTGTGTGATAATAATAGAGGCGGGGTGTGGGGGGCGGAGATCAGCAGGGGAGCCCGATCATCAATTCCTCAGCGACCGGGAACCCCCCCGCTAGGACCCTACATGGTACAGTCTGGAGAGGGCGATGTTTGGTTGAGATTGGAGATGAGCCAGAGAAGAGGAGAGACCCCATAGAGACCACCATAGAGATCACCATAGAGGACGCCCATACCATCCAACCAGAGACCCCCATATAGATTACCATTGAGACCTTAGACCCCAACACCATCCAAACAGAGACCCCCATATACATCACCTTAAAGACCTGAGACCCCCATATAGATTACCATAAAGACCAGAGACCCCCATACTATCTGACCAGAGACCTCCATAGAGACCCTCTTAGTGACTTGAGACCTCCATAGAGACCATCATACGAACCAGAGATCACCATAGAGACCTGAGAGCCTCATACAGATCTGAGACCTCCATAGAGACCAGAAACCCTCAGACCTGAGACCCCCATAGAGACTAGAGACCTCTATAGAGACAAAAGACCCTCATAGAGACCTGAGACCTCCATAGAGATCAAAGACCCTCATAGAGACCAGAGACCTCCAGGGAGACCAGAGACCCTCATAGAGACCTAAGACCTCCATAGAGACCCTCATAGTGACCTGAGACCCTCATATATATTCTGAGATCTCCATAGAGACCACATATCCCCATAGAGACCTCTAATAGAGACCGGAGACCCCCACAGAGACAGGAGAAAAACCTCAGAAACCCTCATACAATCCAACTTAGAGACTCCCATACCATCCAACCAACCCAGAGACCTTCATACCATCCAATCCAGAGACCCCCATACCAACCAGAGACCCCCATACCATCCAATCCAGAGACCCTCATACCAACCAGAGACCCTTATACCATCATACCAATACTGAGTCCTTCATACCATCCAATCAGATAACCTCATACCACCCAACCAGAGACCCCAATACTATCTAACCCAGAGAACTTCAATCTATCCAACCTTATACCTTAATATCATCCAACCAGGGATCCTCATACCATCCAACCAGATATCCTCACACCATGAAACCAGATTACCTCATACCATGCAACCAGAGATCCTCATACCATCCAACTAGAGACCCTCATACTATCCATCCAGAGACCTTCATACCATCCAACCAGAGATCCTCATACCATCCAACCAGAGATCCTCATACCATCCAACCAGAGACCCTCATACCACCCAACTAGATATCCTCATACCATCCAACAAGAGCTACTAATACCATCCAACCAGAGCTCCTCATACCATCCAACCAGAGACCCTCATACCATCCAACCAGAAATCCTCATACTATCCAGCCAAAGATCTTCATACCATCCAGCCAGAGATCCTCATACCATCCAGCCAGAGATCCTCACACCATCCAACCAGAGATTCTTATACCATCCAACCAGAGATCCTCATACCATCCAACCAGAGCTCCTCATGCCATCCAACCAGAGCTCCTCATACCATCCAAACAGAGATCCTCATACCATCCAACCAGAGACCCTCATACCATCCAGCCAGAAATCCTCATACCATCCAGCCAGAGATCCTCATACCATCCAGCCAGAGATCCTCACACCATCCAGCCAGAGATCCTCACACCATCCAGCCAGAGATCCTCATACCATCCAACCAGAGATCCTCATACCATCCAACCAGAGATCCTCATACCATCAAACTAGAGACCTTCATACCATCCAACTAGATATCCTCATACCATCCAACCAGAGCTCCTAATACCATCCAACAAGAGCTACTAATACCATCCAACCATAGATCATCATACCATCCAACCAGAGACCCTCATACCATCCAACCAGAGATCCTCATACCATCCAACCAGAGATCCTCATACCATCCAACCAGAGATCTTCATACCATCAAACTAGAGACCCTCATACCATCCAACCAGAGCTCCTCACGCCATCAAACCAGAGCTCCTCATACCATCCAACCATAGATCCTCATACCAAAGACCCCCATACCATCCAACTAGATATCCTCATACCATCCAACCAGAGACCTTCATATCTTGTCAAATAACTGCCAGAGATACTCATATAATTCTTTCTAAATCTTATAACTGCCAGCGAACTCATATAACTCTACATTGTGACCCTCATAAAATCCACACTACATTCTATAACTGCCACAGACACTCATACATTCAACACCTCTACCCATCATTGACAGAGACCCTTGTAAAATGCACACCATATCTGAACATTAGTAGGAAAGTTAATAATATCCACATCACTGCCAAAGACCCTCATACAACCTACCATAGAATTTGCACCACATCCGATCACTGCCAAAGACCCTCATACAATCCTCACCACATCCAAATACTACCAAGAACCCTCATACAATTCACACCACATCCAAATACTGCCAGAGACCCTCATACCATCCAACTAGAGATCCCCATACCATCCAACTCACATACCCTCATACCTTTCAGCCAGAGACACCATATCATCCAACCCAGATACCCCCATTATATCCAACCAGAGACTCCCATACCATCCAACTAGAGCATCTCATTCTATCCAACCAGAGACCCACATACCATCCAACCCAGATACTCTCATACCAACCAACCCAGAGACTCTCATACCAACCAACCCAGAGACTCTCATACCAACCAACCCAGAGACTCTCATACCAACCAACCCAGAGATCCTAATACCAACCAACCCAGAGACCCTCATACCATCCAACTTAGAGACCATCCAATACAGAGACTGTCATACAATCCAATCATAAAAACCCCATACTATCTAGTCAGAGATCCTCAAACCATCCATTCCATAGACCCAAATACTATTTAACTCAGAGACCCTGATACCATTCAACTAGAGTCCCTCATACCATCCAACCCAGAGACCCCCATACCATCCAACCCAGAGACCCCAATACTATCCAACTCAGAGACCCTGATACCATTCAACTAGAGTCCCTCATACCATCCAACCCAGAGACCCCCATACATCCAACCCAGAGACCCCAATACCATCCAACCAGAGACCCTTTTGCCATCCAACCCAGATATCCTCATACCATCCAACCCAGGGACCCCCATACCACCCAAACCAGAGACCCCCTCCCATCCAACCCCAATGCTATCCAACAAGAAACCTCTATCCCATAGACCCCCATACCGTCCAACCCAGAGACCCTCTTATCTTCCAACAATATATCCAGCCCAAAGACCCTCATACCAGCCAACCACAGCCCCTATATCACCCAACCCCTTCCCTATAACCAGGGGACTCTTTATCATCCAACCCAGAAACCCTCATACCATCCAGTCCAGAGACCCCAATGCTATCCAACTCAGAGACCCTGATACCATCCAACTAGAGTGCCTCATACCATCCAACTCAGAGACCCCATACTATTCAACCAGAGTCCTCTTTGCCATCCAACCCAGAGATCCTCATACCATCCGACACAGGGACCCCCATACTACTCAGAACCAGAGCCCCCTTCCATCCAACCCTAATGCTATACAACCAAAAAAAAAAAACCTGCACCACATCCAATCACTGCCAAAGACCCTCATATAATCCTCACCACATGCAAATACTGCCAGAGACCCTCATACAATCCACACCACATCCAATCACTGCCAAGAGACCCTCGTACAATCCACACCACATCCAATTGCTGCCAAGAGACCCTTATACAATCCACACCACTTCCAATTACTGCCAAGAGACCCTCATACAATCCACACCACATCCAATTACTGCCAAGAGACCCTTATACATTCCACACCACTTCCAATCACTGCCAAGAGACCCTCGTACAATCCACACCACATCCAATTACTGCCAAGAGACCCTCGTACAATCCACACCACTTCCAATCACTGCCAATAGACCCTTATACAATCCACACCACATCCAATTGCTGCCAAGAAACCCTTATACAACCCACACCACATCCAATTACTGCCAAAAGACTGTCATACAATCCACACCACTTCCAATTAGGGTTGTCCCGATACCACTTTTTTAGGACCGAGTACAAGTACCAATACTTTTTTTTAATGTCACGTGACAGGTTTTTTTTTGCTATTTTTTTTTGGGGGGGGGGGGTGAACGTTGTATGTGTGTGTGTTTTTTTTTTTTTTTTTTTTACAATAATATTTTTTTATTCTTTATTGTTTTTTTTTTTTTTTTTTTTTAATCAACCCTTTTGGGGGGCTTTGGTGAGATATCAGGGGTCTTAACAGACCTCTGATATCTCCCCCTTGAGACAGAGAAAGAGACAGAGGATAGAGATTCCCCAGTCCCTTTCTCTGCAGCCTCAGCTGCACTGAGAATGACTGGAGAGAAGACAGCGGCTCCTCTCCATTCATAAACTGACACATCGTAATCACAGGAGGTTACAATGTTTCAGTTATGTGAATGGACAGAGTCAGCTGACTCTATCCTTACACAAAGGAAGGAGGAGGGGGACGGAGGAACTGAGGGGGAGAACGGAGGGGGACAGATAAGGAGAGAGGAACGGAGGGGGAGAACGGAGGGGGACAGATAAGGAGAGAGGAACGGAGGGGGAGAACGGAGGGGGACAGATAAGGAGAGAGGAACATAGGGGGAGAACGGAGGGGGACAGATAAGGAGAGAGGAATGGAGGGGGACAGATAAGGAGAGAGGAACGAAGGGGGACAGATAAGGAGAGAGGAACGGAGGGGGAGAACGGAGGGGGACAGATAAGGAGAGAGGAACGGAGGGGGAGAACGGAGGGGGACAGATAAGGAGAGAGGAACGGAGGGGGAGAACGGAGGGGGACAGATAAGGAGAGAGGAACGGAGGGGGACAGATAAGGAGAGAGGAACGGAGGGGGACAGATAAGGAGAGAGGAATGGAGGGGGACAGATAAGGAGAGAGGAACGGAGGGGGAGAACGGAGGGGGACAGATAAGGAGAGAGGAATGGAGGGGGACAGATAAGGAGAGAGGAACGGAGGGGGACAGATAAGGAGAGAGGAATGGAGGGGGACAGATAAGGAGAGAGGAATGCAGGTGACAGCGGAGAGGAATGGAGGGGGACAGCGGAGAGGCACAGAGGAACGGAGGGGGCACGGAGGAGGATGCAGTGACAGTCAGCTGTGAGCGATCACCGCTGTATGTCACTAAAGCTGGTGAAAGCCGCTGGGGGAGAATCTTGTAACTCCCCCACGCGCCGATCACAGCTGTCCTCTAGGTATCGGGGGAAGCATCGGGAGCATTTGCCCGAGTACAAGTACTTGGGCAAATGCTCGGTATCGGTGCCGATACCGATACTAGTATCGGTATCGGGACAACCCTATTTCCAATCACTGCCAAGAGACCCTTATACAATCCACACCACTTCCAATCACTGCCAAGAGACCCTTATACAATCCACACCACATCCAATTACTGCCAAGAGACCCTCATACTATCCACACCACTTCCAATCACTGCCAAGAGACCCTTATACAATCCACACCACTTCCAATCACTGCCAAGAAACCCTCATACAGTTCACACTACATCCAATCACTGCCAAGAGACCCTCATACAGTCCACACCACATCCAATCACTGTCAAGAGACCCTCATACAGTCCACACCACATCCAATTACTGCCAAGAGACCCTTATACAAACCACATCCAATTACTGCCAAGAGACCCTCATACAGTCCACACCACATTAAATCACTGCCAAGAGATCCTCATACAGTCCACACCACATCCAATTCTGCCAAGAGACCCTCATACAGTCCACACCACATCCAGTCACTGCCAAGAGACCCTTATACAATCCACACCACTTCCAATCACTGCCAAGAGACCCTCATACAGTTCACACTACATCCAATCACTGCCAAGAGACCCTCATACAGTCCACACTACATCCAATCACTGCCAAGAGACCCTCATACCGTCCACACCACATCCAATCACTGCCAAGAGACCCTCATACAGTTCACACCACATCCAATTACTGCCAAGAAACTCTTGTACAAACCACACCACATCCAATTACTGCCAAGAGACCCTCATACAAACCACACCACATACAATCACTGCAAAGAGACACTCATAAAAGCCACACCACATCCAAATACTACCAGAGACCCTCATACAATCCACAGCACATGCAGTCACTGCCGGAGACCCTCATACAATTTATTGTCATATGGGGGGTGTTTAACCATTCCCAATACCGGGCACTTTCATCCCCTGCCTGCTGGGGCCAATTTTTACCTTTCATCGCCGTCACACTTTGAATGACAATTAGTCATGCAACACTGTACCCAAATGACATTTATAGAATTTTTTGAGAAAAAAAAAGTTTTCTTCGTTTCTGTTGATTAGGCCTGACACTGATTCAGCCAGGCCTCAGCAAATCCCCTTTGCAGGCTGCGACCTCAGGCCCCAAATGTGTAGCAGGAAAGTCCTTGTGCTGTCCCAGTTAGCCCCCTTCAGGCCCTGCCAGCCCTGCTGGCTGCAGCTGCCTCTTTCCACTGCCCCTTCCTCCACAGTCCACACTTCTGGTTCTGCACCCATCTCAGACTGCAAGCTCTCAGGTGGCCTTCCCAGTCCTCCTGACTGTGCCTCACTCACCAGCCCTCCTGGCTGTGACCAGTTGTCCTCCCTGGAGCTTCTTAGGCTGCATTCACACCTGAGCGTTTGGTTTTCAGGCAGGAAGTCTGGTGTTTTTGCCGTGATTTTTGCTGCGCTTTTTACCGCGTTTTGCAGCAATTTAGTACAGGTCCAATAGTCACCAATGTAAAAAAAATAAAAACGCCTGTAATCTGCCTTAAAAGAAGCTCCAGAACTTGTTTGAGCTTGAGGCATTTTGGAGCTTCTAGCTTCAGGCGTTTTGGAGTGGAGATGTGAACCATCTCCATAGAGAATAATAGATTTTTTCCCCTCCAGCGTTTTGTAGCTTCAGGCTTCAAGCTACAAAACGCTCAGGTGTGAATGGGGCCTTAGCAGTGCTCTCTCCCGCTGTCCTCTCCTTGCTCTCTCTGGTGCCTCTGGTCCAGGACATCTTCATGTGTTCTTGAAAGTGGTCCCAACGGCACCCGAGCCCAGGCCCAAGGTTACCCCCCCTCCCCCCAGACTGGGCAGCTCCCTCAAAGGCCCCGACAGCCTCCGCACCCTCTCACTCCAGCTCCTCCACCCTATCACTCCTCTCCAGCTGGCCTGACCCTGAGACACTCCTAAACCAAAATGAAAACAAACAGGCCTAGAAACCAGCCAGACCTGTTTAAATTTACCTATCCTCTCTAGCACACAACTAGAGGGTTCTACATTAACAAGTTATATATCACATAATATGGGCATTCTTATAATTACAACCCAAAACACATTCTGCTTCTCCTCCTGAGTATGGGGATACCAGATGTGTGGGACTTTTTCACAGCTTAAATCAGTGTTTCTCAACTCCAGTCCTTAAGGCACCCCAACAGGTCATGTTTTCAGGCTTCTCATTATTTTGCACAGGTGATTTAACCAGTTTCACTGCCTTAGTACTTACTACAGCCGTTTCATCGGAGGGAAATCTGAAAACATGACCTGTTGGTGCTCCTTGAGGACTGGAGTTGAGAAACACTGGCCTAGATGCATAGAAGGGCCCAAAATCCAAGGAGCACCTTTAGGCTTTCAAGGAGCATAAATTACACATCTAATTTTCTGACTGTCACATTTTTGAAGGTCCTGGAGCACCAGGGCAGTAGAAACACCCAAAAAATTACCAAACTTTGGAAGGCAAACACTTCAGCATATTTTGTAAGAGACATAATGAGTCTTTTAAAAAATTTTGGCACAAGTTTTTGAAAAATGCAGGAAAAAAATGAAAATAGATGTTTTTCACGCAAAAATATCAATTAATAAGATATTTCTAACATACATCATGGGTTTACTTATAATTACACCCCAAAACACATTCTGCTTCTCCTCCTGAGTATGGAGATACCACGTGTGAGACTTTTTTTAACAGCCTAGCCACACAGAGGGGTCCAAAATCCAAGGAGCACCTTCAGACATTCTAGTGAATGGGAGCGCATGTGTAGGATCCAAGGTGTTAAAGCAGGTGGTGAGGAGGCGATACTATGCCTCATTGCTGCCTGTCAAATAGTCTCTGAAGAGTGATCCAAACATGGATGGCTATTCAGAGAGCATTTCACATGTGAACAAGTCCTTATGGTGACACTATGGGGGAGATTTACTAAAACTGGTGCACACAGAATCTGGTGCACAGCTCTGCTCTGCAAAGTAACCAATCAGCTTCCAGGTTTTATTGTCAAAGCTTAATTGAACAAACTGAAGCTAGAAGCTGATTGGTTACTATGTTACTATACACAGCTGCTCCAGATTCTGTGTGCACCAGTTTTAGTAAATCCCCCCCGTGAGTGGGTGGCGGTGTTTAGAAAGACTGTCTGTTGTCAGTATGTAAAAAATATAATTTTTTATTTACGTTTTAATATTTTTCTACATACTGTCACCAGAGTAGTGCAGTGCTACAATAGTGACACTGTACTACTCTGCGGTGGTGATCAGGATTTTTTTTTTTACTACTACACAGTGATGATCAATCGTTTTACCTGTCAGGAATGGCTTTCATCTATGATTAATTGTTTACTATTGTGATTGGCCACAGCTATCAGGTGGTACAGGGTCGCTGTGATTGGCCAATCACAATAGTAAACAGTGCATGACAGTTGTTTACTAGTGGATATGTGATAGCTGTGATTGGTCACAGTGATCACAGTGGTATGTTGTACACAGCAGTCACAGATCGAGCAGCTGCATGCCCCAGGGGGCGCGCGTGAGAGGGAGGATGAGTATTAGTACTGTACATCCCAGAACTAGAGAGCACCCACCCGGCCATTTATATACATTGGCCAAGCAGGAAGTGATTAATGAGTCATGCTAGTCTGAACTGGCGTTTAAGGGCTATCAGGCCCACTTTTATTAAAAGGAAAAGCAAAGTTCTCACAAAGATTCCCATGCAGAGGTTTTTCAACAATGAAACAGTCAACAGAAAATACAAAGCCATCTGGCTCTCTTCAGCAGCACCACTGCTCTTGTCTCTCACAGCACCTTGCTGTACGGGCCCCACTCCTGGCTTCTAGATAGGGTTCTCCTAGAACTTGGGGCTCTCTCACTCTTCCAGAGACTTACAGACTCACTCCAGTCTCCTGCAGACTCCTTTAGCTGTCCCAACTCTCCCAGTCCTGCTGGTAAGGAATCTCCCCAACGTGGAGTCTTGTTTCCCAAGCGTGTTACCTCTCTTGGCTGGAGCACACCCCTATCTCCACACAAAGGCTCTGTCTCCAAATAGAAGCCTTAAACTATGATGAGGCCTGACTTATAACCTGCAGGCCTTCAGTAAGACCTGGACACAGGATTGGAGACTTCTTTCAACCAAATCTTCCCAAAGTCTCCAAGCCCCAGACCCTGATTCGGGACTACCAAACCCAGAGAAAGCTGTAAAAACAGTTTTCCTGGCGCCAACATGGCAGCATACTACCACATGTACCACATGTATGCTGCCATTGGCACCATGAAAGGAAAATTACAGTGTGTACTTTACACAATTTTCCGTTTTCCTAGCACCAACATGGCAGTGTACATGTGGTACATGTGGTCGTATGCTGCCATGGATTGGCACCAAGAAAGAAACATTATGGTAAGCATTTGATACAATTTTCCTGGTGCCAGCATGGCAGTATAAATGTGATACATGTGGTAGTGTGCTACCATGGATTGCCACCAGGAAAGGAAAATGACAGTAAGTAAGACCCTCATACAATGTATCCATATTATAGATGTCCATTTCATATCAGGGACATACATAGCACTGTCAGAGACCTTCATACAATGTATCCATACCATAGATGTCCATATCATATCAGCAACATACATAGCACTGCCAGAGACCTGCAAACAATGTATTCTTAAGCTGGTCATAGACGGTTCCGCCTGAACCATGTATGAGCAGGCTGAATGTACCCAAGGTGATCAATTGATCAACTTGCGTAAAACCACCCTGTCGTATTTTACATGTGATTTTTGCTATTGGCTATTATAGCCGCAAGCAGCCCCCTTTTCCTCCTACCAGGGGAACACCATCGCTCCATGGTAGGGATTCCCACATTAGTGTTGGTGGGAGAATTGAGCGATTTTCTTTTCTGCAACCAAAATCGCTCCATCTATGGCCAGCTTTACTATAGATATCCATAGCATGTCAGTGAAATATACTTAGAATTGTCAGAGACCCTCATACAATGTATCTGAAGACGGAATGACGAAACGCGTCAGAGGGGTGACCACGTGACTCGTGATATTTCACTATATTTCACTACATTGAACAATGAGGAGTGGTTTTTACATATCTCTTTATGTTTAGTGACAATAGATTGATGGACATTCTAATGAAAATTACCGCACATGGTTTATGTATGTTTTGTTGCTACATGAGAGGTTTTTCCCACTGCAGTATATGAGTCATCATATGTTTGAATACTTTATGCTATTCATATAGAGCGCTGTTAATGCTTTGCTGTTCACAATTAGGCATACATTTTTATATTGTATCTATACACAGACTCAATTTTTGCAGATTTATTAAAAAAGAAAAACTGAAATATTACATGGTCCTAAGTATTCAGACCCTTTGCTGTGACATTCATATATTTAACTCAGGTGCTGTCCATTTCTTCTGATCATCATTGAGATGGTTCTACACCTTTATTTGAGTCCAGCTGTGTTTGATTATACTGATTGGACTTGATTAGGAAAGCCACACACCTGTCTATATAAGACCTTACAGCTCACAGTGCATGTCAGAGCAAATGAGAATCATGAGGTCAAATGAACTGCCTGAAGAGCTCAGAGACAGAATTGTGGCAAGGCACAGATCTGGCCAAGGTTACAAAAAATTTCTGCTGCACTTAAGGTTCCTAAGAGCACAGTGGCCTCCAAAATCCTTAAATGGAAGACGTTTGGGATGACCAGAGCCCTTCCTAGAGCTGGCCATCCGGCCAAACTGAGCTATTGGGGGAGAAGAGCCTTGGTGAGAGAGGTAAAGAAGAACCCAAAGATCACTGTGGCTGAGCTCCAGAGATGCAGTGGAGAGATGGGAGAAAGTTGTAGAAAGTCAACCATCACTGCAGCCCTCCACCAGTCGGGGCTTTATGGCAGAGTGGCCCAACGGAAGCCTCTCTTTAGTGCAAGACACATGAAAGCCCACATGGAGTTTGCTAAAAAACACCTGAAGGACTCCAAGATGGTGAGAAATAAGATTCTCTGGTCTGATGAGACCAAGATAGAACTTTTGGCCTTAATTCTAATGCCGCGTACACACGGTCGGACTTTTCGTCTACAGAAGTCCGACGGACTAAAGCTGGCTGACAATCCGATCGTGTGTGGGCTTCCCCGGACTTTCAGCGGACTTTTCCAGACTCAAATCTGACGGACTTTAGATTTGAAACATGCTTCAAATCTTTACGTCGTAACTACACCGGACCCAGAAATCCGCTCGTCTGTGTGCTAGTCCGACAGACAAAAACCCACGCTAGGGCAGCTATTGGCTACTGGCTATCAACTTCCTTATTTTAGTCCGGTGTACGTCATCACGTACGAATCCATCGGACTTTTGTGTGATCGTATGTAGGCAAGTCCGTTCGTAAGAAAGTCTGCCGCAAGTCCACCAAAAGTCTGTCGGACAGGCTGTCGGACTTTTGTAGATGAAAAGTCCGACCGTGTGTACGCGGCATTAGCGGTATGTGTGGAGAAAACCAGGCACTGCTCATCACCTGTCCAATACAGTCCCAACAGTGAAGCATGGTGGTGGCAGCATCATGCTGTGGGGGTGTTTTTCAGCTGCAGGGACAGGACGACTGGTTGCAATCGAGGGAAAGATGAATGCGGCCAAGTACAGGGATATCCTGGACGAAAACCTTCTCCAGAATGCTCAGGACCTCAGACTGGGCCGAAGGTTTACCTTCCAACAAGACAATGACCCTAAGCACACAGCTAAAATAATGAAGGAGTGGCTTCACAACAACTCCGTGACTGTTCTTGAATGGCCCAGCCAGAGCCCTGACTTAAACCCAATTGAGCATCTCTGGAGAGACCTAAAAATGGCCGTCCACCAACGTTTACCATCCAACCTGACAGGACTGGAGAGGATCTGCAAGGAGGAATGGCAGAGGATCCCCAAATCCAGGTGTGAAAAACTTGTTGCATCTTTCCCAAAAAGACTCATCAAAAGGGGCTTCTACTAAATACTGAGCAAAGGGTCTGAATACTTAGGACCATGTGATATTTCAGTTTTTCTTTTTTAATAAATCTGCAAAAATGTCAAAAATTCTGTGTTTTTCTGTCAATATGGAGTGCTGTGTGTACAATATGGGGTGCTGTGTGTACAATATGGGGGGCTGTGTGTACAATATGGGGTGCTGTGTGTACAATATGGGGTGCTGTGTGTACAATATGGGGTGCTGTGTGTACATTAATGAGGAAAAAAAAATATTTTAGCAAATGGCTGCAATATAACAAAGAGTGAAAAATGTAAGGGGGTCTGAATACTTTCCGTCCCCACTGTACATCACTATACGCAGAGATCTTAGAACACATTTACTATAATGTAAGTAATGAGCAGAATAAGATATATTGTATCTGTCACTCCATACGTATTACCATATGTTTTATACATCTAAAATACAAAACATATGCAACGCTCCTTGTGCCCACAACATATGAATCAAAACAAGCAAAAAATAAAATGTGAAATGCCAAAATCCAAAAAACTTATATAAAGTGCAATGCAACTCCACTATAACGCATGAAAAATGCAGATAATTATAAGAGCCCATGACTCACATAAAAATATAGCAAGTGATTCACACATAAAAATGATAATAAGTAGATATAACATACAATTGTGCATAAATATCAAACATAAGAAATACTGTATTTATTGGCGTATAACACTCATTTTTTCACCATGAAAATCGGGTGCAAATAGCGTGTGCGTGTTATACACCAATACTTCAATTTTAGCTGCCTTGGAGGGGACGGGGAGGGGGGCGGGATGAGTTCCGTCAGATTACATAGAGTGAGAATCTCCTGTTTACTTGGCGGTTTCTGTAATAGGAATTTCCGTGTCCTTGGCCGCCATTGGACCACTCTTCTGTCTATCATAGGAGATTCTCACTGTATGTAATCTGTAGGCGTTCATCCTGCCCCTCTCCCTGTCCCCTCTAGGCTGCAGATCACCATCGATCAGGCTGCATTGATGGCAATGGTGAGGCTGCAGATGGGCACTGACCCTTATTTTGCTTCAAAGTTCCTTATTTAAAATTTAAGTTTTTTTCCTGAAACTTCCCCCTTAAAATTAATGTGCGTGTTATACGCCGATAAATACGGTAAGTAAAAATAGAATAAATTCATAAATAGTGAAGTGTCATTCACTATAATACATAGATGTGCAAAACATTCAAAACGTACATATAACAAATTCATAAATGGTGAAGTGCAATACACTAAAATCCATTGGGTGTGCAAACAGTACATATGAATCCGTGAATCAAAAATGAGTGTGTTAGATGTCCCAATAATAAATAGGTGAAAAAATGTGATCCCAACTTCATGCAGTACAGCTCCTAATAGCAGCGGGGACAAGTCTTCTGATCATAGCAGAAAGTGCAAGCGCAGTGGACATTAATCGTAGCAAAAAGTGACCAAAGTGGATGTGCACTTCCAAAACGGGCTCCGGGGCGCGACACCTGTTTCCCCCAGCCTCTCACCTGTAGCAGCGGCCCCAATGGGCCAAGTAAAGCGTAAGCCGACAAGCGGTACAGATCTCCACAGGCACAGCCAGCAGCTTCCGGTGGTAGTCACAGCTTATGGGGTCATATAATATCCAACCAGCAGTCACACTCCCCCCGTTCAGTAGATGTGGGCAGATGGGCAGTAAAGGAAAGAAGAGGGCTCCATAGTGTAGTAATTAGAGTTTATTAAATAAAAGCAAGAAATGACTTACTTACTTGTAAGTAACGTTCTTTTACCTATTTGAAACATATGATGTGTGCGTACCCATCTTTGGTTTTATAATGAAGAATCTTTTTAAACGATAACACACCATTGGAGCCTCTTATTCTTCATGTGCTCCGGGACACCCGGCTGACTGAGATCCTGTGATGAGAGCTGGATATCGTGGATGGACGTTCGTGGCTGTTAGCGAGCACCAAAGACGAGGCGGACCATTTGACCCCGCAGAGGGGTATATCTGCTAGCGTTCACGACCTCGCTACTACAAGAGGTGCACAACTTCTGGTAAGAGTCCTCACCCACAGAGTGATTATTACATGGAAACTCTCATCTCCTTGGTGGTGGTGGAACTTTTTGGATCATCCTATCTTACTGAAATCATTTCATCCTGCTGGAACTGTTTGTTACACTTTGAGAACTCTTTTACGTTTTTTAAGATTCATTTTTATTTTCATAGATACTGAATCCTTATTTTATATATTTCATATTTTTTTTTGTTTTCACAATTTTTTAAAACTCACCTGTATTGTAATCACCCCCCCCCCCCCCCCCCAGTACTCATTTGTCTTGTATTTTGTTTTCACTGAACACCATTTTCGAGGCATTTGTGGTTCATTTGGGACAAGCGCGGCTTTTGTATCTGCTGCAAATATTTACCCTCTAGCTTCTGTTCACTTGACTGGAATAAAGCCTTGAGTCCTCGGCCAAAGAAGATACATATTCATAGCTCATACAAAGTTAATGGTGGCTCTAATGCAGGGATCCTCAAACTACGGCCCTCCAGCTGTTGCAGAACTACACATCCCATGAGGCATTGTAAAACTCTGACATTCACAGACATGACTAGGCATGATGGGAATTGTAGTTCCTGAACACCTGGAGGGCCGCAGTTTGAAGACCCCTGCTCCAATGTTTCAGCAGCAGACTCCCAGTTACAAATGGGTAAGAGAAGCTTTTGGTGACCCTAACACTTCTTGAGCAACAGTCTCACAATGGCAATAGATCCTTTAGGAGCAGTTATTGGCGCCCCTAATATTTTAGTAGCAGCCTTCAACTGGTATTGGCCCTCTGACCCCATGCAAGTAATCACTGATACCCCAAAGAACTGAGTAATAAGGTCTCCATGCAATGCCCATCCAGCAGCAGCTTCCCCCAAGCTCTCCTGGACATTTTTCAACATAGCAGACACCTACAGTATACTTCAATAGTATTTTTTTAAAGTGTTTTACGAAGGTTAGAAAGGTAGACGTAAATATACAAAAATAAGGCCTACATTCGGCCTTGCTTGAATCAACTGAAAGTTAACAAAGTGCAAAACAGCGATGCAGGTGGCATAACGTGCAATTACACCAATAGTAAACTGTGGGAATGGATACTGACAGTCATACGATCACCAGTAGGAATTTGTATTAATGTTACAAACATGAAAAAAAAAAAAAGGGAAGGAGAACCCAAGTTGCGAGTGAAAATGATAGGCTATGCAATGGGAGGAGAATCGAGCATCCCTTAGAGAGAGACCCTGTTGGGGCAGGGAGAGAATAGCGAGTTCCAACAAAAACAAAACGTGGTTCCCCAAACACACATTAACTGATAGCAGACATCTCTGAAGATGTTCCAGGCAGCCAGCCATCTTCCATGTCCTCCATACTCTAAAGTAGTCTAGCCTAAATTCCGTAATCCTTGGCTCAGTGCCCACGTTGGGACCAGACTCTAGAAAAAGAGCTCCTCACACCGACTTCCTCACCAGGCCCAAGCCTCGAGGGGAGGACAAAGACCTTTTGTCAGAAACCATGAAATCAGGCCGAGACAGAAGTACAGTTAAATCACACTTGTATAACAATAAAAGTAAAAAGAACAAACGTAGTTAAAACATAGCGATAGTTCAGTAACCAGAACGGAAAGTCAGCCAAGCCAGAAGTCAGGGGTCAATGTAGTGGAACAGCAAGCAGGATCTGGAGCCAGAAGGGATGTCAGCAAAGCAAGTCTTAAACAGGTTACCAGGAGATAGTTTCTGTGATGTTCACCAAGGCGAAGGCAGAGATCAGCTGGACTGGACGGCTTAAGTAGGCAGGACTGACGAGCAGGATATCATCAACAGCTGAGTAACTGTGGAGAGATAGGAGCTGGCAATTAGCCGACAGCTGAGTGGCCAGCTCAGAAAAGGAAGGGCTGAGCCCAGCCCTGACACTTTTCTCTACAGTGACATCGTCTCCAGGTGAAAGTCTGTGTAGGGTAGGGTGCAGCACGGTACACCTGTGGGAAAGAATACACTCAGTAGTCGAGATGGTAGAGAACAGTGTATTGAAAGAGTTCGAACAACGTACATTCAGACCCAGTGGGTAAGCACAGCAGACCGGAGCCACTTACAAACAGTAGCAGAGGATCGTGAGCGTGAAATGATGCCTACAGCTTCTGTAGCAAGGAGAGGGAATGCGGCTTGGCTGGTTCACACCTAAACAGGAGGCTTCCTATGAGGAGATGGCATAGTCCCTGCACTTTCCCTACTCCTCAGGAACCTTTTCTATGTGCTGTCCCTGTCAGACATTTTCCCTCTCCCTTCAGTTCAAATGACTGAAATAAAATCCTCATTCCTTGGCCAAGGCACAATATTCATTGCTCATACAAAGTTGATGGTGGCTCTAATGTTTCTGCAGCAGCCTCCCAGTTTTTAAATGGATACTTCAAGAGCAGCTATCAGTGGCTCTAATTTCTTGAGTATCAGCTTCCCAATGAGAATAGATCCTTGACTATGGTATTAAATAAGTCTTGTTACTGCTATACCAAGAACCCCCACCCTTTTCCCTTAGTGACCACACCACACGAAATTGGAGTTAAATTGGCCATAGCAGCCTTTTTATTAAACGAGTATAAATAACCAATAATTAACATTAATAACATAAAAACAGACCAGACTGTTTATTAAAGAGAAAGGGCTACAAGGTCCTAATAGGCATAAAACCCAGGACAGTGCCTGCTTGTCACTTCACCGGCCTCCAGCCGCAAAAAAAACACCAACTCGGAGACAACTAGCAGGTACACATCCACCACCTGGGAGCCGTACCTCAGACGGGTCCCTACACCATACCTTTGGTGCCCATATGAACCTAAAAAAGGACCTTGCACCCTGCCACCACCACACCTGGCTTAGAATTACCCGATGCTTCCCTGAAACGGTCCCAAACCACCATATTCAGAGCGGGGAGGGTGGGAAGTTCCTCCCTTTCCCTCTCCGACTGAAGCCCTCCCCTTCCTGTCCACTGCTTAATTCCCCTTTCTCCACCCAGCTCCTGCCCCCTGCAGCCTGTTGACTTATCCTGTGTCCCTAACTCAGTACCTTAAACAAGCCCCTTTAAACTCTTGTCATGCCGGCCCTGCGTCTATTGCTTTCTTCCTTTTACTCCGGGTCTCTCTTTAGGAGCAGTTATTGGCGGCCCAAATAGTATAGTAGCAGCAACCAACCAGAATCGGTTATCTAACCCCATGCAAGAAATGACATGCCCGGGAGGGAAGGACAAAGATCTTTCTCTACAGTGACATCCTCTCCAGGCAAAAAAAAAAACTCTTCTAGAAGGTTTCTCCAGATATTTACCCTCTCCCTTCCGTTCACATCTCTGGAATAGAACTGGAAGGCTCTGGCCAAGGCACATAAATATCCATAATTCATACGTTGTTACGTCTTACATTAACTACTGGAGAACACTCAACAGCAGCAGACAGAATTAATCAATGTCCTGAGTTTAAGAGAAATCCAGCGCAAGCAGAGAACAAAAACAAAGCTCAGGCATGTTATAGCCTTGCTGAAAGCACATCAAGTTTATAGCTGAATTCCAGGTATGGCAATTTTGACATTGGACCAGCTTTGACTAATACATGTATGTACCGTATATACTTATATATAAGCCGACCCGAATATAAGTCGAGGCACCTAATTTTACCACAAAAAACTGGGAAAACTTATTGACTCGAGTATAAGCCTAGGGTGAGAAATGCGCAGCTGCTGTAAGTGGAAAAGATGGTCAACCATGCCCATTTGCAGCCTCACTGTGCCCATTTGCAGCCTCACTGTGCCCATTTGCAGCCTCACTGTGCCCATTTGCAGCCATAGGTCCCCCGAACTTCAAACTCGTTAGTTAAGGGTTCCTAGATGCCCCCTAGCTGCAGCCACAGGGTCCCGAAATGACATTGCTTCAGATGGAGACAGTTGACCGACTTTGGGGCCCCGTATCTCGGGGCCACTTGGTGCTAGGAACTCCATTTGGTGTGCAAACCCAGTGGGACTAGCACTACAACATTTGCAAATCTGGGGTTCTTAGCACCCCGAGATACGGGGCCCCAAAGTCGGTTCAGAAAATGTCAAGCACTTTTCTGCTGCAGAGAATGACATTTTCCGAACCGAATGTGGGGCCCAGCTTTGGATATGTTGTAGTGCTAGTTCCACTGGGTTTGCACACCAAATTCGGGGTTCCTAGTAGTTCCAAGTGGCCCTGAGATACGGGGCCCCAAAGTCAGCTCGGAAAATGTCATTCTCTGCTGCAGAAAAGTGATTGACTCAAGTATAAGCCGATGGGGGCATTTTCGCACAAAAAAATGTGCTGAAAAACTCAGCTTATACTCGAGTATATACGGTATGCGCCATACAAAGGCAGCTGGTTGTTTTTTTTTGTTGGGGGGGGGGGGCAAATTTCTCTCCAAGGGAGGGGGGGCACTTGAGAAGAGGAGGAGTGGAGACTGCAAGCCAGGCCTTCTAGCCTGACCTCACAAATGCCTTTCTGGAAGAATGGTCAAACATTCCCATAGACACGCTCTTAAACCTTGTGGACGGCCTTCCCAGAAGAGTTGAAGCTGTTATAGCTCCAAAGGGTGGGCCAACACAATATTGAACCCTATGGACTAAGACTGGGATGACATTAAAGTTCGTGTTAAAGTTTAAAGGTAGGCGTCGCAATACTTTTGACAAAATAGTGGACAATCCATACATTGGTCCATGGTGGACCAATGTAACTATGTAAAAAATGCTATTCCTGGAATTCAGCTTGAGCTAGGGACACTCCAGCTTATAGAAAGGGTCCCTACACATTGTATGCTGCTTGCAACGTCTGAATGTATCCGCAGCGACCCCCCCACAAGTTGGCTTCTTCTGGAGCCCAAAAACTCATTTATTACGGAATGTTGGCTTTTGTCTGGAGAACCCCTTTTAAATATTGGCACCATCCATCACGGACCCGACACCTGCCACAAGCATCCATCGCCCTTACAAATCTTCTCTTCTCATCCCTGCCACAGAAGATATTTGCCTGCAAGCTTATAATGCGCATTAATTGGATTTTTATGAATTTTACTGACCCCCCCCCTCCTTCCCACCGTCCAGGGCCCCTCGGCAAACCTCTCGTTTCCAGGACGACTGAGCCAATAAGACTCCGCGGTTCTCGCGCATGCATTGGGCCATGTTATCATTTACCAGGAAAGGTAAATTATCAAGGGTTTATCTTAATAAAGACAGTGAAAAAAAGAAGAAAAAAAAAGCAATCGTTTCGCGGGGAGTCAAGGCAGAAGAGGCTTAATTGATCGTGGGAGAATTTACTCGGTATGTTCTTTTCCGGGAATTGGACAAGGCTCAGCGAGATCGCCTTTGTGTGCTCCTCCGCGGCTCGGCTTTAATGTTTTTCTGAAAACTAAGATAATTGATTCAAGGTAAACTCGGTAAACAGGGCGAGAATGAGCAGGCCGGATCGCCGGGATTTACGATCTTCGATTTTCTGGATTTTTTTATTTTTATTTTTTTTATCCCCGTCACAAATTCTGATGATTATGTTGTTAGAGCTGGGAGAATATTTTCGGATAATGAGAAATCACATTTAGAACAACGTGGCCTCACAAAAGCGTAATGTGTGTACAGGGTTAGGATTATGTGGAGGGAAGTGGTGGTAGATGTCTCTGGGTGTCAGGTCTTTGGGGGGGGGGTCAAAAGAATCGATGAAATGTATTTCACGTGGACTTGTTATGTGTTACATGAAAAAAGGCAACGTTCTAGAAGAAAATAAAGATGAATTTGACTTTTTAACCTCTTAAGGACCAGGCCTATTTTTCAAACATGTTTACAAGTTAAAATCTTTTTTTTTTTTTGCTAGGCTAGCCGGAGGCTAGCCTGTATTTGTAGGAGGAGTCTGAGAGGGCTATTTAAGCCTCCTCCTCTGTCAGGCCAGGGCTCGTCGGCGTTCTGGGTTCAGAAGGGGGTAGGGCTTACACGTCACTTCCGGCTCCTTGCTAAACCACGGTCGGCTGCAACATGGTGGCGGTGTCTCTCTCGGTGCTCCACCGGGGAGTTCGCCTGCCCACCTACCTGGTCACCCCCCGGCACATCCCTCAATCACTGGTCCCCGCTTCTCCCGGTGTTCCCGGGGGGGGTGATCGGTCGCCCGCCGCCAACTCCTCTCCCCATGTACATCCAGCTCCACGAGTGAGCCCCCACCTGGTGCCCCGCCAGGGGGGGTGATAGGCCGCCCGCTCCTCTGCCCGCCCGCTTGTCAGCCAGCTCCTCTCTCCCCTTACCATCTTGCTCCATGTGGGAGCCGCCCGCCCAGGGGGGGATGTTCAGCCAGCCGCCTGCTCCTCTCCTCATATGGCTCCACGAGGGGGCCGCCCCTCCGTTTCTCCCGATGCTCACGGGGGGGGGGGGGGGGGGCGGCCACCCGCCCGCCTGCTCCTCTTTCCCCACAATTCGTATCACTGCAGCACAGAGGTCATTAGACCACAGACAGCAGCCCAGACCTGAGGTGACAGGTCTGTTGTGGCTTGCTGTTGATGTACCATGCTGGATTGTTCATCATTTATTATCGATTTTCATTGTAGTTTTAGTCGCATCCAGCGTTTCTGCCCCAGCGTTTCTGTCATAGCATTTTCTGCCCTAGCATTTCTGTCATAGCGGTTCTGTCCCAGGATTTCTGTCATAGCGTTTTCTGTGCCAGCATTTCTGTCATAGCGTTTCTGCCCCAGTTCTGTCATAGCATTTCTGCCCCAAGGTTTTCTGTCGTAGCGTTTTTTCTGCCCCAGGGTTTCTGTCATAGCATTTTCTGCCCCAGGATTTCTGTCATAGCGTTCTGCCCCAGCACTTCTGTCTCGGCGTTCAGTCTCGGCATTTATGTTCACTGCGTTTCTGCCCCAGCTTTCTGTCATAGCGTTCTGCCCCAGCATTTCTGTCATAGCATTTTCTGCCCCAGGATTTCTGTCATAGCATTTTCTGCCCCAGCATTTCTGTCATAGCGGTTCTGCCCCAGGGTTTCTGTCATAGCGTTTCTGCCCCAGTTCTGTCATAGAATTTCTGCCCCAGTTCTGTCATAGAATTTCTGCCCCAGGGTTTCTGTCATAGCGTTTCTGCCCCAGTTCTGTCATAGCATTTCTGCCCCAGTTCTGTCTTAACATTTCTGCCCCAGGGTTTCTGTCATAGCGTTTTTCTGCCCCAGGGTTTCTGTCTAAGCGTTCAGCCCCTGCATTTCTGTCATAGCGTTCGGCCCCAGCTTTCCATCATAGCATTCGGCTTCAGCATTTCTGTCGTAGTGTTCTGCCCCAGCATTTCTGTCACAGCGTTCTGCCCCAGCATTTCTGTCACAGCGTTCTGTCCCAGCATTTCTGCCCCAGCATTTCTGTCACAGCGTTCTGCCCCAGCATTCTGTCTCGGCGTACAGTCTCGGCATTTCTGTCATAGGGTTTCTGCCCCAGAGTTTTTCCACAGCATTTCTGCCCTAGGATTTCTGTCATAGCGTTTCTGCCCAAGGAATTCTGTCATGGCATTTTTCTGTCATGGCGTTTTCTGCCCCAGAGTTTTTCCACAGCATTTCTGCCCTAGGATTTCTGTCATAGCGTTTCTGCCCAAGGAATTCTGTCATGGCATTTTTCTGTCATGGCGTTTTTCTGTCATGGTGTTCTGCCCCAGCATTTCTGTCTCGGCCTTCAGTCTCAGCATTTCTTTCATAGCGCTTCTGCCCCAGGATTTCTGTCATTGCATTTCTGCCTCAGCGTTCTGTCGTTGCGTTTCTGCCCCAGGATTTTTGTAATGGCTTTCTGCCTCAGCGTTTAAGTCTCAGCGTTTCTGTCATAACATTTCTGCCCCAGGATTTCTGACATTTCGTTTCTGCCTCAGCGTTCAGTATCAGCGTTTCTGTCTTAGTGTTGCTGTCCTTGTGTTTCTGCACCAGGATTTCTGTCATGGCATTTCTGCCTCAGCGTTTCTGCCCCAGAATTTCTGTCATGGCATTTCTGCTTCAGTGTTTAAGTCTCAGCGTTTCTGTCATAGCATTTCTGCCCCAGGATTTCTGTCATTTCGTTTCTGCCTCAGCGTTCAGTTTCAGCGTTTCTGTCATAGCGTTGCTGTCCGTTCGTTTTCTGCCCCAGGTTTTCTGTCATAGAGTTTCTGCTTCAGCGTTCAGCCTCAGCATTTCTGTCATAAGCGTTTTCTGTCATAGCGTCACTGTCCTTGTGTTTCTGCCCCAGGATTTCTGTCATAGCGTTTCTGCCTCAGTGTTCAGTCTCAGCATTTCTGTCATAGCGTTTCAGGTTCGGTGTTTCAGCCTGCACCGTTTCTCAGAGGGGCGTTGTTGTTCAGTCACGGCATACTCCAGTAGCTGTTTTTATTTTCGTTGTTTGTCATGTCTCATTGTATCTTTGTTCATGTTTGTACCTGGGTCAGTTAGCTAGAGCTCACATGTCAGGATCTGTCACGTCTACAGATCCATATGGGCTGAGGTTTCGTTTGTTAATGATTGTTTCCACAATCTTCTCGCCCGTATACCATACGTCATACGATGCACGTTCATTCACCATACCTGTACAATCACCCACCACAGTCTGTGGGTACACCAACCCTGAGTTTTCAGTTTAATTACCTGTCTCTGCGCTGCAGGTTATTCGGGCTCACTCACCATTTACACGAGGGGGGGATCCGTCATCAGGTTCATTCATGCGCAGCGGTCTTGACATTTCTGCTCATGTTCTCATACTTAGCTAGGCACAGAGGGGCGTTGTTGTTCTCATGTCTTGTTGTCTGTCATTTTTCTTGTTCATGTTCTCAGGTTGGGCTGTATTGGCAGCCATCATCCCCTTGATGGTCCTTAAGTGGCAGGTTTGGGCAAACGTCGTCATGATTCTGGATTCCACTCTTGGCTCTGATCTCTTGTCTAGGATGTGGCCTGGAAGAATGCTCAGGGACGTCAGTCCAGTCATCTTTTCCGTTCCCCAGCTGGTTCCAGATAGGGGGGTTTTAGTCACTTTGGGTATGACTGTCTCATGCCATGGGACTTATTTCCCCGGGTGGAGTCTGGCCCTCCTTCCTTGGTTCAGGATTCAGACTCGTTTGCCAGGTCACAGGCTGAAGCACGACCCGATCGAATCAGGTGGGACCAGTATTCTGTGTCTGGCATGGTTTCTCCATGTTGTCAATGCTTATTGCCATAGTGCATGGGCCTCATCCACCTACTCCATCACATCCTTCAGGTATTCAGCATTTTGAACTCCTACCAGTTGTCCTTTTGCACTCACCCTCGCACTTCCCCAGACCAGTATGGGTAGGCCAGGGGTTGGAGGGGGGGGGGTTCACTGAGCACTTCACTGGTGTCCGGTTGAAGCTTCGATCTCCTCGGCTATCATTTTGCAGGGGCTCCTCGAGCCAGCCATTGCTTCCCTTCCCCCACGCATCCTCTCATTCACAAGCAGTTCATTCATATGTCTGGGTCGTCTCGGGCTTCAGGTTCTATCCAATCGTCCACGGGACGTTTAGTTGGGTTCTGGGTAGCTTTGCAGGTTCTATAGGGGGTTCTGTCTCATCACCAAGTCAGGAGTCGGGGGGGGTTTCTCCTGTCATAGCGGACACTTATCGGATATATACTGTTGCCATACGGGCGCGCGCTACTCCACTTGATGGATTGTTACCTTCCCTTCTTCACCTAAATTTGTGTCTTTTTGCCCTCTTTTCAGGCATACTGACCAGCCAGGCCAAGGCACACCTCAGGCATTGGTGCTTAGGAGTATCACTTTCTCACTCGAAGACTCTGACTACAAGTGTAAAGGCTAGCCAGAGGCTAGCCTGTATTTGTGGGAGGAGCCTGAGAGGGCTATTTAAGCCTCCTCCTCTGTCAGGCCAGGGTTCGTCTGCGCTTACGGCTTCCGACCCACCCGTTTCCCCCAGTATTCATACATACTCATAATACTTTTTCTTATTCTTACATTCAGGGTATGCCCTCTTTTCAGGCATACTGACCAGCCAGGCCAAGGCACACCTCAGGCCTTGGTGCTTAGGAATACCACTTTCTCACTTTCTCACTCGAAGACTCTGACTACAAATATATATATATGTATATGTAATTTTTTTTTTTTTCAACACCCGAAAGAATAAAATGGCGGTCGTTATAATACTTTATGTCACACTGTATTTGCGCAGCGGTCTCACAAACGCAATTTTTTGGAGAAAAAATACACTTTTTTTGAATGAAAAAATAAGAAAAGAGTAAAGTTAGCCCAATTTTTTTTTTTTAATATTGTGAAAGATAATGTTACGCTGAGTAAATTGATACCCAACACGTCACCCTTCAAAATTGCACCCCGCTCGTGGAATGGCGACAAACTTTGACCCTTAAAAATCTCCATAGGCGACGTTTAAAAATTTTTCTACAGGGTACCAGTTTTCACTTACAGAGGAGGTCTTTTGCTAGAATTATTGCTCTCACTCTAACGATCGCGGCGATACCTCACATGTGTGGTTTGAACACCGTTTACATATGCGGTTGTGACTTACGTATGTGTTCGCTTCTGCGCACGAGCACGGAGGGACGGGCGCTTTAAAAACAAAAAATTGTTTTATTATTATTTATTTTACTTTTTTATTTTTAATTTTTACACTGTCCCTTTTCGAGCACGGAGGGACCGGGCGCAAAAAAAAAATAAATGTTTTATTATTATTTATTTTATTTTTAATTTTTACACTGTCCCTTTTGAGCACGGTGGGATCGGGCGCTTTAAAAAAAAAAAGAATGTTTTATTATTATTTATTTTACTTTTTATTTTTACACTGTCCCTTTTCGAGCACGGAGGGACTGGGCGTTAAAAAAAAAATGTTTTATTATTATTTATTTTACTTTTTATTTTTAATTTTTACACTGTCCCTTTCGAGCACGGAGGGACTGGGCACTTTAAAAAAAAAATGTTTTATTATTATTTATTTTACTTTTTATTTTTAATTTTTACACTGTCCCTTTTGAGCACAGAGGGACGGGGCGCTTAAAAAAAAAAAAAAAAAAATGTTATATTATTATTTATTTTACTTTTTATTTTTAATTTTTACACTGTCCCTTTCGAGCACGGAGGGACGGGGCGCTTTAAAAAAAAAAAAAAAAAATGTTATATTATTATTTATTTTACTTTTTATTTTTAATTTTTACACTGTCCCTTTTGAGCACGGAGGGACCGGGCGCTTTAAAAAAAAAATGTTTTATTATTATTTATTTTACTTTTTATTTTTTATTTTTACACTGTCCCTTTCGAGCATGGAGGGACGGGGCACTTTAAAAAAAAAAAAGTTTTTTTATTATTTATTTTACTTTTTATTTTTAATTTTTACACTGTCCCTTTCGAGCGCGGAGGGACCGGGCGCTTTAAAAAAAAAAATGTTTTATTATTATTTATTTTACTTTTTATTTTTAATTTTTACACTGTCCCTTTCGAGCACGGAGGGACCGGGTGCTTTAAAAAAAAAAAAAAAAAATGTATTATTATTTATTTTACTTTTATTTAAAATTTTTACACTGTCCCTTTTAAAAAAAAAAAAAAAATTTGGATTACTTTTATTCCTATTACAAGGAATGTAAACATCCCTTGTGATAGAAAAAAAAGCATGACAGGGCCTCTTTAATGTGAGATCTGGGGGCCAAAAAGACAACTTCCTCCACTCATCTTCCAGGCCTCTCAGGAGAAAGTATTGGATCGTCTCCGCCACTACCGGCGGGTCCGGTAAGCGGCAGAGATGACCGGTGCGAGGCGGGAGGGGGGGAGGAGCCTCTCCCGCCGCCAATAAAAGTGATCTGTTGCGTAGACCACTTTTATCCTAAAGAGGACCGCCCGCTGTTTCTGAACATACCAGGGTTGTAGTAGCTATCTGCTGCCATAACCCTCCCCCAGTATTCTGCGCCAAAGTACCGACGTACAGCTACGGCGGTTTACGGTAAGTGGTTAAAGGCCTTATAAACCCTCCTACCTACGCGTTTTGTTTTTTACACGTCTCTTGCACCCGTAGCGCTACCCCTGAAGGAACCGCTGGTAAGACGGGTTTTTTCGTTCTCTGTCACCAACTTTCAAGGGCTTCAACCCAACTGACACAGCAGGCTGTTAGATAAAAGAATAAACACAAAAATTCCTTAACCACTTAAGGGCCGAGCCTCTTTCTGAGATTTGTTGTTTACACGTTAAAAACTGTTTTTTTTTTGCTAGAAAATTACTTAGAACCCCCAAACATTATGCTTTTTTTTCTGACACCCTAGAGAATAAAATGGCGGTCGTTGCAATACTTTCTATCACACCGTATTTGCGCAGCGCTCTTACAAGTGCACTTTTTTTTGGAAAAACTACACTTTTTTTGAAGTAAAAAAGAAGACAACAGTAAAGTTAGCCCAGTTTTTTTTTATATTGTGAGAGATAATGTTACGCCGAGTGAATTGATACCCAACACGTCACGCTTCAAATTTGCGCCCGCTCGTGGAATGGCGACAAACTTTTACCCTTAAAAATCTCCATAGGGGACGTTTAAAAAAATCTACAGGCTGCATGTTTAGAGTTACAGAGGAGGTCTAGAATTATTGCTCTCGCTCTAACGATCGCAGCGATACCTCACATGTGTGGTTCGAACACCGTTTTCATATGCGGGCGCTGCTCCCGTATGCGTCCGCTTCTGCACGCGAGCTCGGCGGGACGGGGCGCGTTTCAAAAATTCTTTTTCTTATATATTTTACCTTTTATTTTTTTATTTTTACACTGTTCTTTTGAAAAAAAAAATGTGTCACTTTTATTCCTATTACAAGGAATGTAAACATCCCTTGTAATAGAAACAAAGCATGACAGGTCCTCTTAAATATGAGATCTGGGGGGTCAAAAAGACCTCACATATCATATTTACATTAAAATGCAATAAGAAAAAAAAAAATTGTCATTTAAAAGAAATACAAAAAAAAAAAAAAAAATGGTCCTTTAAAGCGGAGCTCCACCTTTAAAAAAAATATTAAAAGCCGGCAGTTACAAATACTGCAGCTGCTGACTTTTAATAAATGGACACTTACCTGTCCCAGGGTCCAGAGATGTCGGCAGCCGAAGCCGATCGATCGCCCGTCTCTCAGCTGCCCCCGCCGCCATCCTCGGTTGGGGAATCGGGAAGTGAAGCGTTGCGGCTTCACTGCCCGGTTCCCTACTGCGCATGCGCGAGTCGCGCTGCGCGTCTTCACTGGTCCCCGTTGTGTTCTGGGAACTGTGTGTTTCCCACAACACAACGGGGGGGGGGGGGGGTCGGGCATCTGCGGCTATTCTGCGGCTATTCTGCGGCTAGCTATGCCTGGAAGTGGGTGCAGATACTTGTATTAGACAGGTATCTGCACCCCCCTGCCCCCTGAAAGGTGCCAATTGTGGCACCGGAGGGGGGTAGGAATCCGACGAGCGGAAGTTCCACTTTAGGGTGGAACTCCGCTTTAAGCGCAATGGGCGGAACGCCCTGCAATGATATGGAGAGGGGCCATCTTCTCCTCACTCATCTCCATGTCACACAAGGGGACAACATCCGATCGCCTCCGCCACTGCCGACAGCTCTGGTACGCGGTGGAGGGCACCGGAGCGCAGCGACTGGGGGGGGCCCATCCTGCCGCCGATAAAAGTGATCTTGCGGCGAATCCGCCACAGAGACCACTTTTATCTTGTAGCGGACCGCCCGCTGAAGAAGAGGATACCGGGGTTATGGTGGATAGCTGCTGCCATAACAACGATATTCCTCTTCAAAGTACCGACGTATAACGGTGGTGGGCGGTCCGGAAGCGGTTAAGTCTCCATTCACACTTGTACAACTCCAAAGTTGTGCCAACTTTGGAGGGCAACCTTGACCAAACTTTGGATGGGTGCAACTTGGATACGACTTTGGCTTTGACCAGCGGAAGGAGAAAAATCCTGGACTGCTGCACTCCATACAAAAACATCTTTATTGAAAAAATGCGATAAAATCCAAGATAGCAAACAAAACAAAAAGTGGACACAGCGGGTGTAAAATAGTTTACGCGTTTCACATTCAAAGATGCTTACTCATAGCTCATGGCTTATTAGAGCGGCTTTTCCTTTTTTGGATTTGACCAGTGATAATGGACAACTGTTGTTGCACACAAGTTGCATTGTATAACATTCAGATACGACTTTCATGCAACTTCTGAGGGTTAACATTGAAGTCTATGGGGCCCTCAAGTTGCATTAAAGTCGGACCAAAGTAATGCATGAACTACTTTGAATCAGCTGCGGGGGCTCTGATGAGGAAAAGCGGCAGAGTCTGCATCCCTTTAGACGTGATTTCCTATTGGGAGTACCTCACTGTATAAATGACATTTGTGTTGCAGGGGATGCCTAAAAATCAGACACTATCTTGGTGCAGACTTCTGGGAAAATCAGTGAGCCAATCACACAAGCAGGAAATGACATTTCTGGGGGGGGGGGAGTGGCCTGTATACCATCTGTGTACAGAACCCCTCCAGGTTGCAATATTGCATTTTCAGAAAATGACAGCGGCTGCAGATAGAAAAGGAAAGGTCAATTTTAATAACATTCAATTACAATATGACTTGTGTCCCAATTGTATACACTACAATATTTTTTCTTTATTTGCTATTTTTTTTCCCCCCAGGAAAGTGGAGTTAACCTTTAACCACTTGCTGACCGGCTCACTCCGATATACGTCAGGAGAATGGCTTTGCTGGGCGAAACCCCGTATGGGTACGCTGTACCCTGTAAGAGCCGCCAGGGGGCGCGCAAGAGCTGCCGGAGCTGCAAGTGCTCGTGCTGCTCGGCTGGGGTGACCCGATGCGTGTGGCCTGCGGGCGCGATCGCCGCTGGATACCCGCGAACGCAGGCACGAGAGCCAACGCGGGGATTTGTGTGTGTAAATCCCTGTTCTGTCAGGGGAGAGGAGACATATTGTTTGTTTCTACTAAGTAGGAACAGCGATATGTCTCCTCCCCCAGTCAGTCCCCTCCCCCCTACAGTAAGAAACACCTAGCAGGGTACACATTTAACCCCTTGATCGCACCTACTGTTTAACCCCTTCCCTGCCAGTGACATTTACACAGTAATCAGTGCATTTTCATAGCTCTGATCGCTGTATAAATGTCACTGGTCCCAAAAATGTGTCAAAAGTGTCCGATCTGTCCGCCGCAATGTCGCAGTACTGCTAAAAATCGCAGATCACTGCCATTACCAGTAAAAAAAATTTTTTAAAAAATGCCATAAATCTTTACCATAGTTTGTAGACGCTATAACTTTTGTGCAAACCAAATAATATATGCTTATTGCCATCTTTTTTTTTTTTTTTACCAAAAATATGTAGAAGAATACATATCAGCCTAAGCTGATGAAGGAAACGCTGTATAGAACGTGCAAATCACGCATTAAAACGTGCCTGATTTTCAGAACACCGTGCCCTTCTAGGAGGGACCCATTCTTCCTCCGATTCATCTGCCGATCCACTGCTATCAATCGGTTAAAATTGTGAATTGGATTCGGAATCGGAATTGGCATTGAAATCTGATGAGAACTCCTCGCTGCTCTCATTAGTCATGGAGAGGATCTGGAACGCCTCCTCACTGCTATGAACTTTTTTGGACATGCTACTGATGATCTGTTATGAGACAGGTGACAGATGGGTGATAGGTGATGGTCACTGATGACAGTCACTAATGGGTCACTGATGACGGTCACTGATGATGGCCACTGATGACAGTCACTGATGGGTGACTGATGGCGGTCACTGATGACGGTCACTGATGACAGTCACTGATGGGTCACTGATGACGGTCACTGATGACGGTCACTGATGACGGTCACTGATGACAGTCACTGATGGGTCACTGATGGCGGTCACTAATGACGGTCACTAATGGGTCACTGATGACTGTCACTGATGGGTGACTGATGGCGGTCACTGATGGGTGACTGATGACGGTCACTGGTGACGGTCACTGATGGGTGACTCATGACGGTCACTGATGACGATCACTGATGGGTCACTGATGACGGTCACTGATGGGTGACTGATGGCGGTCACTGGTGACGGTCACTGATGGGTGACTGATGACGGTCACTGATGACGGTCACTGATGGGTCACTGATGACGGTCACTGATGGGTGACTGATGGCGGTCACTGATGACGGTCACTGATGGGTGACTGATGACGGTCACTGATGGGTGACTGATGACGGTCACTGATGACGGTCACTGATGGGTCACTGATGACGGTTACTGATGGCGGTCACTGATGACGGTCACTAATGGGTCACTGATGGTGGTCACTGATGACTGTCACTGATGGGTGACTGATGACGGTCACTGATGGCGGTCTCTGATGACGGTCACTGATGGGTGACTGATGATGGTCACTGATGGCGGTCACTGATGAATGACTGATGGTGGTCACTGATGACGCTAATGGGTCACTGATGGGTGACTGATGACGGTCACTGATGGGTGGCTGATGGTTGACTGATGGTGGTCACTGATGACGGTCACTAATGGGTCACTGATGACTGTCACTTATGGGTGACTGATGACGGTCACTGATGGGTGACTGATGGCGGTCACTGATGATGGTCACTAATGGGTGCCTGATGACTGTCACTGATGGATGACTGATGGTGGTCACTGATGATGGTCACTGATGGGTCACAGATGATGGTCACTGATGATGGTCACTGATGGGTGACTGATGGCGGTCACTGATGACAGGCATTGATGGGTCACTGATGATGGTCACTGATGGGTCACTGATGATGGTCACTGATGATGGTCACTAATGATGGACACTGATGGGTCACTGATGGGTCACTGATGGCGGTCACAGATGATGGTCACTGATGATGGTCACTGATGGGTGACTGATGGCGGTCACTGATGACAGGCATTGATGGGTCACTGATGATGGTCACTGATGATGGTCACTGATGGGTGACTGATGGCGGTCACTGATGACAGGCATTGATGGGTCACTGATAATGGTCACTGATGGGTCACTGATGATGGTCACTGATGATGGTCACTAATGATGGACACTGATGGGTCACTGATTATGGTCACTGATAGGTGACTGATGGCAGTCACTCATGACAGGCATTGATGGATCACTGATGATGGTCACTGACGAGTGACTGATGAGTGACAGGTGATGGTCACTGATGGGTGACAGGTGCACCACTGACGGTCACTGATGGCGGTCACTGATGGTGACTGGTGCACTTTATGGGCTCTGATGTGGTGACGGGTGCAATAGGTGGAGGGGGCGATGTGACAGGTTCTCTTGTTTGGTGCAGTACACTAACAACACACAGATCGGTAACTCACTGCTCCCGTCTCTTCTCTCCTCACACTGGAAACGGTTTTAACTTTAATTTTACTTCACCAACTTAGACTATTGTGTTCTGATCCATCACATATAATTCAGATTAAAAAAAACATTGAGCTAAAATAGGTAAAAAGCCAAGGGCGGAGAATCATTTTGCAAGGCACTGTGGATCAATCCGGGGGGGGGGGGGGGGTGTCGGGGTTGTCAACAAAAAAAGCTATCACAACTTTTTCCACAGAGTTAGGGTTTCCTAAAAGGGACAACAGTGGACCTTGTGATCTCCATATGCTTATTGCCATCTTTTTTTTTTTTTTTACCAAAAATATGTAGAAGAATACATATCAGCCTAAGCTGATGAAGGAAACGCTGTATAGAACGTGCAAATCACGCATTAAAACGTGCCTGATTTTCAGAACACCGTGCCCTTCTAGGAGGGACCCATTCTTCCTCCGATTCATCTGCCGATCCACTGCTATCAATCGGTTAAAATTGTGAATTGGATTCGGAATCGGAATTGGCATTGAAATCTGATGAGAACTCCTCGCTGCTCTCATCAGTCATGGAGAGGATCTGGAACGCCTCCTCACTGCTATGAACTTTTTTGGACATGCTACTGATGATCTGTTATGAGACAGGTGACAGATGGGTGATAGGTGATGGTCACTGATGACAGTCACTAATGGGTCACTGATGACGGTCACTGATGATGGCCACTGATGACAGTCACTGATGGGTGACTGATGGCGGTCACTGATGACGGTCACTGATGACAGTCACTGATGGGTCACTGATGACGGTCACTGATGACGGTCACTGATGACGGTCACTGATGACAGTCACTGATGGGTCACTGATGGCGGTCACTAATGACGGTCACTAATGGGTCACTGATGACTGTCACTGATGGGTGACTGATGGCGGTCACTGATGGGTGACTGATGACGGTCACTGGTGACGGTCACTGATGGGTGACTCATGACGGTCACTGATGACGATCACTGATGGGTCACTGATGACGGTCACTGATGGGTGACTGATGGCGGTCACTGGTGACGGTCACTAATGGGTCACTGATGACTGTCACTGATGGGTGACTGATGGCGGTCACTGATGGGTGACTGATGACGGTCACTGGTGACGGTCACTGATGGGTGACTCATGACGGTCACTGATGACGATCACTGATGGGTCACTGATGACGGTCACTGATGGGTGACTGATGGCGGTCACTGGTGACGGTCACTGATGGGTGACTGATGACGGTCACTGATGACGGTCACTGATGGGTCACTGATGACGGTCACTGATGGGTGACTGATGGCGGTCACTGATGACGGTCACTGATGGGTGACTGATGACGGTCACTGATGGGTGACTGATGACGGTCACTGATGACGGTCACTGATGGGTCACTGATGACGGTTACTGATGGCGGTCACTGATGACGGTCACTAATGGGTCACTGATGGTGGTCACTGATGACTGTCACTGATGGGTGACTGATGACGGTCACTGATGGCGGTCTCTGATGACGGTCACTGATGGGTGACTGATGATGGTCACTGATGGCGGTCACTGATGAATGACTGATGGTGGTCACTGATGACGCTAATGGGTCACTGATGGGTGACTGATGACGGTCACTGATGGGTGGCTGATGGTTGACTGATGGTGGTCACTGATGACGGTCACTAATGGGTCACTGATGACTGTCACTTATGGGTGACTGATGACGGTCACTGATGGGTGACTGATGACGGTCACTGATGGGTGACTGATGGCGGTCACTGATGATGGTCACTAATGGGTGCCTGATGACTGTCACTGATGGATGACTGATGGTGGTCACTGATGATGGTCACTGATGGGTCACAGATGATGGTCACTGATGATGGTCACTGATGGGTGACTGATGGCGGTCACTGATGACAGGCATTGATGGGTCACTGATGATGGTCACTGATGGGTCACTGATGATGGTCACTGATGATGGTCACTAATGATGGACACTGATGGGTCACTGATGGGTCACTGATGGCGGTCACAGATGATGGTCACTGATGATGGTCACTGATGGGTGACTGATGGCGGTCACTGATGACAGGCATTGATGGGTCACTGATGATGGGTCACTGATGGTGGTCACTCATGACAGGCGTTGATGGGTCACTGATGATGGTCACTGATGATGGTCACTGATGGGTGACTGATGGCGGTCACTGATGACAGGCATTGATGGGTCACTGATAATGGTCACTGATGGGTCACTGATGATGGTCACTGATGATGGTCACTAATGATGGACACTGATGGGTCACTGATTATGGTCACTGATAGGTGACTGATGGCAGTCACTCATGACAGGCATTGATGGATCACTGATGATGGTCACTGACGAGTGACTGATGAGTGACAGGTGATGGTCACTGATGGGTGACAGGTGCACCACTGATGGTCACTGATGGCGGTCACTGATGGTGACTGGTGCACTTTATGGGCTCTGATGTGGTGACGGGTGCAATGGGTGGGGTGGAGGGGGCGATGTGACAGGTTCTCTTGTTTGGTGCAGTACACTAACAACACACAGATCGGTAACTCACTGCTCCCGTCTCTTCTCTCCTCACACTGGAAACGGTTTTAACTTTAATTTTACTTCACCAACTTAGACTATTGTGTTCTGATCCATCACATATAATTCAGATTAAAAAAAACATTGAGCTAAAATAGGTAAAAAGCCAAGGGCGGAGAATCATTTTGCAAGGCACTGTGGATCAATCCGGGGGGGGGGGGGGGGTGTCGGGGTTGTCAACAAAAAAAGCTATCACAACTTTTTCTACAGAGTTAGGGTTTCCTAAAAGGGACAACAGTGGACCTTGTGATCTCCATGGGTAGCGAGAGCGACAAGGTGACAACGCAGGAGTACAGTTAGGAGACGAGGACAGCGTTGTCACCCTCTAACAGGAAGTGTCTGAACAAGAACCTTCATGGCAGGCTCATCTGGGATTATTTTATTGAAATCTGCATATTTTAAAAAGATTAAAAAAACCTGTATGAGAATTTAGTGATACGGTTTATATCTGCTTTAGTTGCGGTCAATTCTGCTACTCTGACTAATGCCCCGTACACACGGTCGGATTTTCCTACGGAAAATGTGTGATAGGACCTTGTTGTCGGAAATTCCGACCGTGTGTGGGCTCCATCACACATTTTCCATCGGATTTTCCGACACACAAAGTTTGAGAGCAGGCTATAAAATTTTCCGACAACAAAATCCGTTGTCGGAATTTTCGATCGTGTGTACACAAATCCGACGCACAAAGTGCCACGCATGCTCAGAATAAATAAAGGGATGAAAGCTATTGGCCACTGCCCCGTTTATAGTCCCGACGTACGTGTTTTACGTCACCGCGTTCAGAACGATCGGATTTTCCGACAACTTTGTGTGACCGTGTGTATGCAAGACAAGTCTGAGCCAACATCCGTCGGAAAAAAATCCTAGGATTTTGTTGTCGGAATGTCCGATCAATGTCCGACCGCGTGTACGGGGCATTACAGTTGTTATTGTTGTTACATTGTTATGTATCATATTACTCTGGTTAACTGAGTATTTTTTATTACTGAGTATTTTTTTATAATTAGGGAAAAAGGTGATTTCCAGTTGCTAAGATCAGTTCTAGATTTGCAAATACGGATCATGTGACCCCCCCCCCTCGTATGTTTACTTGGCTCTATCCAGCACAACCGGTTTCCATGATATTATTTTTCTTATATAGTAATTAAGATAAAAATCTATTTCTAATATGCATACAGAGATGTGCAAGAATGTTTAATATTTAATCCCGCATTCTTTGGTGGTAATTATCTCCTGGAATTTAGGCCTTACGGAAACTCAGTAATTACCTGTCTATTTTTATCATTATGGAGCCGTAATGACAATTATCACTCTAAATAAATAAGAGCTAGCAGGTGGATCCGATATGTCACTGTATTTCACCGATGTGGTGTCTTCCTGGCGTGCCCAGATCTTCAGTGGACCGGGATGCAGGTAGGCAGGGTGAGGGTGAAATGGGTTTGTTCTAGCAAGTTAGCGACTGACCCGGGCCAGGGGGGGGAAGGGTTAAGGGTTATAAGCTCAGTTCCTGGGCTTTTTGGTCCTAGCCAGCCAACCTGTGCTATCAAAAGGGGAAGGTTCTTGGGGGGAGGGGGGGGGGGGGTAGCCGACTGGATTGGGTTTTTTCTTTGGCTCACAGTCGGAGGTACTGGGACTACAGCGTCTTGCAGTTTGCTGAATGGACCCTCTGCACACTGCTACACCCTTCCCAGCAAACTATGCAATGAAAAACAGGGATATTTAGTTCACATATATTGCAATACATGTTTAATCTGACCAACTGTGTCAAAGTAATCCCTCTTCTGGCCAGTCCCACACTGACTTGCCAATGCAAATGCTTCTGTGGACACCATGCCAACATGGGGCATAAAAAACCCAAGGTGGGGGAGAGCGACTAGGTTCAGATCTGGTCACTGACCTGCGTTATAACAGAGAAAAGATAAACCCGTGACCAAATCCAGTGGCGGTTGGTGCTCAATATTTCCCCTGCGAGGGAGACAGACAGTGGCGATCAGTGCCCCCGTCCCCCCTGCGGGAAATGGACGCCGGCGATCGGTGGCCTTACCTTAGGAGGCCGATGCTCGAGCTTGCAGGCTCCAGGGAAGAGCCGGGCCGTTGTTTCTGCTCCCGGCCGAACAGGAAGTGGGTCCGATTAGCTGGGAGTTCTAAGACTCCCTGGCCAATCGAATCTCAGGACCAGCTTCCTGATTGGCTGGGAGGAGATAGAATATTAATTCGCTATTGTCACACAACTGGGTGGGCTCGGGGCGCAGAGCAGAGCCCACCCTTTTTTGAAGCCAATTAGAGCCTCTGGCTCTAATCACATGCTTAAAAAAAAAAAAAAACCCCATTGGAATCCATACGTCTGGCGCCCTACATGTAGATTAGGGGGTCGGAAGCATGGATTAGGGGGGTGGCGCCCTGCGTCACTTCGCCTGGTCAACATATCCGGATACTCTCTGCTGTGTTTTCCTGTTAAAGACTATGCTTGGCCGACTTCCCTTCTGGTTCCTGATCCTGTTTGCTGCCTCTGACTACGCTGATTTCTGGATTCCTGTTTCACTGTCTTGTTCCGACTACTGACTCTGGTTACCTTACCCTGGCTATGTTTTGACTACGTTTGCTCTGTTTATACCATTTTACCATTTTATTAAAAGGTGTGATTTTTACTGCACTTCTGTCTCAGTCTGATTCATGGTTCCTGACCATATCCCTGTTTTTCATTGCATAGTTTGCTGGGAAGGGTGTAGCAGTGTGCAGAGGGTCCATCCAGAATTGGTAGTGTTAATGTAGTCACACCCCTTTACCATCTGATAGTTCAAATACATGTACAAGCTATTGGGATTTGAGCACAGGTATATCTTTTCTTTTTCCAGTTTGCTGAGGACACTGAAACTTTCAGAAACAGCCAAGCTATGGAGAATGCCAAGATAGAAATTGGAAGAGACAGCTGGTTCCTAAAAGCAGAGACCCACTCCCTACCTCTGTTCTTACATAGGCGAAAATGATGTGTTCTCTCCTCCAGCAACCTCCTGGGATTTCTACATCTACATGCCCCTGAAGAAACCTGCTTTATGACGAAACATGTAGGGTAGAGCCTGGCGTATAATGTCATCCCGGTATCAGGAACCGAACGGAGCGCGGCCATCTTCTCTGCTGGAAACTTCCCACAGACGATTATGAATGCCATTTTTGAATGAATATCATGTGGGTGTCCTAAACCTATCTTTCAATAAATGGCATTTAAACTTAATACGCTATGAGGAGGCTTTATCTGATTAATTGAGAGACACATGCTGTGGACCTGTATATGCTTATGGGAGATGGTGATACTAGGATTTGGAAACCTTGTTCATGAGTAGGGATGGGCCGACACTGCCCTGTTCCGTTCGCACCAGAACACCTCGAACAGGCAAAAAGTTCTAACGAACATGCGAAATCTATTAAAGTCTATGGGACACGAACATGAAAAATCAAAAGTCCTCATTTTAAAGGCTTATATGTAAGTTATTGCCATAAAAATTGTTTGGGGACCCAGGTACTGCCCCCAGGGGACATGTATCAATGCAAAAAAAAGTTTTTAAACAACCGTTTTCTTTTTTTAGGTGAAGTGATTTTAATGATTCTTAAAGTGAAACAATAAAAATTAAATATTCCTTTAAATATTATGCCTGTGGGGTCCCCTTAGTCTGCCTGTAAAGTGGCACATCTGTGTGATGTATAAAACATGCTGCAGCAATAATGACATTTCTAAAGGGAAAAATGTCATGTAAACTTGCTCGCGGCTGTAATGTATTGTCGAATCCCGGCATTATAGATAAGAAATCAACTAAAAAAAGGGCGTAGGATCCCCTATCCAGTCCATACCAGGTCCTTCAGCCTTACCACGCCAAAATAAAAAAATTAAAATTGCCCCCCCCACCCCCAAAATCCATGCCAGACCCTTATTCGAGCATGCAGCCTGAACCATACCAGGCAACATGCCACCCCAAAGCACATTGTCCCCATGCTGATGGGGACAAGGGCCTCTTCCTGACAACCCTGGCCATTGGTTGTCGGGGTCTGCAGGTGGGGGGGCTTATCAAAATCTGCCCCCAGATCCCCCCCATGTGAATGGGTATCGGGTATGTTGTACCCCTACCCATTCAATACTGGGTAGGGGTACAACGTACAACAACATGGGGGGGGCGAGGATCTGGGGGTTTCCTTGTTCAAGAGGGCTTCCAGATTCCGATAAGGCCCCCTGCCTGCAGACCCTGACAACCACCATCCAGGGTTGTCAGGAAGAGGCCCTTGTCCCCATCTACATGGAGACAAGGTGCTTGTTTATTAACCTTAATTAATTCGGATTTCCATACGAATGCATTGTTTTAACGAAACAAAATAAACAGTAACAAAATAAATTTATTTTTCGGACGAAACCGAAATTCCGAAACAAAATATTTCAGTGTGCACATGTCTGCCAATCAGTATACACTTATTGGGATTTTTTTTTTTAATCAAAGACATGTAGCAGAATACATTTTGGCTAAAATTTATGAATTTTTTTTTTTTTTATTGGATATGTTTTATAGCAGAAAGTAAAACAAAAATATATATGTCAAAATTATAAATATTAATATAATATTATATAATAAAAAAATGAAAAACCCAGTGGTGATCAAATACCACCAAAAGAAAGCTCTATTTACGTGGAAAAAATATATATACATTTTATTTGGGTACATATATTTTTTTTTCAAAATTGTCGCATATAATAAAATATTAATATAATATTATATAAAAAAAAATGAAAAACCCAGTGGTGATCAAATACCACCAAAAGAAAGCTCTATTTACGTGGAAAAAAAATATATAAATTTTATTTGGGTACATATATTTTTTTTTCAAAATTGTCGCATATAATAAAATATTAATATAATATTATATAATAAAAAATAAAAAACCCAGTGGTGATCAAATACCACCAAAAGAAAGCTCTATTTATGTGAAAAAAAATATATAATTTTTTTTTGAGTATAGTGTTGCATGACCGCTCAATTACCAGTTTAAGTAGCACAGTGCTGAACAGCAAAAAATGGCCTGGTCAATCATGGGGGGGGGGGGGTAAAACCTTTTGGAGGTCAAGGGGTTATTAAACAAATATAAATTGAATGGATTGTTAGGTAAGCCCATGTACTACATAACTACTGGTTGATGCAAAGTAGAATGGTATCATGAGATTGTAATGTGTGTAGCCGGCATCTGTGCCGCAGCATCACTCACAGATCACAGCGTCTGAGAAAATCTCTAAGATGCGGCAATAAATAAATAGTATCTCTTCTGATATAAAATACATAATAAATTTATATGTCAAAACATTACCATATTCAGATTTGAGGAAGATAAAAAGTGAAAATGGAATGTCATTACTCGGAGGTGTTCTACGAGAGACATGCACTTAGATTATATAACGCCGTATAGATCTCAGACAGGAAATGCATTAAAATGATGTTTTATTCTAGTTAGACGTTTTTTGTTTTTTTTTTATTTAAAAGTAAATCTGTTGTGAGAAAAACACATTGGCTGAGCTCCTTCCCGAGAAGAACTGGCTGGCTGTCATGCTGATCCTCCATTACTTTTCAAGTCATTGACCCAGAATCGCAATGGGGCATCTCAGAGAGGCAGAAGCCTATATCTAACTGGCTGTACAGTGGGGATGGAAAGTATTCAGACCCCCTTACATTTTTTCACTCTTTGTTATATTGCATCCATTTGCTAAAATCATTTAAGTTAATTTTTTTCCTCATTAATGTACACACAGCACCCCATATTGTACACACAGCCCCCCATATTGTACACACAGCCCCCCATATTGTACACACAGCACCCCATATTGTACACACAGCACCCCATATTGTACACACAGCACCCCATAATGTACACACAGCACCCCATATTGTACACACAGCACCCCATATTGTACACACAGCACCCCATATTGTACACACAGCCCCCCATATTGTACACACAGCCCCCCATATTGTACACACAGCACCCCATATTGTATACACAGCCCCCCATATTGTACACACAGCACCCCATATTGTACACACAGCACCTCATATTGTACACACAGAAAAACACAGAATTGTTGACATTTTTGCAGATTTATTAAAAAAGAAAAACTGAAATATCACATATATCTTCCCTTTTGGTTCCTGATCCCGTTTGCTGCACCCGACTTCGCTGATCTCTGGACTCCTGTTTCTCTGGCTTGGTCTGACTGCCCCGTCCTTGTTTACGGAACTCTGGCTTATGTTTTGACTATGTTTGCTCTGTTAATACCATTTTACCATTTTATTAAATTGTGTGATTTTTACTGGACTTCTGTCTTATGCCCCGTACACACGGTCCGATGAAATACAGCAGAGGATTGTACTTGGTATACAAAGGGTTGTGCCGGCAAAACCTAATGCCCCCGTACACACGGTCGGATTTTCCGACGGAAAACGTGCGATAGGACCTTGTTGTCGGAAATTCCGACCGTGTGTGGGCTCCATCACACACTTTCCATAGGAATTTCCGACACACAAAGTTTGAGAGCTTGCTATAAAATTTTCCGACCACAAAATCCGTTGTCGGAATTTCCGATCGTGTGGACACAAATCCGACGCGCAAAGTGCCACGCATGCTCAATATAAATCAAGAGACGAAAGCTATTGGCTACTGCCCCGTTTATAGTCCCGACGTACGTGTTTTACGTCACCGCGTTCAGAACGATCGGATTTTCCGACAACTTTGTGTGACCGTGTGTATGCAAGACAAGTTTGAGCCAACATCCGTCGGAAAAAATCCTAGGATTTTGTTGAATATCCGATCAATGTCCGACCGTGTGTACAGGGCAATAGTCTGATTCATGGTTCCTGACAGGTACAACGGATCAGGTCCAGTACGTTTGGTGATCAGTGGTCCCAGAAGTCTCAGTCCTGACGATCAGATCCTGTCTGAGATGCAACTGGTCTTCCGAGCTTGGATTTCAAAGCACAGAAACTCTCTCTGTGGCTCAGTCTCTTGCTTGGGTCCTCACTGTCCTGTGTAGACCCCGGTCACAGGTCGTTCCATGCACTGGTCTCCTCCGTACTCTCTAATTTTGGCCCAGGAAAAACACTGTCCTCTCCTCCCATGGACACAGGGAATTCTGGGTGTTGTAGTTGGCTGTCCCTTAGCCTCCATTCACAGCACCCCTTAAAGAACTACATATCCCATGATCCTCAGCGGCTGTGCTGATTGGATCCGACCCGCCACTACAGGAGGGAAGGGAAGCATGATCGAGCGGGGATCAAACACACAACCCGCTCTTGACACAGCCAGCAGTGCAGCCAGGAGGGGAGAGAAATGAGCCAGAAAGAGAAAGAAAGCGAAAGCCCACAGCTTTCCTCTAGCCGGCAGCAGCCAGCTACACAAGCACCAAGTAGTAATGAGGACAGGCTGAAGTGGTATCGGTAGCGGTAAACCATGCACAAGACAAGGACACCCAGGAAGAGTCCACGCACGTTTGCCCTGCCCTACAGGAGGGTTTTCTACAGCAAGCCTATAACATAAAATAAATAAAATATCTACTCGTCCGAGCCACTAACTAAACTCAGTTCAGTTCCTGACTAACAGATTGCCCTCCAACTCTTCTACTTTTTTAGTGTTCTGTCAGCACTCAGCCATTCCAGCCAGCAGCAGGATCCCCCAACCAAGAAAAAGAGAGCAAGCCATGAGCATCAGTTTTTTTTTTTTCCCTGTGTTGGTGACAAGTCCCTGCCCTGCTTCCTCTCAGATAGGACAGTCACCCACCAATTGTTGAGAGAAACTCAACAATTGGTGGGTGCCATATTGTGGTGGACTTCCGGCTCACGACATCCCTGGCCTGAGGCCTTAATATTCAGAGCATAGGAGCGTCCACACACAAATACATTTTCAGCACTTTACTGCAACTTCTTATCTTTACATTACTTCCAGTGACATATCACATTTGAAAGGTGTTTATTTTTGTTTTTACAACAAAAAATTCAAAAAACACAAAGAATACGGACTCACCTTACAGGCATGTAAGGCACTTATGGATATTCAAAGACCAGTATTCATTAAAAGGACAAAAAGCAGGAAGTCCGTAGGAGAGAACAAAGAAGACCCCAACAACATTCACACACACACACACATTTAAGCCCACACCACATACGACCCTGTAGCAAAGGTACATTTTCATGGTCCCCCTATGTTGCGGAGAGTTCTGCATGAAACAATCCCTGGCCAATGTGTAGCCAACCATCAGATCCCTGTTCCAAAGCAACACTAGTGGATAGAGACTCGCTGAGTAAGTTGTGATGATAGGAGATCCCCCCAGAACTCCTCAGGAACATCTAGCCACGGTAGCCATATTTTGGTGAATTTCTTAGGGCATGCCCTACTTTTATATATCAATTTAAATTTGGGGAGAACCCCATGAGCACTACGAAAGAAGGAGTGGGCCGAAAGAAGGCCCATATCCTTCCAATGCAATAAAATGGTTTGACGCGCATAAAATAACAGTATACGTAATAAAGTCCTAGCATGTGTACAAGGAACATAATCATTAAGCACTCCTAAGAGTCCAACCTCCATGGTATTAGATATTGGCAGATGAAGCTTGTGGTCAAAAAAGGCAAATAGATCCTTCCAATAGGTTGAGAGTCCAGGACAGCTCCAAAACATATGAAAAAAATTGGCAGCAATTAAATCACATCTAAAACATGCAACATCCTGACCCAGTCCCATCTGAACCAGCCTGGCTGATGTATAGTGTAAGTGATATATGAACTTAAATTGGATCAATATGTCAGCAGTGCTGATTATATCCTGAAAGTATATCTCGGTTGCCTCTTCCCAGTCCTCTGCAGAAAGCTCAGGCATTGACAGCAGCCATTTGCGATGAGAGTTCTGGAAAGGATCTAACACCTGTTTACAACTTTCCCCATACCATAATGGCAAAAGAGCCATCTAGTGGCTACCAAGCTAACTACACCCACTTACAGATCAGCTTGCATAGATAAAGGTCTATGAACTCTAATGCCTCATACACACGATCGGACTTTCTGACAACAAAACCGTAGATTTTTGTTCAAAGGTTGTTGGCTCCAACTTGTCTTGCATACACACGTCACACAAATGTTGGCCAACAATTACGAACGTGAGAACGTGACGTACAAGACATAAGACGAGCTGATAAAAAGGAAGTTCAATAGTCATGTGATATCTCCATTACGAACGCTAGTTTTACAAGACCGAGGCCTTCCGGCTCGTACTTGATTCCGAGCATGCGTGAACTTTTGTGCGACGGACTTGTGTACACACGATCAGAAAGTCCGACAACAAAGTTTTGTTGGCGGAAAATTTGAGTCCGACAACAAATGTTCGATGGAGCATACACACGGTCGGACTTTCAGCCAACAAGCTCAAATCCAACATTTCCCGTCGGAAAATCCGACCGTGTGTACGCGGCATACGACTAATAATGTGGCCTGGCTACCAGGTAAGATGTGGACCTAGAAATGGAGGCTTTAACCTTCCCAAAGCTCTACAAAGGCACCAGGCTCCACAGCCAGATCTGAACAAACTGACTGTTGGAGGGACCAAAAAGATGATCTCATAGGTTTGTTACTACTCCTTCATTGTCCTACTGGGGTAGGCTTATGACCAAATCATGCTGTCAGGGCCATGGATAAGGGGGTACCACAGATCCTCCTGTACATGGCCTGGGCCAGCAGGGGGGGCCCAGACAGCAGGGTGAATCGGATGTGGGCAGAGAGGGTGATTGGCGCGGCAGGGGGGCAATTACTGAAACCGATCCCCTGTATGGCTCTCTCTGCAGCAGCTGAAAGCTGGCTTCTTCTCCTCTCTCACCAATTGGCTTTCAGCTGCTGCAGAGAGAGCCATACAGAGGATCGGTCCCAGTAATTGCCCCCCCCAACACCACGGCCACGCTGATCACCCTACTACCACAGTGCTGCCGGCTTCCCTCCTCTCCTTCCCACCAGCAGCTGAAAGCTGGCTTCTTCTCCTCTCTCACCCATTGGCTTTCAGCTGCTGCAGAGAGAGCCATACAGAGGATCGGTCCCAGTAATTGTCCCCCCCCCACCACCACGGCCGCGCTGATCACCCTACTACCACAGTGCTGCCGGCTTCCCTCCTCTCCTTCCCACCAGCAGCTGAAAGCTGGCTTCTTCTCCTCTCTCACCCGTTGGCTTTCAGCTGCTGCAGAGAGAGCCATACAGAGGATCGGTCCCAGTAAATTGCCCCCTCCACCTCACCCGCGCTGATCACCCTACTACCACAGTGCTGCCAAGATGGAAAGTGGGGGAAGGTTCCAGTAAATATGTCATATTTACCAGCCCCTTCCTTTCCTGAATGAACACAATGAGTGATTGGTACAAATTGCTCACTGTGTTTTTTTCATAACTGAAGCTTAGAAACTGTATTTATTTGGGTGGGGGCCATATCAGGTTGGCTGTATGGGGCCTTGTGGTTTCGTACAGCAGCTCTGCGTTCTGTGTTGCTCAACTGCAGCAGAGGCAAGCCAGGTCACTAGGCTGGCTGTGCTATGTGGCAGAGCTGTGTAAATTTCAGGACCAGATGGACCGAAACACAAATCCCTTGGCAGGTAAATGATTTCTCATATATAGTATGTGTTTCATTTGTGTATTTATCTGTTTGCCTGGAGTTCACCTTTAAGCCAGTTCTGCATTGGTTTTTTGTTTTTTGTTTTTTTTTCCAAGATTTGGATTTCTAAAGCTTCTTAGGTTTTGCCGGCACAACCCTTTGTATACCAAGTACAATCCTCTGCTGTATTTCATTATTTTCTTCCAAACACGTCTGATAATCTTGCCTGGCACGCAGAGCGCTGTCACCTCCGGTCTGCAGAGGCTCCCAGGTGATGTATGTCACAAGCACCTGCTCTTCGCCTCTCCATTAACAGCGCAATCCACTATAGACCTCTGAGAATTAGCAATCTATATGAAGGGCCCTTCACCTGATTGGAGCAATCATCAGTTTCCATGCCAGGCTCCTGACTTGGTATTCCTGGGCTGAGTTCCCTGGACGAGTCCCAGGCTGTCTTTGTTTACGGACTCCAATAGCTGCACCACGCTGGGGAGCTTTCAGCTCGGCAAAGAAAAGATCAAAATGACAAAACGTCTCTGGTTTAAAAAAGAGGTTCTACTTCGAGACAATCAATCCTTTGCAGGCCAATTGTATACACGGTGTGGATTTTAGCAAGCTTCATTGTAAACTCTTACCTGCACTATCTCTGGTAATGCCGAGACAACCTTTTGCAATAGCTTCCTCACTGCTGAGCTTATCCCTTCAGGGCTACATATTGTTAATGTGTCGGTTGTTATTATCTTCAACATGAGACATCCTGTTACTTTATATATTTTAAATGATTTAATTAGCAAAAGTTCTACATATATGTATGGTGTTGGGGTAGGTGCTTTTCCAATGAATTGCGCCAATCCAAATGGTATTTTAGGGCATGGCAGCCCACTTTTATTGAACAAAACCGAAAGTGCACATAAACATCAGTTGCCCACGCAGGGGTTTTTCCACATCAACATGAGTAGTCCCTCTGACTGTGTTACGCAACTTTCCTGGTTCTCTCTTGGCTCACTCAGCCTTTAGACACAGCGCCCTGCTGCGCAGCCCACTCCAGAATCTGGTTAGGGGTTCTCCTGATGCCCCGATAAAAGTCCACCTGACTCTTGGGACTAGACCTCCTGGCTACTGGCTGGGGCACTCCTGACCCCTGGTTGAGACCTCCTGTCTCTTGACTTCTGGCTGGGGCTCCTCAGACCACTGGGTGGACCTCCTGTCTCTTGACTTCTGGCTTGGGTTCCCCTGACCACTGGGTGAGACCTCCTGTCTCTTGACTTCTGGCTGGGGCTCCTTTGACCACTGGGTGAGACCTCTTGTCTCTTGATTTCTGGTTCGGGCTCCTTTGACCACTGGGTGAGACCTCTTGTCTCTTGATTTCTGGTTCGGGCTCCTCTGACCACTGGGTGAGACCTCCTGTCTCTTGACTTCTGGCTTGGGCTCCTCTGACCACTGGGTGAGACCTCCTGTCTCTTGATTTCTGGTTCGGGCTCCTCTGACCACTGGGTGAGACCTCCTGTCTCTTGACTTCTGGCTGGGGCTCCTTTGACCTGTGGGTGAAACCTCCTGTCTATTGACTCCTGGCTGGAGCTTCTTTGACCACTGGGTGAGACCTCCTGTCTCTTGACTCCTGGCTGGGGCTCCTTTGACCCCTGGGTGAGACCTCCTGTCTCAAATATGAGAGTTGTGTACAAACTGGCTGGGAGCCCTGAGCTATCTTCAGGCTTGAGTATATAACGACCCAGCACACCTGTGTACTCACATAGGCTGTAGGCAACCAGCAAAACCCAGACACAGAATTGAAGCTTCTGTCCCACCCAAGTCACTTTGCAACCTTCAAGCTCCGGGCCCCAGTCCAGGACTTCAGAATCCAGAGAAAGCCAAAGATATAGCTTCCTCCATTTAGGAATGATAGACTGGAACTTCACTTTACGCCTTAATAAGAATCCTGTGTCATTTTCTCCTGCATTTTCACAGTGACTTGCTACAAAGTTACAATGTTGCAGTCTGATAAATGGGGCGGAGTATTTTGTGTGCTGTGTTTCAAAAATAAATGCAGCATGTCTTTGGTGTGACCTGGGCACATAGACAGCAATTGTATGCGTTGTGTCCTTGTGTTGAGCCGCCATTAATCAGATCAACCTGCGAGGTGTGAACGTGTAAGTAGGTGGATGCCAAATGTTTATGGTTTATTAAAATATTCTGCTGTCTTTCAGTTGTCTATAGTTAGATTTCTGTGTTATAACTGTAGCGCACCCCCTAAGGAGCCGCAATTGGGATACCCCACCCTGCAGCCAGGCACACCGAATTTTCACAGGGATTAGAGTATATGGGATACCCACTTGACTTCAAAAATAAACTTCAAGGACAACTCTTCCTATATACAGTCTCCATATTCAGCTCTACTTCTTCCTCCAGCACTCACTTGCTTGCAGAACCCAGCTAAGTCACCTTGTTGCAATTCGGTAGCAAAGGCCCCTTGATACAGCTCACATTTTCCCAGCACTTCCTCTCTGTGGTCACTGATCCCAGCGCCATCTCTTCAGGCACTGCCAACCCGCCTGCTGCAGCTGGCTCTTTCATTAGCCCCCCAGCCTAACCTCTCCCCGCAGTCCTCCAGACTGACACTCTCTCCACAGTCCTCCAGACTGACACTCACCAGCCCACCCGGCTGACTCTTAGGAAATCTCTCCTTGCTCCCCTGCCTCCAGGAAGGATTTCCTCCTTCCTGCACCCAAGCCCTAGGCCACCGTCCCCAGACTAGGGGGCTCCCTCAAGGGCCACCGACAGGGCTGGACTGGCCTACCGGGATACCGGGAAATCCCCCGGTGGGCCGGCTGTCTGGCTGCCCCTGGTGCCGCTGTGAGGGCAGCGGCGCCTGAAAGAAACATGGCCGCGGGGCCGCCAGGCTGGCATGCAACTGCGCATGCGCTAGCGCTACTCTCGGAAGTGTGTACGGGCTTTCCCGAGCTAGCCGTGCTCGGGAAAGTCCGTACACACTCGGCAATTCTCGGAAATGCGGGCGCATGCGCAGTGACGATGGCGCCGAGCGGCGCCATTTTTAAAAGTACCGCAGTGAGTACTCGTCTGGTGGCCTCTTCCTCCTACTCCCCCTGCAGCCTCTGACCTCCTGCCCCCCCTGCAGCCTCTGACCTCCTGCCCCCACTGCAGCCTCTGACCTCCTGCCCCCCCTGCAGCCTCTGACCTCCTGCCCCCCCTGCAGCCTCTGACCTCCTGCCCCCCCTGCAGCCTCTGACCTCCTCCCCCCCTGCAGCCTCTGACCTCCTGTCCCCCCCCCTGCAGCCTCTGACCTCCTGTCCCCCCCCCTGCAGCCTCTGACCTCCTGTCCCCCCCTGCAGCCTCTGACCTCCTGTCCCCCCCCCTGCAGCCTCTGACCTCCTGTCCCCCCCCTGCAGCCTCTGACCTCCTGTCCCCCCCCTGCAGCCTCTGACCTCCTGTCCCCCCCCCTGCAGCCTCTGACCTCCTGTCCCCCCCCCTGCAGCCTCTGACCTCCTGTCCCCCCCCTGCAGCCTCTGACCTCCTGTCCCCCCCCTGCAGCCTCTGACCTCCTGTCCCCCCCCTGCAGCCTCTGACCTCCTGTCATCCCCCCTCCGCAGCCTCTGACCTCCCCTGTACCATCCGCAGCCTCTGACCTCCCCTGTACCATCCGCAGCCTCTGACCTCCCCTGTACCATCCGCAGCCTCTGACCTCCCCTGTACCATCCGCAGCCTCTGACCTCTCCTGTACCATCCGCAGCCTCTGACCTCCCCTGTACCATCGGCAGCCTCTGACCTCCCCTGTACCATCGGCAGCCTCTGACCTCCCCTGTACCATCGGCAGCCTCTGACCTCCCCTGTACCATCGGCAGCCTCTGACCTCCCCTGTACCATCGGCAGCCTCTGACCTCCCCTGTACCATTGGCAGACTCTGACCTCCCCTGTACCATCGGCAGCCTCTGACCTCTCCTGTACCATCGGCAGCCTCTGACCTCTCCTGTACCATCGTCAGCCTCTGACCTCCCCTGTACCATCGTCAGCCTCTGACCTCCCCTGTACCATCGTCAGCCTCTGACCTCTCCTGTACCATCGTCAGCCTCTGACCTCCCCTGTACCATCGTCAGCCTCTGACCTCCCCTGTACCATCGTCAGCCTCTGACCTCCCCTGTACCATCGTCAGCCTCTGACCTCCCCTGTACCATCGTCAGCCTCTGACCTCCCCTGTACCATCCGTAGCCTCTGACCTCTCCTGTACCATCCGTAGCCTCTGACCTCTCCTGTACCATCGTCAGCCTCTGACCTCCCCTGTACCATCGTCAGCCTCTGACCTCCCCTGTACCATCCGTAGCCTCTGACCTCTCCTGTACCATCGTCAGCCTCTGACCTCCCCTGTACCATCGTCAGCCTCTGACCTCCCCTGTACCATCCGTAGCCTCTGACCTCTCCTGTACCATCCATAGCCTCTGACCTCTCCTGTACCATCCGCAGCCTCTGACCTCTCCTGTACCATCCGTAGCCTCTGACCTCTCCTGTACCATCCGTAGCCTCTGACCTCTCCTGTACCATCCGTAGCCTCTGACCATCTCTTGTCTTATATCACGACTGCAGTCTGGAGTGGAGTCAACAGTGGGAGTGCCTCAGGTATGGGGGTCATGGGAGAAGTCAGACATGTATGGACTGTGGAGAGGAAACTATGGGATAAAACCAGAGCCACCGAGCTGAAGCCGACTGACTGAGCCCTGTAAGGTGCACCTCAGAGGAGGTCAGTGACAGCGCCGCCAGGTCTACCTGAGGGGAGGGGGTCAATACAATATTGTAAGGGGGCACTGATATAAAGGTTTACCCCTTATATCAGTAAACCCCCGTACCTTAGTGTTTTCTTTCTGCGGAAGGTACTCTCTGGTCACCAGAGTCCTCCCCACATTCCCAGAGTTCCCCTTTACATCATAGTCTGCAGGATTCCACCTTACAGTGCAAGGGGGAACTCTGATGTAAAGGGGAATGCAGTGGACTCTGATATAAGTGGGGTCTCTGGTCAACAGTGCCCCCCTTTTATATCAGAGTTCCCACTTAGATCATGATCTGCAATGTTTCCCTTTATATCAGAGTTCCCTTGCACTGTAAAGGGGAATCCTCCTGATATATGGGGGAACTCTGTGTTGGCTTATATTAATCTGACTTTCATGTAAATGGAGAAATATGGTTTTTGACTTTTGTTTAACTTAACACATTGCTAATAGCAGTTATAGCTTAAATATTGATATTTGCACTGAAAACTGCCATTTACGGCACCTTTTTTTTGCAGTGTCAATAAAAAATGTGCCAGTAAATGGCATGATTTTTGCCTTGAAAAAATTGCTGCTGTTTGTAAATTCCATGTCTCTCTTATTTATATATAATACACTCTTCAAATGTGCTTTAAAATGCATGGTTTTCCCTTTTTTGAACAAGAAAATAACGACGTTATGCGGTTGGGCTGGTATAAAAATACTATGGGGCTGGTATGAAATTATTTCCAGGGCTGGTTTTTATTCCCAGTCCGGCCTGGCCACCGACAGCCTCCTCAGCACTCCGTCTTCCACCCGACTGCCCCTGCAGGTATGGCTCATGTCTATTTATGAGGTGAGCTGCCCCCTTCCAGCCCCTTGTTGCTGGGGATTGGCCAGGGTCCTCATAAATATGCATGACAGCCCCTCCAAGCCTCCACCCACTACATCTAGAACCTTCTCCAAGGTTCCAGAAAAAGGGGGGGCAGCAGAAGAGCTGTCAGATGAGTCATCCAGCCTCCCTGAGTCACTAAACCCTGACCCAGATTCAGCCCAGTCCTGGCTCTCAGCCAAGCCAATTTACCTACACTGACAACTTAAGCTATGCACACCTAGTGCACTAGCTAGATGGTGCTACATAACGTTGTACTGTTTGGTAGTGTTTGCCCTGCTGAGGTGGTGCTCCTTGGGAGGTAAGGGTTAACTCTGCTGGACGGGTTTTCCTGTTTTTTTGGGGGAAGTACCACCCTCTGCTGGGGCAAACACATAAAAAGGGAGAGAGCCACCTCTCGGGGGTGCTGTAGTTTAGTTAGTAAGACGGCTGTATGTATGGTTCAGGTAAAGGTACCAGGCAAGTAGCGTATTGCACACCACACCTATAAACTACTACATACACTCAACCACCTCTTGTGGAAGCCCAGTCAGGCTTCCAGGGGTATGGACTAATGCTTTGGACTTAAAGTGATTGTAAACCTCAGACATAAAATACGAACAAAGCATATCCCTCTTGTCTCAATCCAGAGCACTAAGTGTCATTTCTGTCTGCTGCCTCCTTCCTCTGCTATCTGTATGAATAACTTCTGACAAGTTTTCCTGACGCCAAGAGAAAAAAGGTGATAGGTAAGGGACTTCCAACTGATTGACAGCCTCAGCTCTGCTTCCTGTGTGCTGTGCGAAGGGGGGGGGGGGGTGTCCCTTCCCTCCATTCAGATCTCAGAGCTCTCCTCACTGAGGTCTGCAGAGTATAACTTCAGCTCTCCGCCCCCTTTTTTCTGACAGTTCAGACAAGCTTCATAAATTCTGCAGTTTGAATGGATGTAGAGGCCAGTCACTTCACTGGGTATATGTAAGGGTCTACAACCACTTTAAGGACTTAAAATGAATTTCTCAGCTAAGTAAAAAGTATGACTACCTCATGGGGCAATCAGGGGCACCAAGAGACTAACTAAGGGACACTTAGCAGATTATATACAGCTATGTGTATTGAAGACATCTTTGTGGAACTGTTCCTTTGTATTATTTCAAGAACTTCAGTAAAGCATGTTTATTGTTTTTTAATCTGGCTTGATCAAGTTACTTGAAGACTATCTTAAAGGGGCACGTGCTTGTATGGTGTATCACAGAATAGGGCTTAATGAGGGGCCAAGACAAGAGAGAGAAGATGCAGTACAACTGTCTAACATGCCGTGAAGCTTTTCCGAAGAGGCTATAGTGCCATTGCTAATGACTACAGTACTTGTGTCTACGTGCATAAGCAGCCAGCCAGTCGGGAAGCGGTGTGACTTGGCAAAGGTGATGGAAGGCCCTGGTAGTGAAGGAGCTTGTGTGCTTAGGCTCCTTCTCTAGCAAAAGTAACCCCAATACTGGGTCAGACTCGCGGCACGGGGCATCCTAAGGAGCCAGCCCGGAAGTCATGGAAGATGGAGTTAGGGCCCCAGGATAGGCACAGTGTTGTACAAGAGTTAAGCTCCCTAGTATTCAAGTGTAATACACAAATCAATGTCACAGAGAGTGAGGTGACTGGTAAATGGGCTGATGGAGTCCGGTAAAAGCTCAGAGGTACCGGCTCAGAAATGCTGCACAACTTAAAGTGGTACTAAACACTCATGGTATCATTTATATTGCCCCTTCCATTTCTGTGTGTGGATGACGGCACTGCAATTGTTTTAATTTTTTTTTTAAATCATCCAAGTACCTTTTTCCTAATCTGTCACATGACCCGACTCTCTCCCAGCCTGTCTGCAGGGAAACACAAGCAGGGGGAGCTTTTAGTCCTCTGCTGCTGGTCACACACAAAAAAAAAAAAAAAAACAGCATTTGGAATACAGAGTAAAAAGAAATAATTAAAGAGGAACTTCAGTCTGCTCACATCATTTGTAATAAAAACATCTTTTGCCATTCTGAAGCTTCCCTCCAACCACTTTGCATATTATTTGATATATACTGTGATTCTGTACTTGCCAAATATGCTGCAGAAATCTCCCTCCACTGAGTCTGGTCGCAGCCATTTTAACTGTGGGCAGCTGAAGCTGCTGCCTGTTCACTTCCTGGATTTACACAGACACACAGAGGAGGCACACCTCCAGCTCTGCAGCTCTCATCGGCCCTCTTATGACTCATCCCCTCCTCCCTTCCTGACAAACTCTCATGAGAGTTAGAAAGAGAGCTGTGCATGATGTCATAATCCTAGGCTAATGAACAGACAAGAAACAGGAAGTGGGCTGTATAAGGGATTTTCTGGCAGAAAAAAAATGTTTTACTATCCAAAGTTAAAACAGCAAGGGCAGTGTGAGGGCTGGGCTCAGCCCTTCCTTCTCTGAGCTGGCCGCTCAGCTGACGGCTAATTTCTAGCTCCCATCTCTCTCCGTAGTTACTCAGCTGTTGATGATATCCTGCTCATCAGTCCTGCCTACTTAAGCCGTCCAGTCCAGAGGAGCTCTGCCTTCGCCTTGGTCAACATCACAAGAAACATCTCCTGCGTTCCTGTTTAAGCACTGGCTTTGCTGACATCCCATCTGGCTCCGGATTCTGCTTTCTCTTCCACTACGTTGATCCCTGACTTCTGGCTTGGCTGACTATCTGTTCCGGTTACTGAACTTTGGCTATGTTTTGACTACGTTTGTTCTTTTTACTTTTATTATTAAACAAGTGTGATTTAACTGTACTTCTGTCTCGGTCTGATTTTATTTTTTTCTGACAGGCAGAAGATTTTATAGATGGAAAGATGAAAAAATGATTGAAGTTCCGCTTTAAAATAAAAAAAAAAAAAAAAAACAGTTTTAGATTGGTATACAAATATATATTTGAAATGAATTCTTTATTATTTTGTGGCAATAACATGGTGTGGCCGGATTTCTGGCAGTCACAGCCTGTGTCTTAGAATAAGAGGGAGGTGAAGCCTCCATCAATCTGCATGTAATATCTCTCTCCCCCATTGTGTTTAGCTGGTTAGTGGGCATGGGGGAGGAGGAGGGAGGGAGTGACCTGTCATTGTGTATACGCCCATGTGTGTGACTCTATAGTCACATGGGCTGCTCAGATGTGATAGGGAGGAAATGCTCAGCATAGAAACTCACTGAAAACTGAGCATGTGCAGAGCTGCCAACGTGTCTCTGCAAAATCCATAGCTGAATTGGGGACATGGACATTAAGGTGGGGCAGAGAACAGCAGAATCAACCAGGTTGCAGAATACAGAAAAGGAATCTCATAATGACTGAGTAAGTATGAACAGCGTTTAACACAGCATTATTGATTGTTTTTTATGATGTGGGTTTAGTGACAATTTAACGCAGACCTTGTATTAAACAGCAGCCTCAGCCTGCCTATGTATACATTGTACATAGTGGTCTTGATCTTCTGTACTGTGGGAGAAGAGCTTTCTAAATTCCACAGCCAAGCGGCATAGCTAAGATAACTATGACCTTCCCTTCTTTTGTTACATAGTCCTGTTTATTTTCTGCAATAAACACCAATGTTGGAATGTGTGTCTATCCCTCTGTGGTAGCTCTGTGACAGTTGTAGAATCTGACTATGAGGAACCTTTCTGGCACACAGCCTCCAAGATTCCGATTCTATCTGTGTCTGTTCTGTCAGCTGTCTATCCATTCTGCTGTTCTTCCAATTAATTCTATGCATGCCGTCATGCAAACAGCTGCCTTTGATACTCACGCTGTTGCTAAAAAAAATCCTTACAATACAATGTTTGCCAAAATGTATTTTTAAGAGAGTCGGTCACGACTTGGCTTGTTATAGAATTTAAATATTCAGTTGAGATACCATAATGTGTGGGTTAAAGTTCAACTTCAGGCAAGTTTTTATGACTCCATATGAGGTTTAAAAAAATAACAAAAAAGTTTAGGCTGTAACGCTCACCTTTAATTTGGAGCTGTCCTGAGCAGTACCTCTACAATGCCACAAGATGATCTCATTCTTCGGAGACTGGGCGTTACAGTTCTAGCAGGATCCCTGCCTGGTCTTTCAGAATCCATGTTGGGATTTACAGGGTTCCTAGGACCTCCACTACCTCCAGGAATTCTGAAATTCCCAGTAATGGCATTAGCATATCTGATCAGAAGGGCATTTAGCAGCCCTCTCATTTGCTGCCTGCCTCAACCACTGTCTAAACCTAACTACTCTGCTGTTTGCTGTCTGCCTCAACCTCTGTCTGGACCTGACTACTCTCTTGCCTGCTGTCTGCCTCAACCTCTGCCGTAACCTAACTAATCTCCTTTGTTGCCTGCCTCATCCTATGTCTGGACCTTACTACTTTTTGGTTTGCTGCCTGCCTCAACCACTGTCTGTGCCTGACTACTCTCCTGTTTTCTGCCTGCTTCAACCTCTGCCTGGACCTGACTGCTCTCTTGCCTGCTGTCTGCCTCAACCTCTGCCTGGACCTAACTAATCTCATTTGCTGCCTGCCTCATCCTATGTCTGGACCTGACTACTTTCTTGTTTGCTGCCTGCCTCAACCTATGTCTGGACCTGAATATTCTCCTGTTTGCTGTCTGCCTCAACCTCTGTCTGGACCTGACTACTCTCCTGTTTGCTGCCCATCTCAAACTCTGTCTGAACCTAACTACTTTCCTGTTTGCTGCCTGTCTCAACCTCTGTCTGGACCTGACTGCTCTCCTGTTTGCTGCCTGCCTCAATGTTTGTCTGGACCTGACTACTTTCCTGTTTTCTGCCTGTCTCAACCTCTGTCTGGACCTAATTACTGTCCTGTTTGCTGCCTGTGTCAAACTCTGTCTGGGCCTGACTACTCTCCTGTTTGCTGCCTGCCTCAACCCCTCTCTGGACCTGACTACACTCCTGTTTGCTGCCTGCCTCAAACTTTGTTTGGACCTGACTACTCCCTTGTTTGCTGCCTACCTCAACCTCTGTCTGGACCTGATTACTCTCCTGTTTTCAGCCTGTCTCAACCTCTGCGTGAACCAAATTAATCTCATCTGCTGCCTGCCTCATCCCCTTTCTGGACCTGGCTACTCTCCTTTTTGCTGCCTGCCTTAACCTCTGTCTGGACCTGACTACTCTCTTGCCTGCTGTCTGCCTCAACCACTGTCTGGGCCTCACTACACTCCTGTTTGCTGCCTGCCTCAACCTTTGTCTGGACCTGACTACTCTCCTGTTTGCTGCCTGTCTCAACCTCTGTCTGGACCTGACTGCTCTCTTGCCTGCTGTTTGACTCAACCTCTGCCTGGACCTAACTAATCTCATTTGCTGCCTGCCTCAGCCTATGTCTGGACCTGACTACTTTATTGTTTGCTGCCTGTCTCAACCTCTGCCTGGACCTGACTACTCTCCTGTTTGCTGCCTGTCTCAACCTCTGTCTGGACCTGACTGCTCTATTGCCTGCTGTTTGACTCAACCTCTGCCTGGACCTAACTAATCTCATTTGCTGCCTGCCTTAGCCTATGTCTGGACCTGACTACTTTATTGTTTGCTGCCTGTCTCAACCTCTGCCTGGACCTGACTACTCTCCTGTTTGCTGCCTGCCTCAGCCTTTGTCTGGACCTGATTACTCTCCTGTTTGCTGCCTGTTTCAACCTCTGTCTGGACCTGACTACTCTCCTGTTTGCTGCCTGTCTCAACCTCTGTCTGGACCTGACTACTCTCCTGTTTGCTGCCTGTCTCAACCTCTGCCTGAACCTAATTAATCTCATCTGCTGCCTGTCTCATCCCCTGTCTGGACCTGACTACTCTCTTGTTTGCTGCCTGCCTCAACCTCTGTCTGGACCTAACTACTCTCCTTTTTGCTGCCTGCCTTAACCCCTGTCTGGACCTGACTACTCTCTTGCCTGCTGTCTGTCTCAGCCTCTGCTTGGACCTAACTAATCTCATTTGCTGCCTGCCTCATCCTATGTCTGGACCTGACTACTTTCTAGTTTGCTGCCTGCCTCAACCACTGTCTGGGCCTCACTACTCTCCTGTTTGCTGCCTGCCTCAACCTTTGTCTGGACCTGACTACTCTCCTGTTTGCTGCCTGTCTCAACCTCTGTCTGGACCTGACTGCTCTCTTGCCTGCTGTCTGCCTCAACCTCTGCCTGGACCTAACTAATGTCATTTGCTGCCTGCCTCAGTCTATGTCTGGACCTGACTACTTTATTATTTGCTGACTATCTCAACCTCTGCCTGGACCTGACTACTCTCCTGTTTTCTGCCTTTCTCAACCTCTGTCTGAACCTAACTACTCTCCTGTTTTCTGCCTGCCTCAACCTTTGTCTGGACCCGATTACTCTCCTGTTTGCTGCCTGTCTCAACCTCTGTCTGGACCTGACTACTCTCCTGTTTGCTGCCTGTCTCAACCTCTGCCTGAACATAATTAATCTCATATGCTGCCTGCCTCATCCCCTGTCTGGACCTGACTACTCTCTTGTTTGCTGCCTGCCTCAACCTCTGTCTGGACCTAACTACTCTCCTTTTTGCTGCCTGCCTTAACCTCCGTCTGGACCTGACTACTCTCTTGCCTGCTGTTTGACTCAACCTCTGCCTGGACCTAACTAATCTCATTTGCTGCCTGCCTCAGCCTATGTCTGGACCTGACTACTTTATTGTTTGCTGCCTGTCTCAACCTCTGCCTGGACCTGACTACTCTCCTGTTTGCTGCCTGCCTCAGCCTTTGTCTGGACCTGATTACTTTCCTGTTTGCTGCCTGTTTCAACCTCTGTCTGGACCTGACTACTCTCCTGTTTGCTGCCTGTCTCAACCTCTGTCTGGACCTGACTACTCTCCTGTTTGCTGCCTGTCTCAACCTCTGCCTGAACCTAATTAATCTCATCTGCTGCCTGTCTCATCCCCTGTCTGGACCTGACTACTCTCTTGTTTGCTGCCTGCCTCAACCTCTGTCTGAACCTAACTACTCTCCTTTTTGCTGCCTGCCTTAACCTCCGTCTGGACCTGACTACTCTCTTGCCTGCTGTCTGTCTCAGCCTCTGGCTGGACCTAACTAATGTCATTTGCTGCCTGCCTCAGTCTATGTCTGGACCTGACTACTTTATTATTTGCTGACTGTCTCAACCTCTGCCTGGACCTGACTACTCTCCTGTTTTCTGCCTTTCTCAACCTCTGTCTGAACCTAACTACTCTCCTGTTTTCTGCCTGCCTCAACCTTTGTCTGGACCCGATTACTCTCCTGTTTGCTGCCTGTCTCAACCTCTGTCTGGACCTGACTACTCTCCTGTTTGCTGCCTGTCTCAACCTCTGCCTGAACCTAATTAATCTCATATGCTGCCTGCCTCATCCCCTGTCTGGACCTGACTACTCTCTTGTTTGCTGCCTGCCTCAACCTCTGTCTGGATCTAACTACTCTCCTTCTTGCTGCCTGCCTTAACCTCCGTCTGGACCTGACTACTCTCTTGCCTGCTGTCTGTCTCAGCCTCTGCCTGGACCTAACTAATCTCATTTGCTGCCTGCCTCATCCTATGTCTGGACCTGACTACTTTCTAGTTTGCTGCCTGCCTCAACCACTGTCTGGGCCTCACTACTCTCCTGTTTGCTGCCTGCCTCAACCTTTGTCTGGACCTGACTACTCTCCTGTTTGCTGCCTGTCTCAACCTCTGTCTGGACCTGACTGCTCTCTTGCCTGCTGTCTGCCTCAACCTCTGCCTGGACCTAACTAATGTAATTTGCTGCCTGCCTCAGTCTATGTCTGGACCTGACTACTTTATTGTTTGCTGACTATCTCAACCTCTGCCTGGACCTGACTACTCTCCTGTTTTCTGCCTTTCTCAACCTCTGTCTGAACCTAACTACTCTCCTGTTTTCTGCCTGCCTCAACCTTTGTCTGGACCCGATTACTCTCCTTTTTGCTGCCTGTTTCAACCTCTGTCTGGACCTGACTACTCTCCTGTTTGCTGCCTGTCTCAACCTCTGTCTGGGCCTGACTACTCTCTTGTTTGCAGCCTGTCTTAACCTCTGCCTGGACCTAATTTATATCATCTGCTGCCTGCCTCATCCTCTGCCTGGACCTGACTACTCTCGTTTGCTGCCTGCCTCAAACTTTGTCTGGACCTGACTACTCTCTTGCCTGCCATCTGCCTCAACCTCTGCCTGGACCTAACTAGTCTCATTTGCTGCCTGCCTCATTCTCTGTCTGGACCTGACTACTCTCTTACCTGCTGCCTGCCTCAACCTATGCCTATTCCTGGCTATGCTTTTGCCTGCCACCTGCCTCAACCCCTGCCTGGCCATGTCTACACTCTTGCCTGCCACATGCCCTAACCTCTGCCCGGAGCTAACTATTCTCTTGTTTGCTGCCTGCCATGACCCAGAGGTCATGGACCTGCCTGGACCTGATTACTCTTTTGTCTACTTAATCCTGAACAGTTTTTACTCATAGCCCTTCTGTCCCAGCAACCCCATGGTTGGGCGATCCTTAAGGCTGTGACCTGGTGCCAGCTTCCAGAAAATAAAACTGGGGACCTCTAGGGTTTTTGGTCCATCTCCAGTATCAGGAGGTCTGGTGAAGACCAACTGGTACTTAGACTCCACGCCTTGAATGAACTTGCATCACCTGCCAAGGTGGGAACACTGAGGACTTCGTTGTAAATGCAGGGTGTCATGGGCCATCCCCTTGAGGTGGCATGGTTATAGCACCCTTAAATCACTGGGTAATTAATATTTCTGCATCTTTGAAGACTGCCCACCACCAAGAGAAAACATTTTTTAGATACATTTCATTTATATATTTTTTTTCTTATTAGGTCCATACAGTATTTTAATTAGGCTTTTGTGATTATTACTATTATTGTTTTTTTAACCCAATTGATGAACTGAAATGTTATGTTGTATTATTCAGATTCTCACATTTGTCTGCGGTTCTTATATTGGTTATTTATGCAATGTTACCAACTTTTTGAATGCTATTGGCTATCTGGTTATAACTATGACCGCAAGGAGGGGGATACTATATTGATATTGTATGGATATAGAGATGTCCTTATGTTTTTTTTGTAGCCCTGATGAAAAGGGGGGTTGTCACTAGTTGACACCTACAGTATATTATTGGACATCCCATTCCAATACCATAGCCATTATTATGGAGTTGACCCCCTCCCCCATGGCCATTAATATGGAGTTGCCCCCCTCCCCCCCTTGGCATACTAATATGGAATTGCCCCCTTTGTGTCTATAACATCCTCCACTCCTCTTGGAAGACTTTCCACAAGATTTTGGAGGGTGTCTGTGGGAATTTGGGCCAATTTATGAGGTCAGGAACTGATGTTGGATGAGGAGACCTGGCTCACAATCAGGTGAGTTCAGTCCTTTCTTAGACAGCTGCCATCACAATTCCTCTATTCCTGTTCTGGTGACAACTCCAAATTTTGGGTTAACAATTCCTTTTGTCTAAAAGACAATGGTAACAGGAAAAACAGTGAACGTAAATCTCTCCAGCAGGGCACAGACAATAAAAACCTAATATCTGATATTGTATCAGTCTCTACCATACACAATCTCTAAAGCCAGACATGGACATTCCTTGTACATCATCTATGTTTTTTACCTTGAAAAAAGGTGCTTCTGTGCCCTCAAAACCTTGTTATTCTGTTCACCATGAAATGTGATTGCACATTTTTTAGCTGCTAAAACTTTGATGTGCTGACCACTATGGCTTCAGTGATGCAATACAAACCCGAGAAGGTTGATAACCCATTCCTTAAAAAATAAATAAAAAATTGTGGCTTTAGATACATACTTACCAACACTATGGTCCCACTGTCTGATTTTTATCTGCTCGCTTTCTGGCTAGGTGTGCCCAAGTCATGCCCACTTTTATTTTCGGTCCCACCCAGACTGCATGTCATGTACCTGGTCAAGACCGAGTTAACGAGAGGACTTCTCTTACACCTCTTGTCCTGTTTTCCCTAGGGTTGATAACAGGTCATAACAGAGCACAGAGTGGCACGGGTGCCTGTAGGATATCTGGGTTGGGAGATCTTGCAGCAGGTGCAGACCTTAAGGCAGTACAGCAGACAAGCTGGCAGATGCAGGTTCTCAGATGCGTGGCCAGGCAGGCAGATGTTGGCCACAACTGGGCAGCAGGGGTACAGAATCCGGATCCAGGAGCGGAAGCAGGGCCAAGGCAAGGTCAATATTGGGTGAGCAGAGCAGGTTCTGGAACAGCAGGCAGGAGGCAAGGTCGGGTCACAAGCCAGTGTCAGCAACAGGAGTTCAGGAACAAGCCTGAGCCAACAAGCCAGGTCAAGGCCACAGGCAGAAGAAGCTGACGACCACTCAGCAATGATACTGAGTCCTGCAATGCTTTACCTCGGCCACTGGGTGGCAAAGTCTATTCAAACATGCATGCTCACGCTCATGAGCATGCTATGCTTGGGCACGTGCATGTATAGGTTTGCACACGGTCCTAATTCTGCATGCATTTCATTGAGCATGAGTACGAGCTTGGTTTTCCTGGCACTGCACCTCTAGATATGCGTAAACCACCCACCATGCCAACTTTATGGATTGTCCCACCCAGACCATGCCTGTAAATATGCAGGGACCACCCTCTGTGCCCACTTTATGGGTTGTCCCTTACCAGACAGCCCTGATCCTTGACACAATACCTTTTTGAGTTACCGCACATATGAAGTATCTCAAATAAGGGCAATCTTGTGATCCTGGAACATGGCCCAGGACACAGCACCGGCGGCACAGAGGGCCAAGATGCAGGGCGGTCTTGGCCAATCCATGACAGTTGGCATCTACGTAGATACATTTTAAAGCATATGGAAAATACACATTTTTACTGCCAAGAAAAGGCTTGCGTATCTTATGTTTTACTATGGGCACTTGTTGCCAGTGAACTTACATGAACTCTCTTTCATGGCTGCTCCTTCAGTGCACGGTATGGCCGCCTCTAATGCAGCTGGCAAGAACACTTTGAGGTCAGACGTGGCACAGCACAGGAAGGTTATCAGAAAATTACAGGGGAAGTGAATTGTGTCACTCTCGCTGTACGAATGATATAGGAACGCCGTCTGCGGGATATCAGATGCCCTTGTAATAAACTTCAAGGCTGCGTGAAAAATACCAGTTCAATCATATCATAATTAAGAGTAAATACAAGTGAAGGAGATGAATATGGCAGTACGTTTTCTTAATTATCCTAATGCTTTCTTAATGCCCAGCCTGTCAGAAGGTGACGGCGGTGGAATGGGAAAGAGCCCAAGTTATGAGACAAATTTAACCCTCTCACCAGAACCTAAATGCCGTTACTGTCATTGTTTCTTATGATCACTCCAATCAGGGCTGCCGTTAGACATCACGGGGCCCTGCAAAGCCCCCCCCCATTACAAAAATTAAAGTTTTTCAGAATTATTTTTCCAATTTTCACAGTTTACTATGCTTAGTTGTCAAGGGATACGGGAGCGATCAGTACCGATCGCTCACTGTGTCCAATTCAGAAAAGGAAGGGGCCAGTAAATTACATATTTGACGGGCCCTTTCCCACTCTCCATCTGCCTGTGAGGACAGGGGAGGCCCAGGCACACAGGGGGGCCCGGATAACGGGGATCGGTGCAGCAGGACAGGGGGACCCATGCAGTGGGACAGGGGGACAATTACAGAATGATGCACTGTGTCTGTGTCTCTCCCTTCAGCAGCTGAAAGTCGACGGGAGGGAGAGAGGGAGATACCGGCTTTCAGCTGGTGTAGGGAGAGACACAGACACTGTTACATTGTTCTGTAATTGTCCTCCCAATCACCCTGCTGTTTGGGGCCCCCCTGTGTACCCTGACCCCTTACTGGAGGCCCGTGGTACCTCCCTATCAGCTGCCTGGTGGTACCCCCTATTGGTGCCCCTGACTCTAATGATAACCATAAGGATGTGTTGGAACTGATATCTATGCATCTTTGATATAAACTAAAATATGCCTAAAATATGAAAAAGCATTAAGATAGATCAGCCTTCCTCAACCTTTTTACTGCAGAGGAACACCTAAATTTATTTTCAGATCTTAAGGAACCCTTACTGGTTCATTTCTGGTCAGTGGGAAAAATGCTCCTTACATTTGTGATCAGTGGGAAGAATGCTACTTTACATTGGTGATCAGTGGAAAGAATGCTCCTTACATTGGGGGGCAGTGGAAAGAATGCCCCTGTTACATACCTTGGTTGGAGGCCAAAGTGAAAAGAGTGCTTCCCCTTGCGGCTCTGGTACAAGTACCCCTGAATGTGGAACAGGGGTACAAGGCACAAAGAAGCATGGGTGCCGGTAATCAGGTAGCAAGCAGTAGTGGCCTCTGGACAGCAGTCAGCAGCAGTGCAGGTACACCAGAAGTGGTACAAGGATGGCACCCGGTAACTGGATCTTTGAAGCTTGGCACGAAGGCTGCGAGGTCCACAGTCAGGGGTAGATGCAGGTACTCGTTAAGGTCAAGGGTTTGGTCCAATGGCAAGCCAGGCTCGGTATGGATAGACAGTAAGGACAGAGTCAGAAGCCAAGCCAGAGTCATACACGAGGAGCAGGAGAAGCGTTATCAGGCAGCAGGCCGAGGTCATTACCAGGATGACAGCAGAGCATGGTCAGAGGCAAGCCAAATTCAGAATCCACAAGGCAAGGTCAGGGGCAGGCCGAGTCAGGAACAGGAGATGAGACAGCAAAAGCAGGAACACCGGGTCATGGGTAGCTGAAGAACATCCAGCAATCAGCACACATCTAGTCCTCCTTTAAATAGGCAGCTTAGCAACATTCCCAGAAATACGTGGCACTTACATTGGTGGTCAGTAGGAAGAATGCAAGACTTATAGTGGTGGTCAAAATGCCAATGAACATCTCAAAAGATACATAGGTGTAATTTTGCTGGCTTTGCCAGATGGTGTTGGATCTGGAACTATGCAGGCCCCATCAAATGGAAGGATAATCAACCACAGGTCAGGGAACCCCCAGCAATCTCTGGAGGAACCCTGGCTGTAAATGGCTATAGATAGATGAATATCATAAATCCAACGGTTACGTAAAGGGCTTGATGAGCAGTGACACTGATCAATGGATGAGTGCCTGAGGGATTATCACAGGGGACAGTGTGTGTGAGGTGCCCACTAACCAGCGTGTGCGAAGGTGTGCCCAAATGGCCTATATAAACTGGAGCATGACATGGACAGACTGCTGAATAGTCTTCAGCAAGTTCATGTTAACCAGACCTGTTGCTTATGCCTTCCTGTGTATGACCTGGCTTGCTTTTTGTCCTGTCTCTAGATCTTGTCCTTCCATTGTGACCTTGGCCCCATGTTTGGACTTTGCTTTCTGCCCTCGGATTCGATACCTGTTTCTGACAATGGCCTGTATCCTGATACCCTCTCTGTCTTCTGTCTGATATGGTAACCTGCTAGCCGGCTGTTATCAACCTTCACCTTATGTACTGGCTATGTTCATACCTCCTGCTTGGGTGCTGCTGTGTTTCTGCATCTAGTCCCTACCCGGTCGACTACAGATGTCTGATCCAAACATCCGACAGCCGGTACTACCTGCAGTATTGGCCCCTTGTGCTAATCTGTATCTTTACTTTCCATGTCACCACTTCCAGGTCCACGAGAGAAGGTCCAAGAGAAGCCCTTTTTCAGCTTGCTCTTCACCAGGTACGTGACAGGTGGCCTTTATTCCGTTCAGATCTCCTATCTCTCTTCATCCCATGATGACAGACCATAACCTGAAGTCCCAGAGGTGCAAGTAAGTACACATTAAAATAAATAAATAAATAAATAAATAAATAAAAAATTCTCATGAAACTACTTCTGGCTTGCAGCTTCTGATTTGCAAACCTTTGCCCTGGAGCATTTCGGGAGGTCGTAGGTTGCAATTCTGCTGCTCCATTCAGCGATTCCCTTTCCCTAAAGTCCTGTCAGCCCAATTGAACAGTGACAAGACAGATTGGAAAAACGATGCATTCTGCTTAGGTGTATAGAGAGAGAAGTTAATTGATCAATTAGCTGATAATTGCAAGAATCCCCAGGCTCCAGTTTAGCACTTCAGCAATGAACCGATCGTTCCTACGTGTGAGTTCTGAAGACGCGGTGTTTCTGCAACTGATGGCTTTACTTTTATGATTTCATTTTATTTTTAATTCCAAACTTTTTTCAGTATGATTTCTAACAACTAGTATAAGTGATAGTATTCATTCTATGAATTAATAATCACTTTATGATTTCATCTTAGATTTGTTTCTAAACTTATATTTATTAGTATTAGTATTCTATTCATTAATTTTATGATTTCATCTAATTTTAATTATAGTTACTATATATGATATTATTTAATTATATTATTATTTAATTTTATTGGTATAACTTCATCTTATTTTTAATTCATTTTATTTAACTTTATTTAATTTAATAATGTTTTGTGAACATTATTTAATGGGTTTATTGATTGCTCCATTCTATAACATTTTTTATCCATTTTTTTGCCTCTTATGCCTTTTAATGTATATTTTAACATAACTTAATTTTATTTTTTTTAACACAATTTTAACATAACATAATTTATGAATAATCAATAAAAAATGAATGATAATATTAATAATAATACATCATTAAAAAAATTATGAAATACAATTTTTTATATTACTTTTTTTTTTACTTTAAATGTCATAAATTGTTTTAATATAAGACTGATACAATTCATGAGGAGATCTTTACTGTACAGATGCCTTCTCCACCTAACACCCCATGTCCACAGGTACAATCATTACTTCCTTCATTTAACCCCACCACTATAATCAAGGTTGCTAAACTTTTCTCTAACGTCCACCTTGCCACCTGCCCCCCTGGACCCTGTTCCCTTACAAATGCTACGTTCTCCCTCTGGCTCTATTCTTCACTCCCTAACTCACATATTCAATCTCTCTCTCTCTCTTCAGGCCTCTTCTCTAACTCTCTAAAACATGCATTATTCACCCCCATTCTTAAAAAGCCCGCACTAGACCCCACTAATCTTAACTACCTACGCCCCATTTCCTTGCTCCCCTTTTTATCCAAACTCATTGAACGTCTGGTCTACAACCGACTGAGCGACCACCTCACCAAGAATAACCTTCTTGATCCCCTTCAATCTGGATTCCGCCCCCAACACTCCACGGAAACTGCTCTCCTAAAATTCACAAATGATCTGCTAACAGCTAAATCCAATTGACACTATTCTGTACTCTTACTCTTAGATCTCTCTGCTGCCTTTGACACAGTGGACCACCCCCTCCTCCTCAAAAAACTCCACGCCTTTGGTCTCCGTGACTGTACTCTTCGCTGATTCCCATCTTATTTATCCAACCGCACCTTCTGTGTCACTTACAGCTCTTCTTCCGCCTCTCCTCTACCTTTCTCTGTCGGGGTCCCCCAAGGCTCTTGGACCTCTCCTATTCTCCATCTACACCTCCTCCCTGGGTCAGGTAATAGCCTCCTCCTATGGCTCCCAATACCATCTCTATGCTGACGACACCCGAATCTATCTCTCTACTCCTCAGCTCACTCCTTCAGTCTCCTCCCGTATCACTCATTTACTAACATAAATATCAGCCTGGATGTCACACCACTTCCGCAAACTCAATTTATCCAAAACTGAGCTCATGATTTTTCCTCCCCCGCGTGCCTCTACCCCTGATTTCTCTGTCAAGATCAATAACACTATTATCAGCCCCTCCCCGCATGCCAAGGTTCTAGGTATAGTCCTGGACTCTGAATTATCCTTTTGGCCCCACATCCAAAAGCTTTACAAATCTTGCCTTCTCAACCTCCGCAACACCTCCAAAATACGCCCCTTCCTAACCAATGACACCACAAAGGTCCTAGTTTACTCCCTGGTTATCTCCTGCCTCAACTACTGAAGCTCCCTCCTCACGGGATTACCTTTACATAGGCTATCCCCCCTTCAGTCCATAATGAATGCTGCTGCCAGACTCATCCACCCTACAAACTGCTCAGTGTCTGCTACCCCTCTCTGCCAATCCCTCCACTGGATTCCACTCATCCAACGAAATAAATTCAAAATTCTAACAACAACTTGCAAAGCCATCCACAACTCTGCCCCCAGACCTCCTGCTCTCTAGTTCCCTTGTCACCTCTTCCCATGCTCGCCCCCAGGACTTTTCCAGAGCCTCTCTGATCCAATGGAACTCTCTACCCCAATCTGTCTGACTATCTCCTACTCCGCTCGCATTTAGACGATCCCTGAAAACTCTTCTCTTCAGAGAACCCTATCCTACCCACACCTAACAACTGCACATTTACTTTCTCCGTCGCATCATCCCCCCCAGCTATTACCTTTTGTATCACTTGACCCTCCCTCCTAGATTGTAAGCTCTAATGATCAGGGCTCTCTGATTACTCCTGTATTGAATTGTATTGTAACTGTACTGTCTGCTCTCATGTTGTAAAGCACTGCGCAAACTGTTGGCGCTATATAAATCCTATATAATAATAATACATTTTTTATTTTTACATTGTTTTTTTCCTTTAACCGCGATGAAGGGGGAGCGTTATCATAGGATGAACAACTACTTGAACTCCTTCACCATTTAATGAGGCGCTCTTGTTAATTTTTTAGGTTTTTATTGCTGTCCTTGTCCCCGCTGGGGGAATCCACCCTTTCTATTTGTCCTGAAGACCATTGACACTGAAAAGAAATGTAAGGGGAAATACAAAACCAAAATCTCACCAGAACAGGAGGTGAGCGGAAAATATTCCAATGGGTACACCTGTTTTGGGGCCAGCATTGTGAATCTGAGTTTTTTTTTTAATATCTGCAGAATTTCAAGGGCTAATCTCAGCTTCTGTCCAGATTTATTTCTTTTTGTTATACTCTCTATATGGCCAAAGGATGGCGGACATCTGACCATCACACCAATATGAGGTTATTATGGATTAATATTGAGTTCCCCCACCTTTGCGACTATAGGAACCTCCACTCTTCTGGGATGAATCACCTAAATCCTAGTCTGACACAGATCGGCCCCTGCTGCAACCTCTCTCTTTGTGACTTGCTACAAAATAACGATACTGAAGTTAGATCCCTGGGAGAGATGAGACTGAATAGGGGCTCATGCACATGGCCATAACGTAAGAGGACTGTATAGCATCCAGAGCCTCTATAAAAACTTTTTTGAGAGTCTGGACCTGCAGCTGATGCATACAGTCACCTATACACAATTTGAAGATGTACACGGGTATAAGCCAGGGGTTGCATGAAACAAACACATAAACTATATTACCAGTCTTGTGACGCCTGCCTTTACACCCACATGAACTTTAATGGCATCCCAGTCTTAGTCCGTAGGGTTCAATATTGAGTTGGCCCCGCCCTTTGCAGCTATAACAGCTTCAACTCTTCTGGGAAGGCCGTCCACAAGGTTTGGCAGTGTGTCTATGGGAATGTTTGACCATTCTTCCAGAAGCGCATTTGTGAGGTCAGGCACTGATGTGGACGGGAAGCCCTGGCTCGCAGTCTCTGCTCTAATTCATCCCAAAGATGTTCTATCGGGTTGAGGTCAGGACTCTCTGCAGGCCAGTCAAGTTCCTCCACCCCAAACTCCCTCATCCATGTTCTTTATGGACCTTGCTTTGTGCACTGGAGCGCAGCCATGTTGAAACAGGAAGGGGCCGTCCCCAAACTGTTCCCACAAAAATGGGAGCATGAAAGTGTCCAAAATGTCTTGGTATGCTGACGCCTTAAGAGTTCCCTTCACTGGAACTAAGGGGCCAAGCCCAACCCCTGAAAAGCAACCCCACACCATAATCCCCCCTCCACCAAATGATTTGGACCAATGCACAAAGCAAGGTCCATAAAGACATGGAAGAGCGAGTTTGGAGTGGAGGACCTTGACTGGCCTGCACAGAGTCCTGATCTCAACCCAATAGAACACCTTTGGGATAAATTAGCGGAGACTGCAAGCCTTCCCAGAAGAGTTGAAGCTGTTATAGCTGAAAAGGGTGGTTCCAACTCAATATTGAACCATACAGACTAAAACTGGGATGCCATTAAAGTTCATGTGCGTGTAAAGGCAGGCGTCCCAATACTTTTGGCAATATAGTGTATATACCCCGAACGCAGACTGTCATACAACCGTATCTTTTAAGTGCTGGCTATGGGTGGCTGTATGCAGCAGCTGTGGGTCACGGGAAGATTTTACGGGGGCTCTGGCCACTGTACGGCTCCCTCTACTTTCTGCAAGTGCATGAAATGTTGGCGACATGTCTACATTTTCATGGCATAGAGGGGATTCTGCCTCCCCCACCCCCAAGAAGAGGTGGTGTCTGCAGGAGACTCTTGGAGAGGGGGGCGCTGTGGATTTGTAAACTTCAGTTTCTGGGGCTAATTCAAAGGTGGGACATGAGTTTGCCCTGAGAATGAGTAATTTAACATTCTTTTGTCCTTACCTTATGGATTTTTAGAATGGGATTTTTTCTATGATATTTGTTCTTGTTTTTAGTGCATTCTTTCGTTGCAATGGCTACTGACATTTAATTCCTCTCATGTGTATTGTATGTATTATTGATTCTGCCCCTATTCCATTTACATATCTTATAGCTGTTTGTAGTGACTGGTAACCATCTATGACTAAGGCCATGTAAGCCGAAATGCGTCAACCCATATTACTTTGGTACTCAAAGATTTCCTTCCAGAACTTCCAGAACTCCTTCTCCTAGTATCCTTGCCAGGACTTCCAAAGGCACTTGCAGAATCCCTGCCAGAATTCCCAGTAATGACGCTGGGCACGTCCTCTGACCAAATGAGTATTTAAGCTCCAGCCTTTGAATTACCTGGTATCTTATTGCCAGCTATCCTTTGTGCAAAAGAGCAATTATACTTCCTGATTGCCCTGCTGGTTCCTGACACGGATTAACCTGACTATTCACTTGCTTTGCCTAGACATGACTTCTTTCTAGCTTGCTGCCTGCCCACAACCCCTGATGAAGAAATTGGCCTGCACACAACCACTGGATTGATGCAAATAACATCCTTTCTTGTCCTTACAGAGAGAGAAGCAGAGCAGGACAAGCTGTTAACACGTTTCACTCTCAAATCACATGCTTAATTATAACCGACATGTCATGCCTAGACATGACTTCTTTTTAGCCTGCTTCTTGCCAACAACCTCTGCCTGGACCTGATTACTCTTTTGTCTGTTGCCTTCCCATGATCTCTGCCTGGAACTACTGTCTTGCCTGTCCGCAAGCTCTGCCCAGACCTGACTACTGTCTTGCCCACGCCTGTCGACTTCTCCCTTGCCCGTTTCCTGCCCCTGACCTCTGCCTGGACCTGACTACTGTCCTGCCTACCACCTGGCCATGAGCTCTGCCTGGACCTGACTTCTCTCCAGCCTGGCCACAACCTCTTGTTGAACCTGACTTTTCTCCTGCCTGGCCACAGCCTCTGCTTGAACCTGACTACTCTCTTGTCTGCCACCTGCCCACGACCTGTGCCTGGACCCAATTACTCCTTTGTCTGCTGCCTGCCCATGATCTCTGCCTGGAACTACCTGCCTGCCTGTCCACAAGCTCTGTCTGGACACGATGACTGTCTTGCCTGCCAGCAACCTCTGTTTAGACATGATGTCTCTTTTGCCTGCCTCCTGCCCATGACCTCTGCCTGGATCTGACTACTGTTTTGCCTACCTCCTGCCTGGACCTGACTTCTCTTCTGCCTGGCCACAACCTCTGCCTGAACCTGACTACTCTCTTGTCTGCCACCTGCCCACGACCTCTGCCTGGACCCAATTACTGCCCTGTCTTCTGCCTGCCCATGATCTCTGCCTGAAAGTACTCTCTTGCCTGTCCACAAGCTCTGCCTGGGCCTGATTACTGTCTTGCCTGCCGCCTGCTAGCAGCCTCTGCCTAGACATGATATCTCTCTTGCCTGCCTCCTGCCCATGACCTCAGTTTGGATCTGACTACTGTCTTGCCTGCCACCTGCCCATGAGCTCTGCCTTGACCTGACTTCTCTCCTGCCTGACCACAACCTCTGCCTGAACCTGACTTCTCTTCTGCCTTGTCAAAACCTCTGTCTGGTCCTGACTATGCTCTTGTCTGCTGCCTGCCCATCATGGGCCGGATTTGCCACAAGGCCACCGAGGCCAGGCCTCGGGGCGGCAGTGGTGTAGGGGCGGCGCCGCTCCTGCAGCGACTTTGCGGCCGCCCCCCCTTTCATGCTGCCCATTAAAGTCTATTATGGGCACCAGTGCCCATAGAAAAGATGGCCGCGAGCCGACCATGCAACTGCACATGCGCCGTTCCGAAGCCGGCCGGGCTCGGGAAAGCTCGTAAGCGCTCGGCCGGGCGGCGCATGCGCAGTAGCGTGATTGCGCCGCCCGGCGCCATTTTTGAAAAGATCGAGAGTAGGTAGTAATGTCAGCGGTGCGGCGGCGGGGGAGAGAGATGACATCTCTCATTGCCCGCACCGCTGTTCCCCCCTCCTCCTTCTGATGGCAGGCAGCATGGCAAGGGACATCCCAATCTGGTGGCAAGTGACATCCCCATCTGGTGGCAGGCATGGTGGCAAGTGACATCCCCATCTGGTGGCAGGCATAGTGGCAAGTGACATCCCCATCTGGTGGCAAGTGACATCCCCATCTGGTGGCAGGCATGGTGGCAAGTGATATCCCCATCTGGTGGCAGGCAGCGTGGCAAATGACATCCCCATCTGGTGGCAGGCAGTGTGGCAAGAGACATCCCCATCTGGTGGCAGGCAGCGTGGCAAGTGACATCCCCATCTGGTGGCAGGCAGTGTGGCAAGAGACATCCCCATCTGGTGGCAGGCAGCGTGGCAAGTGACATCCCCATCTGGTGGCAGGCAGCGTGGCAAGTGACATCCCCATCTGGTGGCAGGCATGGTGGCAAGTGACATCCCCATCTGGTGGCAGGCAGCGTGGCAAGTGACATCCCCATCTGGTGGCAGGCAGCGTGGCAAGTGACATCCCCATCTGGTGGCAGGCAGCGTGGCAAGTGACATCCCCATCTGGTGGCAAGCAGCATGGCAAGTGACATCCCCATCTGGTGGCAGGCAGCGTGGCAAGTGACATCCCCATCTGGTGGCAGGCAGCGTGGCAAGTGACATCCCCATCTGGTGGCAGGCAGCGTGGCAAGTGACATCCCCATCTGGTGGCAGGCAGCGTGGCAAGTGACATCCCCATCTGGTGGCAGGCAGCGTGGCAAGTGACATCCCCATCTGGTGGCAGGCAGCGTAGCAAGTGACATCCCCATCTGGTGGCAGGCAGCGTGGCAAGTGACATCCCCATCTGGTGGCAGGCATAGTGGCAAATGACATCCCCATCTGGTGGCAGGCATAGTGGCAAGTGACATCCCCATCTGGTGGCAGGCATAGTGGCAAGTGACATCCCCATCTGGTGGCAGGCATAGTGGCAAGTGACATCCCCATCTGGTGGCAGGCATAGTGGCAAGTGACATCCCCATCTGGTGGCAGGCATAGTGGCAAGTGACAAGAGATGGTGGCAAGTGACACGCTCAGGGCTCCCAATGATTCTGCATTATGGTGAGTTGAACTATTTCAGTTTATATTAAAATGTAATGATAGAAATAATGTGTTTCAATCATCCTGACACCATAACAACCATGGTGCCGGGGATGATTGAAGCACTAACACCAGCCATTGCCTTGAAAATTTGCCTGCAAAAAATCCTTATCCCTCGCGCGCTTACCCTGAAGTATTTTCAGTCTGTACAATTAAAGCCAGTTATTTTCAGTGTTCTCGTGTATGGAGATATGTTTTTAATTGATCTATTGTAGAAGTCATCGATAAAGGACGTGGTGTGTGTGTATGTGTGTGTGTGTGTGTGGGGGGGGCGGCATTGAAGGACCCGGCCTTGGGGCGGCAAAGGGAGTAAATCTGGGCCTGTGCCCATGATCCCTGTTTGGGCTTGACTAATCTCTTGTCTGCTGCCTGTCCATGGTCTCTGTCTGCACCTTACTACTCTCATGCAGGTTGCCTTCACACGATCTTTGCCTGGACCTGACTACTTTTCTGCCCAGCATTTCTGTGTCTCAACATTATAGCTATTCTGTTCCAGCTGCCCCCTTGGTGGGACAATCCTGTGGATCATGACCTAGTGACAGCTCACAGCAAAGAAAACCTGGACCACTGGGGTTTCCAGCTCATATCCACCATAAGATGCTCTAGTGAAGACCAACTGTCCATTGCGTGGGACCCTTTCACCTGCCAGGGGGGCACTATAGCACTTTGTATGCAAAATGAACGATTATTAAAAGAATTTAAAAGTAATTACTTTGTATAAGTTTTTACATATCTTACTGCCTTGATCCAGAGAAGAGGGACTCCGTCTGAGCACCGCTGTGATTAGTGCGGGGTAGTTTGGGGAGATGGAACGGCAGATTTCTCCCCCATGTTTTGGGCTGCGATGTCAGTAAATCCGTCTGTGTTGTGGGTTGAAGACTGCAGAATTGATCTGAGAGGTTTCTAACAAGATAGAAAAATTTGTGCCGTTCTTTGTTTTCTTGTTACTGTAAGGAGGAGATAAGTAATACATTCAGGAAGAAGAGGTCCTTCACTGCAAGCTGCCTCTGGAGATTGATTGGGAGTTATTGAATGCAGCTCGGCCCCCGCTGTCTGCCTCACTCCTTCCATGCTGGTCAATCAAGTGCTACATTTGGACAATTTTAGTTCTTATGGAAGCCGTAAAAATGCTTTTTTTTTATCTATCTAAAATGGACATCAAGCAGCCTGATGACCTCACAGCACTTCTAAAGTATACCAGACTTTTTATCTTCTCTCTTTGCTTCAATCAGTGTTCGTTTCCCGCATATCCCGTCCATCAGATTGTTACTAACCAAGTAGAACAAGCCACATTCTGTACATTATATAAGGCAACAATACTGCATTTGCCTCAACTTGGACTCTTGTTTTTCGAGCAGACGTAGTGGAAATTTTCTCTTTTCTGTGGACTGTTCTATAATAAATGGTTCTAGAAAGTACATTTTCGGAGGCTGCAAATTCTTTCTTTATGCGTGTTGTAGTAGGGCAAGGGTTCGTGGGGTGGTAGTCATATCCTCCATCCACCCCGTTGGGCGAGCCAATCAAGAAGCAGACATGTGTAGTTTACGTGGACCATTGCTTGGCAAGCCTGGATAAGTTCTAACTAGCTAACTAATGCCATGGTTCATTTTAGAGGTGGTCTTCAGGTGTATGCAGTAGGCATAGCCCCAAGTTGTGTGCCAAAAATGTTGTGGTAGGTCAGGGGCTCGTGGAGTGGTAGTCACGTCCTCCATGCTTCCCTTCTCGTTGGAGGAGCCAATCAAGAATTAGACATGTGTAGTTTACATGGACCATTGCTTGGCAAGCCTGGACAAGTTCTAACTAGCTAACTAATGCCATGGTTCCTTTAGAGGTGGTCTTCAGGTGTATGCAGTAGGCAGGGTTCGTGGGTTGGTAGTCACTTCCTCCATGATTCCCTCCTTGTTGGGTGCCAAGCAAGGGTCACAGGAGAGGCCTGCCCCGGGGTGGGTTCTTCTGGGCTGCGCTAAGCACGTTGGTTAGGGTCACTGCGTTACACATATGGTACCTTTAGGTGAACAGACAACTGAAGTTTATTTAACTCTTTTGCTGTAATTATACACCACAACAGTCGCTTGTGCATTTAGGAGGGATATGCAGAGCGAATGCCCTCTTCACCTGCCAAGCGTATCACTGCTACCTCACTCCCAGTAACGATATGGAGCCCTAACCTAGTGCTGACTTCATGTGTGCACTTTACTTAACTCTTCTCCTTCCATACCTGTGTACAGGCTGGGGACTTCTGTGGTGCTGATCTGTTCTATGATGATCTGTTGCTATGGGAGACGGAACTGCTTATAGAGGGAGAGAGAGTGGCGACAACGACTCCTCCTGCAAGAAGCTATCCCAACTGTCACATGTACACGTCTATGACAGGCTGGTAGAGAAATCTTCATTACCCTTGGTAACCACTTGAATCTTCACACTGTATTAACTTTTGTACCATTATCTTCATACCCCAATGTGCCTAGTCACCCGAAACGTAAACTATATGTGCCGGCTACTTGCATTACACCCGTTGAGTAACTTCAGACCAGGCAAAGGCAAAGCTTCAAAGGCTTGGGTGGAAAATGTGGTCATTCCTGATAACATCAGCAACCGTCTTTTCCTAACATCCCTAGTCCCTAATCCAGGCTTGTGGCTGACCCAGAAAGAGTCAAATTTTAAAAACTTAAATTTTAAATAAGGAACTTTGAAGCAAGATAAGGGTCAGTGCCTCATCTTCAGCCTCACAAGTGCCATCAATGCAGCAGCCTCACCATTGCCTTCAATGCAGCAGCCTCACCATTGCCATCAATGCAGCAGCCTCACCATTGTCATCAATGCAGCAGCCTCACCACTGCCATCAATGCAGCAGCCTCACCATTGCCTAGAGGGGACAGGGAGGGGGGGGGGAACGGGACGAGCACCGACAGATTACATACAGTGAGAATCTCCTATGATAGACAGAAGAGTGGTCCAATGGCGGCCCAGGAGACGGGACTTCCTATTAGAGAGGCCGCCAAGTAAACAGGAGATTCTCACTGTATGTAATCTGATGGCACTCATTCCACCCCCCTCCTTGTCCCTGCCAAGGCAGCTAAAATTGAAGTATTGGCGCATAACACGCTCATGCTATTTGCAATCGATTTTCAGAGTGAAAAAGTGCGTGTTATACGCCAATAAATACAGTAATTAAAAAAAATCAAAAACCTGACTTCATCTACAGATCAAAGTTCCTCCCTTCTATCCTTAGATGAATAAACAGAAAGATACAAACTGAAACAATGTTTCTTTTTATCTTTCTGTTTTAGTGGCTGAGCAATGTTGTTGATAAACATTGTTAGGCTGCTTTTTTTTTTTTTTGACAGCTCCAATTGCTGGGACTTTGTTTATACATAAGCTGTCAAAGGGGAACCCCACTCAGTCCTTAACAACTGATGACTGAGTCATTGGTTGTTAAGGACGCTGGATTTTAAATTTTTTTTTACATTTCAGCTGTCAGAGGGGGAATCCCGCTGACAGCTGAAAGAACTGAGCATGAAAGTATCGGTTTCAGGTATTGGAGCATTTGCACAAGCATTTGATACTCGTGCAAATGGCTAGTATCGGCACCAATATCATACTGGTATCAGTACAACCCTTCTTTGAATCTTTATCTAGGAGAGACTGCGGGTGAGATTTTGCATGGATCACCTCTGCACCGTATCAGCAGGCCTCATAGCGAGTAAGCATTAGAGATAAAGATGCAGACACTAGAAAGAGGAAATTGTACTTTGTGACACTTTTTAAGTGAGTCGGTTAGATTTCCACTGATAGGATCTGATGCTCCATGACCCGTCCTGTGCCTCAGACAATCTCACCCTCAGTATCTTCCTGAAATAATAACACCACTTAGTGTCTTTGTATAAATATTCTCCACCGGGTGACAATCTGTCTCTTGCCTTCCCAGAAAATATAGAAAGAAGACGGCAGCCGGGTTGGTGTATGGAGGTTGCAGCAGAGGTTAAATGTTTGAACACACTTCTGTATTTTATACCAATTAAACTGAAACTGTTGCAACAGTTATGAATCCCAAACAGAAAAATGCTGCCACTTGGATCCGAAAATAAGTTATTAAAGGTGAACCTTTACCAGCTCCCGGGAGAAAAAATATCTAAACTTTGTATAAAAGGCAATACAAGCAATTTCCTCCTGTTACTCCCCTCTGAGTCCTCCGGGGCTTTCTTTTTTGTGTGTGTCTATTTATAGTGTTGCTATGTGTTGCTGCATTGTGCTGTCATTCATTCTAACTGACACCACAACATACTAAGACAACCCACATTTTTTTGTAGCACCCTGGTGTTTAGGCAGGGTATCTAACAAATTTAGTTTGCCAGGTAGTAATTGTCCTGGTCAGTTGTTAGTAGATCCACTGATTCCCCTCTAATTCTGGAATTGCTGCACCCTTTTTCTTCTGTCACTAGGTGGCTGTCAGGAACCATGAAATCACGCCGAGACAGAAGTACAGTTAAATCACACTTGTTTAATAATAAAAGTAAAAAGAACAAACGTAGTCAAAACATAGCCAAAGTTCAGCAACTGGAATGGATAGTCAGCCAAGCCAGAAGTCAGGGATCAATGTAGTGGAACAGGAAGCAGGATCTGGAGCCAGAAGGGATGTCAGCAAAGCATGTCTTGAACAGGATCACAGGGGATAGTTTCTGTGATGTTGACCAAGGTGAAGGCAGAGATCCACTGGACTGGACGGCTTAAATAGGCAGGACTGACGAGCAAGATATCATCAACAGCTGAGTAACTGTGGAGAGATAGGAGCTGACAATTAGCCAATAGCTGAGCGGCCAGCTCAGAGAAGGAGGGGTTGAGCCCAGCCCTGACAGTGGAACTGTGGCTGGTGACATTAGATTGACATGGGCTCCGCGAGGTCAGATTATAAGTGGATGGGCGTCTCAGCCAACTGGCAGTAGTTTCTTTAGTCCCTTGGCCTGCTGGGAGAGCCTATCTATTGAGGTGGAGTCAGGTGATTGGGGGTTCTGTGCCACCTGGACGGCTGTCTGGGTGGATGTGTGTTATGTCGCCCCGGGCCGCTAGGCCGGGACCCTGAGGCCCATCCCGGGGACACCTGGCTGCTAGGCTGTCTGAGGCCTATCCAGGAGCAGGAGAAGCAGCGTAGGGTTGGGACTGCAGGATTGGAGTCCAACCGAGTTGCGAAGGTTCAGCCGGACGGGGCTCCAGGTTTGGTCAGAGGTAAAAGGGAAGCAGTCGCCACTAAGGGACCATCCACCTTGTTACCGGAGGCCACTGTGAGTAAGCTTGAGCAAGCACCTGAGCAGTCTTCTCACCAGCCGGGGGCGGTGAAGAGGTGAGGAAACTTCAGGGAGTGCCAAGCCAGAGACCCAGCAGGATAGCGAGGTTGACGCTTGAGGAGTATACAGTGGGATAGTGAGAGAGTGAAGACCTACATTGGGATACTGTGAGATAAGAGAAGAACTATTCTGTGTTACCAAGAGTTATAGGCAAATACCTTTGGTGACTATTACAAGTTCAGTTGCCATAGGAGACAGCGGTACTACCTATACAGATGTGGCATCCGGCTGGAGGCCTTTTCCCTTATAGCTGTATACCTATAGAGTCTCTGAGTCTGTCAATTATCATTGCATCTACTCAAGGGTGTCCTGGCCCTAACCCGCTCTCCCACAGTTCTTGTTAAAATACAATAAATCTCTTGTTCACATTCAAAAAGTGACTGGCGCCCATCATTTCACCCACCAAAAAAATGAGATGGCTCATGTGACCAGGTGTGTAATTATAATAGCGAACGATGTGCTGCAATCCATAAAGTCCAAAATGCTCCAAAAAAATTGAGGTGCGCAACACGCCCTCCTGTGTCCCCACTCACCGGATGGAATGGACCACTAGCTTTTCAGTCTAAGGGTCGTTTCGGGCTTAAAATGATGGCCAGGGATGGCAGCTTTACATCGATTCACAAGGCAGCTCTCACATGCTCATGATAATCATCCATAGATAATAGTATTGGCAGGGCTGGGCTCAGCCCTTCCTTCTCTGAGCTGGACGCTCAGCTGTCAGTCAGCTGACAGTTACCCAGCTGTTGTTGATTCTGCTCGTCAGTCCTGCCTACTTAAAGTCGTCCAGCTGACTTGATCTCTGCCTTCGCCTTTGTCAACATCACAGAGACTTTCTCCTGTGTTCCTGTTGAAGACTTGCTCAGCTGACATCCCTTCTGGCTCCTGATCCTGCTTGCTGTACTACTACGTTTATCTCTGGCTCTCTGACATTTGCTTGGCTGACTACCCATTCCGGTTACTGAACTGTGGCTTGTTTTGACTACGCTTACTCTGTTTACCTTTTTATTATTATTATTAAACAAGTGTGATTTAACTTTACTTCTGTCTCGGTCTGATTCATGGTTCCTGATAAGTACCCAAAATGAGATAAAAGGAGGGAACTATAGTAGTATAGTATAGTATAGTAAAGTACTGTTTGGCAATATCTTTATTGCGCAAATAGAGTGAATATTTACAAAACGCAGAGTAAAAACAGGCATATAATGTCAAGAAATTGCAATAGGAAACGCCGCTGTTGGCGTGTGTTCCACCGGTAACTGGAAGTGACGTCTGTTGGACTTGAAACCGGAAAATTACGTCAACACCCTGTGGGAGGGCAAAACGCGTGAAACAACCCCTAGACAGAAAAGCTAGGGGTCCATTTCATTCCGGTGAGTGGGGACACAGGTGGGGGTGTTGCGTACCTCAAATTTTTTGGAGCACTTTATGAATTGGAGCACATAGTTCACTATTATATCGACATTCACTTACTAATGAATTGTTATTATATGTTTATTTAGGTTATTATTATTGCGAGCGCTGTAATTTATATATGTTTTTGTCTTGTCAAGTAAATAGCACTTTGTGTACAGCAGCTGCAAGATATATTTTGATAAAAAAAATCTTTTTCGCTATCGTTTCACTTCTAGCGCGAGTATATATATTTAGAATATATTTTGTTCACAGGTGTGTAATTGCCATCATCCCTATAATAACAGAAATAATTGAAAACCTCTAGTTTGGGATTTTTAAGGCAATGAAATAATAAATTAGAAAGAAATTCTATATAGAAGAAAATGTATTTTGACATATAGATAAATAAAGAAATAAGTAGAAAAATTCAGCATGTTGCATAATTGGATATCCCTCTACTCTTCACCATCCAGTTTTTACTGGTGGTAGTTCAGCAAGTAGTTGGGAAATATCACTTCCAACTCAATCTAATACATCATGCAATGTTTTTAATTTTTGTACAATTATGCAACTTGTTGAATTTTTCTATGTGGTTTTTCAGCTCTTTAGCGCCACCCTTTGGGCTCCTTCTGCTAATTTCATGTTAGTAGAAGTTTGGTGAGTGTTGATTCGCGCTTTTCTTTTCGCGTTTTATTATTTAGCGCTTTTCAGTTCGCACTTTTCATTTCGTGCTTTTCAGTTTGCGCTTTTCATTCCGTGCTTTTTAGTTTGCGCTTTTCATTTCGTGCTTTTCAGTTCGTTTCTGAACGGCCATTCGTCAACCAGACATGTTGTGGAATCAGAGGAGATAACGTATTATTTATTATTGGCCTTGGAGTTGTTGCTTTGACCCAAGTCCACTCCAGGAACAGGAGGAGGAGGATTTCTTGGACCAAAGATTTGTTGCTTAATCATTACCAATTATGTCATATGCCTTTGCTGTGGGAGCTCCAGGAGAATAATCTGTATTATTTTTTTGGTTGAATAATAATGATTTGATTTGGTATACTTTCTATATTTTTGGATGCATAGAATGCACTTTTTGGTTAAGTTCTATTGGCAGATATCATGTCTAATTTTATTTGTTTTCTTTTTTTAATGCACAATAAAAAAATTGTGTAGAATAATACTTGGCTATGTGTTTTACTTCAAATGACAGTTTGGGAGTCGGCAGTTATATTTTAAAAAATACAATGTAAAATTAGCAAGGGACACCAACATAGTTGTATCCTTGATCTTAAAAACGACGGTATAATGGTGTTGTGGTAACTTGCCGAAATAAATAAAAAAAAAAACATAATAATATTATTCTTGTTATCACTAGAAAAAAAAAAGCCTTTGAAAATTAGTTTGCAATAACTCCATCAGTATCACCAGCAAAGCAGCTTCATTATTATCCCATTAAAGAAGAAGAGAATTATGCGCTACATTTGGAGATTTCATAATTTGCCGCGTCACGAATGTTAATTCTCCATTACAAACACTAGATTACAAGACCGGCCGCTTCTGCTTCCGAGCATGCGTGTTTGTACTTTGGACTTTTGTCTGACGGACTTGTGTACACACGCTCGGAAAATCCGACAACAGACATTTGTCCGCGGAAAATTTTAAAGCCTGCCATCCAACATTTGTCAGAAGATCTGATGGAAAATGCCCAGGAGGCGCACAGGAACCGACCCCGGCTTGGATCTTGACCATTCTTCTTCTGATCAACCCTTTTATATTTCGTTGCTAAACTGGACTTCGGCTCCGATCTCGGACTAAGGCTTGCACGGTGCTCCGCACCCCAGGCACCCCTGCCGCTCGGTGTCCACCAAGTCTCTGTCTCCATCTCCAGAGGCTTCAAGGACCCAAGGTGCAACGGACTTGTGTACACACGATCGGAAAATCCGACAAGACACATTTGTCCGCGAAAAATTTGAGAACCTGCTATTTGTTGGCGGAAAGTCCGACAACAACTGTTCGATGGAGCGTACAAACGGTCGGATTTACCGTCAACAGCCTCTCATCACACATTTCCCTTTGGAAAGTCCGATCGTGTGTACGGGGCTTAAGACAACCCACAAGTTTTGTTTTTTAGTGCCTCTTTATAGCTATGCATTGCTTCGTTGCGGTGCCATTCATTCTAAAGCCTCGTACACGCGATCGGACTTTAAACAAACTTTTCCGTGGATTTCGGTCCGAAGGGCGTTGGCCGTGAACTTGTTAAGCATACACACGGCAGGACTTTTTAGGCAACAAACACAAACGTAGTGACGTTTCAACGTACTGATGACACTTCAAAAGAGGACGTTCAATTCTCCGACGCCACCCTTTGGTCAACTTCTGTATTGTTGTATGATCTTTTGCATTGGTTGTGAGCATGCGTGTTTGTACTTTGTACTAAAGTCCGATGGTTCTGTGTACACACGATCGGACTTGCCGACGTAGGACTTTTGTTGCCGCCAAGTTTGTCTGTTCGCACAGCCAATATTTGTCCGATGAAAAACGAAAAAGTTTGTCCGATGGAGCGTACACACGGTAGGATGTTGCCTTAAAACAGGTCATTTGCATGTTTGTTGTCAAAAAGTCAGATCGTGTGTATGGACCTTTACTGACAACACAACACACTGAAGGCCCATACACACGATTGGACTTTTTGACAACAAACATGCAAATTACCTGTTTTAAGGCAAAATCCAACCGTGTGTACGCTCCATCGGACAAACTTTTTCGGTTTTCATTGGACAAATGTTGGGTGTGCCAACAGACAAACTTTCCTGCCACAAAAGTCCTACGTCGGCTAGTCCGATCGTGTGTACACAAAACCATCGGACTTTAGTCCAAAGTACAAACATGCATGCTCAGAACCAATGCAAAAGATCAGACAACAATAAAGTTGTCCAAAGGGTGGCGGTAATGAGCTGAAAAACCACATGATTTGGTGAAAGTTGGCTGAAAAAGTCCTGCCGTGTGTATGCATACCAAGTTCACGGCCAACGCCCTTTGGACAAAAATCCACGGAAAAGTTTGTTTGAAGTCCGATCGTGTGTACGAGGCTTAAGACAAACCACATTTTTTAGTGCGTATTTATAGCTATGCGCTGTGTTATGGTATAAAAAAATTGTATGTAGTGATTGCGCAGGCGAAGAAAATGAGTGATTAAATATTCACAATTAAAGCAGCTGGCAATCACACAACAGAACATTCGTGTAAAATAGTGGAAAATAAAGATTGCCGCGCTAATAAAATAATATGACTAAAACAACATACTGCATAAAAATAAATGTATAACATTGATCAGTCCATAATGACATCCAAAATAGGTGAAATATCCTTTGCATTCGGGTCTCAAAGATGTTGGACAACTAAACACCCGGAGTGTACCTTCCACCGTGACAGGGAAAAAAAAAGGCTGTGCCCTTTCCAGATTACTAGACTCCATGTTATAGGAGCCTAGTAAAGCGGAGGTTCACACGGCACATAGGATCCGTCCTCTGGATGTAGACAAGGTGATATGGACATCGACTCTACTGGTTGTACATCACAGCAACGGTGGGTATATATTCTCCAAGCTTTCCCATGAATGCTATTTGCATTAATGTGGCGGGTTCCCCTTGTTTGTCCCTCTTTGTCACCCCTCCTATCATCCCCTTATTCCTCCCCCCCTTCCCCCCCCCTCCCTCTGGCTCTCCTCCCTCCTTTTTCTCCCCCTCTTTCCCAACCCCCCCTTTCTTCCCCCCTTTTTCTTCCCCCCTCCCCTCTTCCCTCTCCTTTTTCTCCCCCTCTTTCCCCCCCTCCCCCCCTTTCTTCCCCTTTTTTCTTCCCCCCCTCCCCTCTTCCCTCTCCTTTTTCTCCCCCTCCCTCCTCTTCCCTTCCCTTTCTCCCCTCCTTTCTTCCTTCCCCCTGTTTGCTCCCTACTCCTCCCTCTCCCCCCCCTTTCCCCCCCTCTCCCTTTCCCCTTCCCCTCCCTTTCTTTTCTTCCCCTCCTCTTTTCTTTCTTTCCCTCTCCCCCCCTTCTCACGCCCCTCCCTTCCTTTTTCTTTCTCTCTCCTCTCTCCTTTTTTCCCTTCCTTTCTCTTCCCTCCCCCTTCCTTCCCCCCCCTCCCTCCCTTCGTCCCAGTCCTCTTTTCTTCTCCCCTCTTGTCCTTTCCCCGTTCTTCCCCTCCCTTCTTTCCCTTCCCTTTTTTCCTTCCCTTCTCCCCCTCCTTTCCCACCACATTCATTTTCACTTCATGCACCGAGGTGGTTCTCCTATCTTAAGAACCCCTAGTTTACAACCATTTATCCTCTTATTTTACACTAGTATTTCCTAAGTGCCCCCCCTTGCCCGCCCCCAGGGGAACGCCCGTGGTGAGCGTCTCACAGTGTCGTTCTAGCCCTCTGTGGGCCAAGGTTGGTGAGTGCAATATTAATTAATGATTACTTTCTCCAATGTCAACATTTTGTATGTTTATACATCTTTATATTTTTCACTTAAATATGTAGTTACTTTTTGTAATGTTGATTTTTTTATCCTGTAGAAAATGTACTAAGACGTCTCCTGAAGAAGCGGCTTGACCGCGAAACTGTAGAGGTTACGTCCGCAAGTACTAATAACCTGCCTTCATTTACCTGTGCGGGCATTATTAACACAAATTCCCTTGTCAACATTGCTGTAAACATTTTTTTTGTATTATGTTATCGTTCACTTATAATTGTGTCCTTATGTGGACTTTTTAATGTCTAATGCCGCGTACACACGGTCGGACTTTTCGTCTACAAAAGTCCAACGGACGCCGACGGACTAAAGCTGGCTGGTAATCCGATCGTGTGTGGGCTTCTCCGGACTTTCAGCAGACTTTTTCAGCCTCAAATCCGACGGACTTTAGATTTGAAACATGCTTCAAATCTTTACGTCGTAACTACGACGGACCCCGAAATCCGCTCGTCTGTGTGCTAGTCCGACGGACAAAAACCCATGCTAGGGCAGCTATTGGCTACTGGCTATGAACTTCCTTATTTTAGTCCGGTGTACGTCATCACGTACGAATCCGTCAGACTTTTGTGTGGTCGTGTGTAGGCAAGTCCGTTCGTTAGAAAGTCTGCTGCAAGTCCGCCGAAAGTCCGCCGGAAGTCTGTCGGACAGGCTGTCGGACTTTTGTAGACGAAAAGTCCGACCGTGTGTACGCGGCATTACTCTTTAATAAACTAAAAGATTTTACATATATTTTTGTCTATATCCCTTTGGTACCGCAATAGTCCCAAATTCCCTTTTTTTGAAAGAGGCAGGACTCAATTGGAGAGGTCCTAGTTGCTCTCTCTTTCAACCAAATATTGCTTTCTACTGGTTGCTCTCTTTATCTTTTTAGCTCGACAGTGAGAAGGGCTGGAGCATTTGTTCTTTATGTCTATGTCCCAACTGGGAAGATGGTTCAATCATTAGATGCGGTGGCTGCATTCGTTTTCCTTTCTTTGGCTTTTTCCCCCTGTTTTCACCTGGTGATTTGGCCAGTAACACACTGCCTGCAGTGGCCCATGGCGGTTACCTATGTCTGTGTCTATTCCTGTCTCTGCTCCAGGTTGACCATGGTAGCTACCATGGTCAACCTGGAGCAGAGGCAGCTACCATGGTCAACCTGGAATAGAGACAGGAAGAGACACAGACATAAGTAACCGCCATGGGCCAATGCAGGCAGTAAGTTACTGGCCAAATCACCAGGTGAAAACAGAGGGGAAAAAGCCAACGAATGCAGCCACAGCATACATGTGGAAGAAGGTGATCTGGTCAGATGAGACCAAAATTGAACATTTTGGCCTAAAAGCAAAACGCTATGTGCAGCGGAAAACTAACACTGCACATCACCCTGATCACACCATCCCCACCGTGAAACATGGTGGTGGCAGCATCATGTTGTGGGGATGCTTTTCTTCAGCAGGGACAGGGAAGCTGGTCAGAGTGGATGAGAAGATGGATGGAGCCAAATACAGGGCAATCTTAGAAGAAAACCTGTTAGAGTCTGCAAAAGACTTGAGACTGGGGCGGAGGTTCACCTTCCAGCAGGACAACGACCCGAAACATACAGCCAGAGCTACAATGGAATGGTTTAGATCAAAGCATATTCATGTGTTAGAATGGCCCAGTCACAGTCCAGACCTAAATCACATTGAGAATCTGTGGCAAGACTTGAAAATTGCTGTTCACAGACGCTCTCCATCCAATCTGACAGAAGAGCTATCTTGCAAAGAAGAAGAATGGGCAGAAATGTCCTCTCTAGATGTGCAAAGCTGGTAGAGACATCCCCAAAAAGACTTGCAGCTGTAATTGCAGAGAAAGGGGGTTCTACAAAGTATTGACTCCGGGGGGCGCCATACAAATGTACCCCCACACTTTTCACATATTTATTTTATAAAACATTTAGAAAACCATTTATCATTTTCCTTCCACTTCACAATTATGTGCCACTTTGTGTTGGTCTATCACATAAAATCCCAATAAAATACATTTACGTTTTTGGTTGTAACATGACAAAATGTGGAAAATTTCAAGGGGTATAAATACTTTTTCAAGGCACTGTATGACATTTTTGGTTTTGGGTTTAATGCCGCTCCAAGGGTTGCATCCACTGTCATCCTCTGGATGGATCTTGGAAAGCTCTTTGAATGCTCCAGGCCCTGAGCCCAGACCTGCCGGGGCTAGAAAGAAGAAGCCGGGAGAATCTTCCTCCTCATAAATAACTAAAGTCGATACAATTGTTCCATATTTATATTAATCCGAGAGCTTGGTGTCTTTTTTTTGGCTCGGTTATTTCTCTGGTTTTTATTGACTAACACTCAGCAGCAATATCAGACAAAAAGCCCACTTACATGAAGTGTTATTATACCTCCGCCAAACGAGAACCCTCCATAACAATTTGTGTCAGTGCAGACGGGAAACTCCTTTGATGTGAAGAGATTCAACGTGTAGGAAGAGAACTGAAGGCTGTTATTAAAAACACTCTGCCGGGCTGGTTTTATATCTATAAAAAAAAAAATTAAATGTTTTGGAATAAGTGCCGGTATATCTGCTGGAAATACGAAGCTGTTTTATCTCTGTACTATCCTCTGCATGGCTGAACCTTGCGCTTAATGACGGCTCGGAAGTGCGGGGTTTGCTTTAAAGTTGTGGTTGTTCTTGGAATACATTGTTCATGTATTTTGTGCAAAAACTACATCAGCCAGTAGATGGCAGTGTTTATAAGTGTGTAGCTGTTCTGTGGTTAAACCCTATGTGTTTTCTCTTTTAATAAAGTTTCCTGTTCCTGCCTGCAGTTAAGCAGCAGATAAGCCCACGTGGACGTTGCACTGTCTGTTCTGTAAGGCTATATGCAGAATTTCTAACAATTGTAAACCTCGGACGTGAAACGTGAACAAAATATATCCCTCTATAGTGTCATTTCTGTCTGCTGCCTTCTTCCTCTGCTATCAGCATTAAAGATTTCTGACACGTTTTCCTGACACCAGGAGAAAAATAGTGATGGGGAGGGAGCTCCAGCATACAGCCTGTGATTGACAGCCTCAGCTCTGGACCTGTGTGCTTTTTGAAGGGTGGTGTGTCCATACCTCCCAACATTTTGAGATGGGAATGAGGAACACCTACTAACAAACGTGTATAGGCATAGTACACGCCCCGTGGTCACACCCCCTTAAAGGAGAATTAACCAAAAACAAAAGGTTAATTAAATCCACAAGGGCTTTTTTTTTTTACCACTACTATTCCTTTATATTGGCTTTTAAAATGTACAAATGCAGCAATTTAGAAATCAGATGAAAGGTTTAGCGCTGGGAAACACTTTTTGAAACATAAAAAGTGCATTTTATATACAACTATATGGATCAGACCACAATGAGGGACAAATGAGGGGGAAAGAGGGACAAAGGGACATTGCTCCAAATCAGGGACAGTCTCTCGAAATCAGGGACATTTGGGAGCTATGGTGTGTCCCTTCGCTCCAATCATCTCTCCCTGAACTCTGAAAAGTTTAACTTCAGCCCCCGACAGCTCAGACAAGCTGTATAAATTCTGCACTTTGAATGGATGTAGAGAAGAGAAGACTGCAGATAAACAGGAACAACTTATGTAGGAAGATTTCTTTCACCTCTGTGTATTACCTGAGGCCGGTCATTTCACTGGGGATATGGAAGGGCTTACAACCACTGTAAGCTCTTGGTGCCAGCCGCACGCAAATATGTGGCCTCTCAACAGGTGAGCCTTGGCGCTGAGCAGCCGCATATTTGCATGCATTGGTGCAAATACAGTTGTGTAGCCCCTCCATCCATGCATCTGCCCCCCTAATCTACATGCAGGGCGTTGGACTATAAATTCCAATGGAGGGGATGTTTTTTTTCTTTAAGCACGTGATTGGAGCCTGAGGCTCTAATGGGCTTAAAAAAAGGGTGGGCTCGGGGTGCAGAGCATTGCGCTTCAAGTTCACCCATTGTTACAGTAGCCAATGGATATTCTCTATTGTAACACTGATTCTCCTCCCAGGCCAATCAGGAAGCAACTCATGAGACCCGTCACCCAATTGGCTGAAAGAAGATCTGACCGGATTGGCCACCAGGAGGAAGAGGGAGGAGACGTTGGGGAACCGAGACGAGCCCGCAGCCCAGAGAGAAGCTCCTGCTGCCCGGAGTGCTGCCCGCAGGCTGGGGTAAGTGCGGGGCTCTGACTGACTGACTGATGGGGAGGGGGTGCCGCCAATGACCCCTGCAACCTGGCCGGGACTTCTGTGCCATCCGTGACCCTACAAGGGGGCAGCAGTGGGTGGATTATTTGCCCCCCCACCCCAAAAAAGACCACCAGTCACCACTGGCCGAGAGCGCACGCCCTGCACGCTCCCGGCAGAGTTACCTGCGGATAACGTAAAGCTCCCGATTGCTGCTTGCGCCTGGGAGCTTTCCGATCATGTGACGGCTGTGAAAGCCATGGACAGCGGTCCCATGATCGTAAACTCCGCCCCACCTCCCGACATCCTAAACCTCTTAAAGGGCCGGGAGGCGCCGGCTCCCAGGGGTTAAGCAGGGATAGTATTCACATTCCCTGATATACAGATTTACAAATCTGCATATGATTTATTTAGATATACAAATATTTATATACACTTCCAGTCTGGGCCTTTCTGTTTACAAATAACAATCAGTATTTTTTGCTTGAAAATTGCTTAGAGCCCCCAAACAATATATATATAGATAATATAATATAAAAGCCTTTACAGGTTACCACTTTAGATTTACAGAGGAGGTCTGGTGCTGGAATTACTGCCCATGATCTGACGTTCCCAGTGATACCTCACGTGTGGGGTGGACGCTGTTTGCGTGCGTGCGGGACCGGAGTACGCTTTCCTCTTTGCGCGTGAGCATGAGGGATGGGGGCACTTTAAATTTTTACTTTTAGTTATTAATTTATAGTTTTTTTTATTTTTACACTGTTGCTTCACTTTTTTTAATCGCTATTATTGCTGTCAAAAGGAATGTGACAGTAATAGGCAGTGACAGGTCCTCTTTATGGAGGGATCTGAAGTCTATAAGACCCCAAATCCTTCCTCTGCCCTAAAAAGCATTCAAAACACCAAGATCGGAGTTTTGAAATGCTTTTGATTTTTTTTTTAATGGCGCCATTGGCAGGGTCTGGTGCGACGGGGAGCTCAGGAATGAAGGGGGGGCTTTAATGTGAAGGGAGGACAATGGTGTGAAGGGGTAAGGGGGTCTGGTATGATGAGGAGCTGTGGTGTGAAAGGATAACTCTGGTGGGAAGGGGGGCTCTGATGTGGAGGGGAGGGGGGATCTCTGGTGTCAAGGGGGGCTCTGATGTGGAAGGGGGGCTCTGATGTAAAGGGGGCTCTGATGTGGTGGGGGGGAGCTCTGGTGTGAATGGGGGGGCTCTGGTGTGAAGGGGGCTCTGGTGTGAAGGGGGCTTTGGTGTGAAGGGGGCTTTGGTGTGAAGTGGGGGCTCTGGTGTGAAGGGGGGCTCTGATGTGGAGGGGGGCTCTGGTGTGAAGGTGAGGATCTGAGGTGGAGGGGGGCTCTGGTGTAAAGGGGGGCTCTGATGTGGAGGGGGGGCTCTGGTGTGAAGGGGGCTCTGGTGTGAAGGGGGGCTCTGATGTGGAGGGGGGCTCTGATGTGAAGGTGAGGCTCTGAGGTGGAGGGGGGCTCTGGTGTAAAGGGGGGCTCTGATGTGGAGGGGGGCTCCGGAGTGAAGGTGAGGCTCTGATGTGGGGGAGGCTCTGGTGTGAAGGGGGGCTCTGATGTAGAGGGGGGCTCTGGTGTGAAGGGGGCTTTGGTGTGAAGGGGGGGCTCTGGTGTGAAGGGGGGCTCTGATGTGAAGGTGAGGCTCTGAGGTGGAGGGGGCTCTGGTGTGAAGGGGGGCTCTGATGTGGAGGGGGGCTCTGATGTGAAGGTGAGGTTTTGAGGTGGAGGGGGGCTCTGGTGTAAAGGGTGGCTCTGAGGTGGAGGGGGGCTCTGTTGTAAAGGGGGGCTCTGGTGTGAAGGGGGGCTCTGATGTGGAGGGGGGCTCTGATGTGAAGGTGAGGCTCTGATGTGGAGGGGGGCTCTGATGTGAAGGTGAGGCTCTGAGGTGGAGGGGGGCTCTGGTGTAAAGGGGGGCTCTGATGTGGAGGGGGGCTCCGGAGTGAAGGCGAGGCTCTGATGTGGGGGGGCTCTGGTGTGAAGGGGGGCTCTGATGTGGTGGGGGGACTCTGGTGTGATTAGAGGCCTTTATATGAAGGATGGACTCAAGAGGACTATGGTGTAAAGATTCCAGAAGAATACACATGACCAATGGATTTAGACGATGTTTGCTTATCCCGGAGTTCCTCTTTAAGGACCTTTTGAGAGAAGTGCTTTTGGCTGTGCACATTGTATAGTGCCCCTCCCCCATGCTGCCTATAGATTGTCCTCTACTCCTCGTATGACAAGTCTCTTCATGATGACTTTCTGTTTTTATGAACTTCTTTCATATGACTTTGTGTTCTCGGGGACGGCGCCGGTCATCTCTGACAGATACAAATGGAGTCATTCTGCGCCAATATGAAGCCGAAAGACAGTTTTCGTTTTAACCCCTTCACCGAACGAAACTCATTTCTTCCCACTCCGCTCCCTGTTATTGTTCATTTATCTCAGCGCGTCCCGGGAAATTGGCGGACTGATGTATCTTCTTCAGCGGCGGCTCTCAAGCTGAGAGGTGGATCTGATCTGTGAGACTCGCTTCCCAATTTTCTAAGGCCTGAAAGTTGCAGAACATTTTCAGTCATTTTTTTTCTCTCTTTGGAAATGAAATGAGTGATTCTCCCAAACCCAATATATATATAATGTGTGCAGCCGGAATACTTACGATGATTCATTCAGTAACTCTACAAGTCTGCAGGAATAATACCATGATAAAAAATAAACCTCCACCTTTTCTAATTAAAAAGCCACCCTAGAGATCCGGTCAGTGACTTTGCCTAGGCTGAGATGATGTCATCAGTCTGCTGCAGGCAGGAGGAAGCATTTCCTCAGTCTCCTCTTCCCCAGTGACCAGATTGCAAGCAAGGCACAAAGTGAGAGACTTATACAGAGGAGGACATTTTTGAACACATCAAGGAACTGGAGTGACGCTAGGATTTATATGATTGTCTCATCTCTAGGTCTGCATCTCAATGTAGGAAGTAGATAATGACCCTGAATGATGCCTGAAAAAAGATGGCACAGTCCTTTTGGAGGAAAAAAAGCAGATGAAGGCACCAGAATTTACACTATGTCACCTCCGAATCAGTATCTTAGTCCCGGAAGAGGATGAAGCCCCTGGATGATAACTGAGCAAAAATGAACAGAGTACTCCATCTCCTTGTAGCCCATGTGCCTCCATTCCACTTTGGCTTATGTGCTTCTGCTCCATCCCCCCTGTAATGCTTTGACTTCATTTCACCTACCTGTTGCCCATTTGCCCCCATTTGCATCCCATGGTTGCCCACATACTTCTTCCCCAAGCCCCTGTGGTCCATGTACCTCCACGCCATCCCACTTCATGCTGTGTGCCCCCACTCCATCCTGCTGCAGCCTACGTGCTTCACCCCTTTCTCCTGTAGTCCATGTGCCTTTAAATCATCTTTCGTAACCTATTTGTCTCCAATCACTCCTACTGTAGTCCATGTGCCTCCACTACATTCTGCTGTAACCCGTGTCCCTCCTGTCCATACCCCAATTGCCCATGTGCCTCCACTCCATCCCACTGAAGTCCAGGATTCTCTTACTCCATCCCCTGTAGTCCAATTGCCTCCACTTCATCATCTGAAGCCCATGAACCTCCACTAGCTCCCATTGTAGCCCATGTACGTCCAAAACCAACTCCCTGTAGCTCGTGTGCCTCCACTTCAGCCTGCTGCAAGCACTGTGCCTCTACTGCACCCCCCTGTAACTCTGGTGCCACCACTCCATTTCACTTTAGTCCATTTACCTCTATTCTTCTGTAGTCCATGTGCCTTCTCTCCAGCCAGCTGTAGTCTATTTGCCTCCACTGAGTTCACTGCAGCCCATGTGCCTTTACTTCTTCTCACTCTAGTCCATCTACCTCCACCTTTTCTTGCTGTAGCCCATGTGCCTTCACTGTATGCTCCTGTAGCCTATGTGCCTCTTCTTAATCATGCAGTATCCCATGTCCCTCCACTCCATTATGCTGTAGTCCATGTGCCTCCACCCTATACCCTATACCCTTTAAACCACGTGTGTCTACTCCATCCTGCTGTAGTTCATGTGCCTTCAACTAATCCCATAGTAATCCATGTGCCTCCTCCCTAGCTGGATGTAACCTATTTGTCTCCAACTAAGGTCTTCTCCAGTCCATGTGCCTCCACTTCATTCTGCTGTAGCTTATGTGCCTCCATTCCATCATGTTATATATTCCCTTTTAGCCTATGTGCCTCCATCTCAGTGTAGCCTATGTGCCTCCTGTACATCCTGCAGTAACTCATTTTCTCCACTCTATCCAGTTCTAGTCAATATTCCTCCATTCCATCCCACTGTAGCTCATGTGCCTTCATCCCAAACTAGTCCATGTGCCTCCACTCCACCTGGCTGTATAACCCATTTGTCTCCATTCCATCCTGTTGTAGTCCATGTGCTTCCACTCTACTCTTTTAGCCCCTGTGCCTCCACTATATACCCTTTTAGCCCATGTGTGTGTACTCCATCCTGCTATAGCTCATGTGACTTCACTTCTTCTCATTGTAGTCCATGTGGCTTCACTCCATCCTGCTGTAACCAATTTGTCTCCACTACATCCGGTTGTAGTCCATGTGTCTCCACTCTCTTCCCTTTTAGCCCATGTGCCTCCACTCCATCCTACTGTAGCCCACGTGTCTCCCCTCCACCCCCCTGTAGCCTATGTGCCTCCATGCTATCCCACTGTAGTCCATGTGTCTCCACACCATGCTGCTGTAGCCTCGGTGTCTCCCCTCCATCCCTCTGTAGCCTATGTGCCTCCATGCTATCCCACTGTAGCCCATGTGTCTCTACTACGTGCTGCTGTAGCCGAGGTGTCTCCCCTCCATCCCTTCATAGCCTATGTGCCACCACTCTATCCCACTGTAGTCCATGTGTCCCTACTTCATTCTGCTGTAGCCCAGGTGCCTCCCCTCCATCCCTCTGTAGCCTATGTGCCTCCACTCTATCCCACTGTAGTCGCTGTGTCTCTACTCCATGTTGCTGTAGTCCAGACTCCCCTACATCCCTCTGTAGCCTATGTGCCTCCATGCTTTCCCACTTTAGCCCATGTATCTCTACTCCATGTTGCTGTAGCCCAGGTGTCTCCTCTCCATCCCTCTGTAGCCTATGCGCCTCCATGCTTTCCCACTGTAGTCCATGTGTCTCTACTCCATGCTGCTGTAGCCCAGGTGTCTCCCATCCATCCCTCTGTAGCCTATGTTCCTCCATGCTTTCCTACTGTAGTCCATGTGTCTCTACTCCATGCTGCTGTAGCCCAGGTGTCTCTCCCTCAAACCCTCTGTAGCCTATGTGCCTCCACTATATCCTGCAGTAGTCCATGTGCCCTGGAGTGGCCATCTACATTCTATTTATTTTGCCCTCTGGTGTTTAGAATGTTTGTGGATTTAATCCCAGTCTGGTTGTCCATTGTAGAATACAGTGTGACTCCAGGGTGTGCTTCTGTCTAACAGAGGAAATTTATAAAGCTTACTTGAGATCTGGCTGCTAAAATGAAGGATGGGCGCAGCAGTGGCCATGAAATGAACCACGAACAACAGCCACTTACAGTCAGACTCCTACAGTAACATATTTGTTAGAGAGAACGGTGTACCGTCCTATATAACGAGTCAGTAAGTGGAGTACATAAGGAAAAAGGTTCATCTAAGCAGTTTGACACGTGGAAGGGGTTAATCCTGATATCGAGGTGCTTATTGTAGCGATGGTGTATGCTGATTGAAGTGAGAGGGAGTCTGCATGGAGCTCATTGTCATAGCTCAGTTACTCAGACTAATAGGAGAGAACGCGGGCACCGCCCACTGCGCTACACAACAATAACAGACCCAATGAGCTGTGCAGACAATGGAGTGTGTAAGCAATGCTTCCGCCTTATAGCTACATTCATTTTAATATTTTACGGCAATTAGTGAAACTTTCGGCTGTACTTGACGTGTTTATTCATCTCCAGTTTTTCTTCAAGGTGAACCTGCGTTCACCAGAGGAAGAGTCTAGTGACAGGTTCTTGTAATGGAAGCTAATGTAGCAAATTAAGTTACTCAAAGTGCTCCTCGTTTAATTTTACACCCTTAAAGGGGAACTTCAGATATTATCTTTATTGCCAATTTACATTGGTCCAGCTTGGCACGATGTTATAATCCATAGGTGTGCGCAGCCTATTGCATTGGGGTGTGCACCCCAAAGCTCAAACACTTTTGCGTGTCTGTGCATGTGTATTTATATTGATGGTGTCAGCAGAGCAGTGGATGGTGTCAGCAGAGCAGTGGACAGTGTCAGTAGGGTAGTGGATGGTGTCAGTAGTTTTTATTTTTATTATTTTATTTATGTATTATTTTTTACAATTTTACTTTTTTTATTGTTTTTTGTACAGCTTTTCTTAGGAGCCCTGTTAGGGTGGAATATCAGGGGTGTAAATGGGGAATCTGCACCACACAGGGTGATTAGGGTGCGCCCAGGCACACCTGGCACACCCTGTGCGCACGCCTATGTTATAACCTCATATCCAGAGGGCCACTGGGGATGCTGAAAACCATAGAGTGATGTTCGAATGGCTTCTCCTTCTAGGCATGTCCTAACCAGTGTACCCGAGTTTGGATACGTAAACATTGTCTATATTGCAGAAATGAACTCTTCACAGAAACGAGGCAATTTGCACCAATGGCACCCCATGCAGTACGTTAAAGATCATACACTTCTTCAGGCAGAAGAGGGTGCTGTTGCCACTACACTATATTGTCAAAAGTATTGGGACGCCTGCCTTTACACACACATGAACTTTAATGGCATCCCAGTCTTGGTCCGTATTGAGTTGGCTCCGCCCTTTGCAGCTATAACAGCTTCAACTCTTCTGGGAAGGCCATCCACAAGGTTTAGGAGGGTGTCTATGGGAATGTTTGACCACTCTTCCAGAAGGGCATTCGTGAGGTCAGGCACTGATGTTGGACCAGAAGGCCTGGCTTGCAGTCTCATCCCAAAGGTGTTCTATCAGGTTGAGGTCAGGACTCTGTGCAGGCCAGTCAAGTTCCTCCACCCCAAACTCGCCCATGTCTTTATGGACCTTGCTTTGTGCACTGGTCCTAATCATTTGGTGGAGGGGGGGGGGGGATTATGGTGTGGGGGTTGTTTTTCAGGGGTTGGGCTTGGCCCCTTAGTTCCAGTGAAAGGAACGCTTAAGGTGACAGCATAACCAAGACATTTTGGACAATTTCATGCTCCCAACTTTGGAACAGTTTGGGGATGGCGCCAGTGGCGGTTGAATTTAATGAATTAGAAAGGAGCCAGGCCTTCTCGTTCAACATCAGCGCCTGACCTCACAAATGCGCTTCTGGAAGAATGGTCAAACATTCCCATAGACACCCTCCTAAACCTTGTGGACAGCCTTCCCAGAACCTGTTATAGAGCAAAGGGTGGGCCAACTCTGAAAATTCTGGATTTCCTACAACTTGCAGTCCCGGTGAAAATTGAAATTTTGGACATTTTCATTTGAAACATTTCCCATCATTTTCTGTTCCAACAGCAACTTCAAAATGTTGGATTCCCCATCACTTTCAGTCCCAGTGACAATGGACACAAAGAGAGAGGACAGTAAACACTACTCACTTTTCTTCTATCTTTGCAAATAAGAATAATATCCAGTTAAAAGCAAAATTTTGCAAACAGATCTAGCCCACTCACAATACACCAAAGGGAAAAATAAAAATAAGGCCTATGATAGCATCATTGCTACTAATACATATTATATGCTGCAAAAATATTAATAATATTGCTTTAAAACATCAATATATTCAAAAACATACTTACATAAAAACTAAAAAAAAAACACAAAAAATAATAATATTTTTTCCAAATTGGAAAATAATTGGTTCAGAATTGGTATTCCTTCCAGCTTGGAGGCCGAGTTTGCACTTGTGCAGGTATATATATAGTTTAAAAAAATCCTGCAATGCTGAGTGACAATTTATTCATTTTAATTTATTTTATGATGAATTTCACCATTTTTTTTCTTTTTTTGCTGTTTATACCTCCTCTGCAAATAAAATTTCCAAAATTTAAATTTTCACTTTGAAAAAGATTTCCTTTCTCTTTCTATTGTTTATCTGAGAGAGGAAGAGAGAGGAAATCTTTTCAAAGTGAAAATTTAAATTTTGGAAATTTTATTTTGGAAACATTTCCCATCATTTCCTGTTTTCAAATGACAACTTCAAAATGTTGAATTTCCCCTCACTTTCAGTCTCAGTGACAATGGATAACACAAAGAGAGAGGGCAATAAACACTACTCACTTCTCTTCTACCTTTGCAAGAAAGAATATTATCCAATTAAAAGCTAAATTTTGCTAACAGATTCTAACCCACTTACACTACACCAAGGGAGAAATGAGAATACATATTTTATTCTGCAAAAATTATGAATAATATAATTTTATTACATCATTATATTCAAAAACACGCTTACATATAAACAAAAGGATAAAAAGGACAAAGAAAAATCGAAAAGAAACTATATTAAAAAGATAATTCTTATACTAATAGTAACAAAAAGATTAAAAATATCAGCAAGGTCCTTGTTAAAAAAAAAAAAAAAAAGGATTTTGATGTTCATATATGTAAAATATTCATAACCTCTGTGGTTGTTAGCTATAAAGAAAAAAAAATCTTCAATATCTTGTCCAGAAAAGGATTAAATTTTTGAAGCATTCAAATGTAATATTCCTTCCAAATTGGAGACTAATTGGCCCACAATTGCACTTTGTGCAGGTGTATATATATATATATATATATATATATATATATATATATATATATTTATTTATTTTTTAAAAAAATATATTTTTATATATGTTTATATTTTATATATATATATATATATATATATATATATATATATATATATATATATATATATATGGTTAAAAAAAATCATGCAATGCTGAGTGACAATTTATTCAATTTAATTTATTTATATGATGAATTTCACAATTTTTTTCTCTTTTTTTTGCTGTTTATATGTCCTCCACAGATTTTCTCTCACTTCCTCTGTCAGATAAACAATAGGAAGTGAGAGGAAATCTTTTCAAAGTGAAAATTGAAATTTTGTAAATTTTCATTTGAAATTTCCCATCATTTCCTGTTCCAACGACAACTTCAAAATTTTGGATTTCCCATCACTTTCAGTCCCAGCGACAATGGATAACACAAAGAGACGAGAGCAATAAACACTACTCCCAATTAAAAGCAAAACATTGCAACAGGATCTAATCCACTTCTAATACACCGGGGGAGAAATAAGAATACATATTATATGCTGCAAAAATGATTAGCAATATCATTTTATTACATCATTATATTCAAAAACACACTCACATAAAAACAAAAGGATAAAAAGGACAAAGAAAAATTGAAAAGAAACATTATATCCTTATACACCTAACAAAAAGATTAAAAATATCAGCAAGGCCCTTGTTAAAAAAAAAGAAGTATTTTGATATTCATATGTAGTATGTAAAATATTAATAACCTCTGAAGTTGTTATCTATAAAGAAAAGAAAAAAAAATCTTCAATATCTAGTCCAAAATTAAAAAAGATTCATTTTTGAAGTACTAAACTTTAATATCCCATCCATATTGGAGGCTAATTGGTCCAGAATTGGTATTCCTTCCAACTCAGAGGCTGATCCATAATTAAGTTGGAACTTTTTCCTTTATAAATGATGTGCACATCGGAAAAAATTTTCAAATTTTAGGAATATTTCTCCCACAGAATAGGGTAAGTGTTGTATCATGCATAGTGTAACAGTCCAGGGCTTACTACGCATGCACCAATAGCGCCTTGCCGCAAGAGGAAATCTGTGCCAACTGAGCATGCGCCAAAGACGCCTCAGTGCACCAACCCGCACCTGCGCAGAAGACTTGATGGAAAAAGGCGGGAAAATGCCCTGGAGGCGTACAGGAAGTGACCTCGATCTGATGGAAAAAGGCGGGAAAATGCCCAGGAGGCGCACAAGAAGTGACCTCAAACTTCCCCATATAAGCCCAGCCCAGACAATGCCAAATTGCTGGATTATCTTCAGTCCCCCCCTTGTTCCTGTGCTAGTGTGTGATCTGTCTGAACCTGTTGTGACCTGGAAACCTATTTGACTACTCTTGATTGCTGCTTGCCATTGACCTCGGATTTGTACCTTGACCATTCTACTTCTTTGCCCCTTTTGTACTCAGCTGCCAGATTGGAACCGACCCCGGCTTGGATCTCGACCATTCTTCTTCTGATCGACCCTTTTATATTTCGTTGCCAAACTGGACTTGACCTCGGCTTGGATCTCGGACTAAGGCTTGCACGGTGCTCTGCACCCCTGGCACCCCTGCCACTCGGTGTCCACCAAGTCTCTGTCTCCATCTCTAGAGGCTTCAAAGACCCAAGGTGCAAGGGAGGCCTTCCCACTACTTCGGTCTCACCTCAGGTACGTGGCTCTCGTGATACATAGACTCTTCAATTTAAAGGTCCAGTCTGAAAACATCCTTAAGCCTCGCACACACGGTACGATTGTTGGCAGGGGATTATCTGTTGACAGACTGTTGTCCTAAAATCTTACCGTTAGTATGCTCCTTTTGACAATTGTTGTCCAACTTTCGGCCAACAGCTGTTGGGTGACAGGCTAGTAAATTTTCGGCGGACATTGGTTTGATGTCAGATTTTCGGATGGTCAGTACACAAATCCGTCAAACAAAAGGCAAAAGTACAAACACGCATGCTCGGAATCGATGCTCACCAAACACGGAATTAGCAGAAGGCGCCCGAAGGGTGGCGCTCAAGAGCTGAAATCCCTCGTAGTACGTCACTACGTTCGTGTTTGTGGCACAACAATTGTGTGCCGTTGGTATGCAAGACAAGATCCCGGCACGTGACCTTTTGACAAAAATCAGACGCTCGGTTAGCCAACAATCGGATCGTGTGTACGAGGCTTTACCCTATTCTGTGGGAGAAATATTCTTGAAATTGAACATTTTTTCCGATGTGCACATCATTTATAAAGGAAAAAGTTCCAACTTAATTATGGATCAGCCTCTGAGTCGGAAGGAATACCAATTCTGGACCAATTAGCCTCCAAGTTGGAAAGAATATTAAAGTTTAATACTTCAAAAATTAATCTTTTTTTTTTTGGACAAGATATTGAAAATTTTTTTCTCTTTTCTTTATAGATAACAACCTCAGTTGGCCAACAATCATACCGTGTGTACGAAGCTTTAGAGTGCACTTGAAGTCCTGAATAACATAACAAATAGACGCTGAAAGGATGGATCCTCGTCCTGTATAAACCATATGCGCACTGGAGATGTCTTAGCCAGCCATGTACTTCAATGATTCATGATGTGCCTTAATAAATTGTTTATATCCAATAATCCTTTAACATGGAAAAAGAAAACGAGCACCTCTAAAAAAAATGTTCACTTCACACACTCTCATGCACAAATAATTTTTGCTATAAATTACTTAGAACCCCCAAACATTATATATATATATATATATATATATATATATATATAGTGGGGCAAAAATTTAGTCAGCCACCAATTGTGCAAGTTCTCAACCTTAAAAAGATGAGAGAGGCCTGTAATTGTCATCATAGGTAGACCTCAACTATGAGAGACAAAATGTGGAAACAAATCCAGACAATCACATTGTCTGATTTTTGAAAGAATTTATTTGCAAATTATGGTGGAAAATAAGTATTTGGTCTCCTACAAACAAGCAAGATTTCTGGCTCTCACAGACCCGTATCTTCTTCTTTAAGACGCTCCTCTGTCCTCCACTCATTACCTGTATTAATGGCACCTGTTTGAACTTGTTATCAGTATAAAAGACACCTATCCACAACCTCAAACAGTCACACTTCAAACTCCACTATGATGAAGACCAAAGAGCTGTCGAAGGACACCAGAAACAAAATTGTAGACCTGCACCAGGCTGGGAAGACTGAATCTGCAATAGGCAGGCAGCTTTGTGTGAAGAAATCAACTGTGGCAGCAATAATTAGAAAATGGAAGACATACAAGACCACTGATAATCTCCCTCGATCTGGGGCTCCACGCAAGATCTCACCCCGTGGGGGCTAAATGATCAAAAGTACTGTGAGCAAAAATCCCAGAACCACACGGGGGAGACCTAGTGAATGACCTGCAGAGAGCTGGGACCAATGTAACAAAGGCTACCATCAGTAACACACTATGCCACCAGGGACTCAGATCCCGCAGTGCCAGACGTGTCCCCCTGCTTAAGCCAGTACATGTCCGGGCCCGTCTGAGGTTTGCTAGAGAGCATTTGGATGATCCAGAAGAGGATTGGGAGAATGCCATATGGTCAGATGAAACCAAAGTAGAACTGTTTGGTAGAAACACAACTCATCGTGTTTGGAGGAGAGAGAATGCTGAGTTGCAACCAAAGAACACCATACCTACTGTGAAGCATGGGGGTGGCAACATCATGCTTTGGGGCTGTTTCTCTGCAAAGGGAACAGGACGACTGATCTGTGTACATGAAAGAATGAATGGGGCCATGTATCGTGAGATTTTGAGTGCAAACCTCCTCCCATCAGCAAGGGCATTGAAGATGAAACGTGGCTGGGTCTTTCAGCATGACAATGATCCCAAACACACCGCCCGGGCAACAAAGGAGTAGCTTTATAAAAAGCATTTCAAGGTCCTGGATAGGGATGAGCTTCGAGTTCGAGTCGAACTCATGTTCGACTTGAACATCGGCTGTTCGCCAGTTCGCCGAACAGCGAACAATTTGGGTTCTTCGCGGCAAATTCGAATGCCGTGGAACTACCTTTAAAAGTCTATGGGAGAAATCAAAAGTGCTAATTTTAAAGGCTTATATGCAAGTTATTGTCATAAAAAGTGTTTGGAGACCTGGGTCCTGCCCCAGGGGACATGGATCAATGCAAAAAAAAGTTTTAAAAACAGCCGTTTTTTCGGGAGCAGTGATTTTAATAATGCTTAAAGTGAAACAATAAAAGTGTAATATTCCTTTAAATTTCGTACCTGGGGGGTGTCTATAGTATGCCTGTAAAGGGGCGCATGTTTCCCGTGTTTAGAACAGTCTGACAGAAAAATGACATTTCAAAGGAAAAAAAGTCTTTTAAACTACTCGCGGCTATTAATGAATTGCCGGTCCGACAATACACATAAAAGTTCATTGATAAAATACAGGGGAACCCCGAACCAAAATTTAAAAAAAAATGACGTGGGGGGTCCCCCTAAATTCCATACCAGGCACGGTAGGGATATTAAGGGGAACCCCGGCCAAAATTTTTTTTTAAAAATGGCGTGGGGGTCCCCCTCAAAATCTCAGAATGAAGAGAGAAGCGTCACACAGCGGGAGCCTCCCTCCATGCCATCATGGATGCGGAGCGGCCCAAAGAGAAGAAGGGAAGAAGACACCAACGCGGAGGAAGATACCGGACGAGAACACCGGAGGAAGAACCAGAAGAACCAGAAGAAGAAGAGGAAGAAACCAAAGGAAGATAGAAGAAAGAAGAAAGAAGATAGAAGAAAAAAAGAAGCATTTAAATAAAGGAATTGTAAAAAACTGTCTTTTGCTATTTTTAACATTTTTGACAGTTTTTTAGTGAAATGGTAGGGGTACTACCCCCTTACCATTTCACACAGGGGGAGGGCCGGGATCTGGGGGTCCCCTTATTAAAGGGGGCTTCCAGATTCCGATAAGCCCCCCGCCCGCAGACCCCCACAACCACCGGCCAAGGGTTGTGGGGATGAGGCCCTTGTCCTCATCAACATGGGGACAAGGTGTTTTGGGGGGCTACCCCAAAGCACCCTCCCAATGTTGAGGGCATGTGGCCTGGTACAGTTCAGGAGGGGGGGCGCTCTCTCGTCCCCCCCTCTTTTCCTGCGGCCTGCCAGGTTGCGTGTTCGGATAAGGGTCTGGTATGGATTTTGAGGGGGACCACCACGCCATTTTTTTTTTTTACATTTTGGCGCGGGGTTCCTCTTAATATCCATACCAGACCTGAAGGGCCTGGTATGGAATTTAGGGTGACCCCCACGCCATTTTTTTAAAAATTTTGGTTCGGGGTTCCCCTGTGGGGAATTCCCATGCAGTTTTTATCAATGAACTTTTATGTGTATTGTCGGACCGGCAATTCATTAATAGCCGCGGGTAGTTTTAAATGACTTTTTTCCTTTGAAATGTCATTTTGCTGTCAGACTGTTCTAAACACGGGAAACATGCGCCCCTTTACAGGCATACTATAGACACCCCCCAGGTACGAAATTTAAAGGGATATTACACTTTTATTGTTTCACTTTAAGCGTTATTAAAATCACTGCTCCCGAAAAAACGGCCATTTTTAAAACTTTTTTTTTGCATTGATCCATGTCCCCTGGGGCAGGACCCGAGTCCCCAAACACTTTTTATGACAATGACTTGCATATAAGCCTTTAAAATTAGCACTTTTGATTATTCATGTTCGTGTCCCATAGACTTTAACGGTGTTCTTGTGTTCGAACAAATTTTTTGCTTGTTCGCAAGTTCTGGTGCGAACCGAACAGGGGGGTGTTGGGCTCATCCCTAGTCCTGCAGTGGCCTAGCCAGTCTCCAGATCTCAACCCCATAGAAAACCTTTGGAGGGAGTTGAAAGTCCGTGTTGCCCAGCGACAGCCCCAAAACATCACTGCTCTAGAGGAGATCTGCATGGAGGAATGGGCCAACATACCAGCAACAGTGTGTGACAACCTTGTGAAGACTTACAGAAAACGTTTGACCTCTGTCATTGCCAACAAAGGATATATAACAAAGTATTGAGATGAACTTTTGATATTGACCAAATACTTATTTTCCACCATAATTTGCAAATAATTTTTTTCAAAAATCAGACCATGTGATTGTCTGGATTTGTTTCCACATTTTGTCTCTCATAGTTGAGGTATACCTATGATGACAATTACAGGCCTCTCATCTTTTTAAGTGGGAGAACTTGCACAATTGGTGGCTGACTAAATATGTTTTTGCCCCACTGTATATATATATATATATATATATATTTTTTTTAGCAGTCCCTTAGAATAAAATGGTGGGTTTTGCAATTTTTTATGTCAGGCGATATTTACACAGAGGTTTTTCAAACGCAACTTTTTTGAAAAAAATACACTTTAATGAAATTTATTGCACACAAACACAATATAATACCCACATTTTGGTCAAATGTAAAAGATGATGTTAAGCAAATTGAATAGATACCTAACATGTCATGCTTTACAATTTTTGTATGGCCGTGGAATAGCCCCAAACTAAATAATAATAATAATAAGTAAATTCTCCATAGACAACATTTTACCAATGTTTACAGGTTACCAGTTCAGAGTTACAGAGGAGGTCTAGCACTAGAACTATTGCTCTCGCTCTAATGTTCACGGCCATACCTCACGTCTGGTGTGGTCACCATTTACATATGCTTGCGGGAGTTGCGTATGCGTTCGCATTTGCGCATAAGCTTGGAAAGGCGGGGTGCTTTAATTTATTTATTTTTTTTATTTAAAAAAAAAAATTTACACTATCTTTCATTTTTTTTGTATTAACTTTTTTTTACATTTTTTTATATGTATTTAATTAGTTTCATTTGAATTATTTGATTTCAGCTCATGTTCAACTGGTGCAGGCCCAGTGAATCAAGGTTAGGAGTTTAGGAATGTCAGTTGCAAAATAAAGAGGAAGTCGGAGCAGTCTGTTAAACGGCCGCGTTTTGAGGTGAAATGCGTCAATGTGCGTGTGTTTTATCACAGTAGGTGGCACTGCAGTTTATGCCTGGTGGATCCACTCAGAGGTTCAAGATGGCCTTTATGCACAAGCTAATGGTGAAGCCTGCAATCACCATTTATTTAACTTGAATTTAATTTAAATTAAATAATTAAAACAGTTGAATTTAAATTAGTTTAATGTTTTGAATTTAGTTTGCTTAATATATTTAATTGAATCCATTTATTGTAATTTAGATTCATTCGTTTTCATTTTAGCTCATGTTCAGTTGGCGCAGGCCCAGTGGATGAAGGGAAGGACCTTCATGCACAAAGAGTTGCTGAGACCTGCAATGCTAAGTAACAAATAACCAGTTGCTGGTTATATATACTGCGGCGGGGCAGCACGTGCCGGAACCATAAGGTACTGTACATCTTCATCAGGTGCTCTGGATCTAGGAGCGCGCTGCGGATTGCGGATCCCGGTACTCGGGGGCCCGGTAATCACAATTAAAAAAAAAAAAAATGTATTCAAGCATTTGCCTACCGGACACTTTCACCCCCTTCCTGCCCAGGCTAATTTTCAGCTTTCAGCGCTCTCACATTTTGAATGACAATTGCGCGGTGGTCGTGCAACACTGTAGCCAAACTAAATTTTTATCATTTTTTTTGAGACACATACAGCTTTCTTTTAGTGGTACTTAATCACCACCAGGCTTTTTATTTTTTGCTAAACAAACAAAAAAAATTACAACAAAAAAAAAAATATTTTTTTCTTAGGTTTTGTTGCAAAATGTTTCTAAATAAGTGATTTTTCTCCTTCACTGATGGGCGCTGATGAGGAGGCACTGATATGCGGCACTGATGGGCGAGCTTTATAGGCAAAAAGGAGTTTTTTGATCACGGAGGAGTCAACTTGATAATAGCACCACAACCCTTAATTAGTTAAATGTAGAAGGAGGGATTTGGATTTTTAAGGTGCAGATTAATTTAAAAAATAGTAACTATAACATATAAGACATTTTTTTATTTTAGAAAAAATAAAAAATTGTTAAAACACAACAATTGGCAAGTACAGATCAACAAGAATTTATGGATACAGCATTATAAGATGGAGTTCCCAACACGTTTCACCCATATATCGGGCTTCTTCAAGGCATGCTGTCCAACTAGAGGTACAAGCCTTCTATCGAAAAAAACATATACATATAATGATTACATCAGCAGTTAATTTATGACCATAGATCACATACATAGTCCTTTAATTTTAATTACATAGCAGCTTCAGTCTATACATGTGCATGTCTATTATCGGGGCAGCACTCCTTACCTTGGTCTCTTAAAATATTGGTCAAATGATGTGATGCACATGTATAGACTGGCCCAGTCACAGTCCAGACTTAAATCCAATTGAGAATATGTGGCAAGACTTGAAAATTGCTGTTGACAGACGCTCTCCATCCAATCTGACAGAGCTTGAGATATTTTGCAAAGAAGAATGGGCAAAAAAATGTCCCTCTCTAGATGTGCAAAGCTGGTAGAGACATCCCCAAAAAGACTTGCAGCTGTAATTGCAGAGAAAGGCGGTTCTACAAAGTATTGACTCCGGGGGGCGCCATACAAATGCCCCCCCCCCACACTTTTCACATATTTATTTGTAAAGAATGTTGAAAACCATTTATTATTTTCCTTCCACTTCACAATTATGTGCCACTTTGTGTTGATCTATCACATAAAATCCCAATAAAATACATTTCCTCACAGACTCCATGGCAGCCTACGTATGGGTTAATCCCGCCTCTCATACCTCATAGGACCCCACTCCCATAAATCTTTGCTTCTAGTCAGAAACCGTGTTCCTTTTTTGTCCTCCTCCTAGGACCAAGGTGTAGTCTTACCTTACGAAGTTTTTTGATCCAGTCCTGGTGATTTTGCACATGAATGATGGTGATGGCGGTGTCTTTCTGGAGTCCAGCTTCCCCAGCTATTAGCAGGGCGGACAGGGGTGATTTAAAGCGATGCCTTGAAGATCTTACTAGCCAGCCATTGGCTGGAAAGCAGCAACACGGCTATTAGCGGGAGGCCTCCTCTTATAATACCCCGATCGTGCAGTGAGCGTTTACAAGCTCCCAGTACCAGGACGGATCTCGTTCGTGCCATGGTGGTAATGTATGCATTCTTTCTTACATGGCAGCCGTTTTTTGTGTGTGTGTTTGTCTGCTGTAACCTGCTCCGTTTTTGGGCCATGGCGGCTTGGACGCATCTGCGTTCCAGTCCGCCGCTTCTCGCTCTGACTGCGCAGCTGCGAAGTCTCGATTGAGATCGAGGCTTGGTTCGCACCTGCACGGTCGGGACAAGATGGCGGTGGTCGTGCATGCGCTCGAGCGCTGTAGAGCGGCATCGGATACAGCACAGTTACGCTGTAGACGCGATGATGTCATCAACAGGCGGCAGATTCAAATAGCTGTCAGAAACAGCTATTATTTGGGTTGCTTTTCAAGGCTCAGGCAGCGGCTTCCCCGTGATCTTATCTCCAGCATCTAAGGTAGGGGATTTAATGCTGCTTTACCCTATTGTTAGATTGTGCCTTTGTCTATTTTAAAGCTGTTTATTTGCTTTATTGGATTGTTTCAGTCTTTTGAGTCTGTCGCTATGGATGTGTCACCGCCCCCTAGTGGCCAACCCTTACGCCGCAGGTAGGATGGAAATTTTTGTTTTTCATTCTGCCTGTATTGTTTGGGGTAGTATTTAGGAGCAGGGTAATCGTTTTCTTTTCTCTCAGCCCTTCCAGGTCTGAACGTCAATTATCGGCACATAAAGATAAAGACCAGTCTAGGTCACAATATCAACATTCCACGTCAAGTTCTAGACGTTCTAGGTCATCCTCCAGAGACCACAAAGAAGGGTCGAGATCTGGATCTGGACACCATTCTCACCGCTATTCCAGTCGCTCTGAGAGAAAAGCTTGCTGGGGATGTAAAGCTCAGGTTCCAGAGGGTAAATCCCTCTGTGAGTTGTGTTACTCTAGAGCTATGAAGGAAAGAGGAGCTGGGGACCAGCAAGTGGAAGCTCTGGTCAGGAAAGTGGTTCAAGAATCTCTGAACAAAACAGATTCTAACCAGACATTTAATCCTCCTTCTGTTACAGCTCTAGTTGTTGGAGAAGCTGAACCCGAAATTCCGGGTCCCTCTCGACGTAGTCTCTCTTTGAGTGGATCCTCGGACAGCGAGGCAGAGATGATTGAACCTGGTGCAGGTTTTGATTTTTCCCTGGTTCCACAGTTGGTCAGAGTGGTTAAAGACGCATTGAGATGGGAAGAACAAGTGGAGGCACCCTCTAAGCAGAGGAAATACTTTAAACATCTTAAGAAAGAACGCCCAAACTTCCCCTTCCTGGGTGAACTTGGCGAAATCATTTCGGATGAATGGGGTAAAGTTGAAAGGAAAAACTCTTTAATTTCAAAGATAGCAAAAATGTACCCATTCAAGAGTGATGAGGTAAAACATCTAGAGTCGGTACCCCTTATTGATGCGGCTCTTATGAGGCTGGTGAGACATGTTACACTCCCTCTAGAAGATACCGTTTCTTTCAAGGATGGTTTAGAGAGGAAGATTGATACTGATCTCAAACGTATTTATATCACAGCAGGTATGGCTTGTAAACCAGCCCTGGCTCTTGCAGCACTGTCGAAAGCTATGGAGTCCTGGACGGATGATGTGGGTGCAGCTTTAGGAAGTGTGTCTGAAGATTTAGTCAAGAGCTTACCAGTACACGAACTGAAGCTGGCATCGGTCTTCCTGGGGGAAGCATCCTTTGATATTATCCGCCTAGTGGCACATGCCATGCTCTCTTCGGTTACAGCTAAACGCGCCCTGTGGTTACGCCCGTGGGTTGCAGACCCTACCTCTAAACAAGCATGGTGTAGGATTCCATTTGAGGGATCCTCGCTCTTTGGGAACAAACTTGACTCTGCCATTACCCGTGCTACTGGGGGTAAATCAGGGTTCTTACCCCAGGACCGTCGTCTCCTGAGCCAAAGAAGAGCTCAACCCAGGAGCGCGCTAGGGATGTTCGCCGCTACAGGCCTGGCCGTGAGTTTAGAAAAAACTGAAAGAGAGGTCAACCTTCTGGCCAAAAATTCTCAAAGACAGCCCCATCTGGGGGACGGGATGCTTCCAAGTCCTTTTGATATGGAGCCTGTCCAGACAGAGCAAGTCGGGGCTCGTTTATTCCTTTTTCAGCACGTCTGGGCAGCCTCGATTCAAGACTACTGGACCATCAAAACGGTCTCCTCAGGTCATACTTGGGTATTCAACAGTTTGGAAGAAAAGAAACAAGTCCTTCTGTCTTATACAGACTCCCTGATGGCTCAAGGCACCGCCATTCAGGGTCCAACGGAGGAAAGATTTCAAGGGGTTTACTCCCCCCTTTTCATGGTCCGCAAAAAAAATGGCTCCTGGAGGCCAGTCATCGAATTTGACAACCCTGAACTCCTTCATCAAGAAGGAAAAGTTCAAGATGGAAACACTGCTAACAATACATCAGACAATACAACCAGGTGACTGGCTTGTCTCCATAGACCTGAAAGACGCCTACTTTCATGTCCCGATTGCGAAGGAATTTCAGAAATATCTTCGTTTCGCAGTGGACCAAATACATCTTCAATTTACATGTCTCCCGTTCGGGCTTACAACATCGCCACTGGTATTTTCTAAGCTCTTACTGGCTGTCGTAGCACTAATCAGGGTCAGAGGTATCCGGTTACACCACTATCTGGACGATCTACTTTTACTTTCCCAAGACAGGGAGCAACTGTTAATACATCAAGATCAGGTCATCTCTACTCTGACAGAGTTTGGTTGGCTGTTGAACAAGGAAAAATGCCATCTAGAGCCGACACAGTCTCTAATATTCCTCGGAGCCCAAGTCAACACGGTGAAGAGCACCATCTCCTTGCCCCTAGAAAAAATTCTGGTGATTCGGGACAGAATTAATCTGGCAATGTCATCATCTCTTCTCAGAGCCTCACACTGCCTCAAGAAAATCGGTACCATGGTGTCCACAGCCCCCATGGTCAAATGGGCACAATGGAAGATGCGGCCTTTCCAGAAGGGTTTTCTCCAACAGTGGGACCCTGGGTCTCAAGACCATCTTGTCAGGATAACCCCTTCTATGCGGGAAAGCCTCCCCTGGTGGCTGCAACGGAAAAATCTCCTCAATTGCCATTCCATAGCACCTATCTCCTGGATTACAGTGACAACGGATGCCAGCAACAGAGGTTGGGGAGCTCTATGTCTGACGAAGGTAGCCCAAGGCAAATGGGATTTCCCATGCCGAGGTGTAGTCTCAAATGTTCTGGAGCTCCGACCTGCCTTCCTTGCTCTACAAGCTTTTCTCCACTTGACAGCAGGAGCCTCAGTTCTCCTCAGGCTGGACAATACGACAGCAGTATCTTATATCAAGAGACAGGGGGGCACCCGCAGTCTCTCCTTACTGAAGGAAGTAAGCCCGATCATGTCTTGGGCCCAGACGAACTTGATGAATCTGACAGCGCTTTACCTTCCCGGAATTCAAAATGTCCAGGCAGACTTTCTCTCAAGATTTGCCCTGGACAACAACGAGTGGTCTCTCCACACCGAGGTATTCAACTGGATTCTGTCTCTGGGAATCTTGCCGGAGGTAGACCTGTTTGCCTCCCCGTGCAATTTCAAACTGAAAAAATATTACACGAGATGTCGTTGTCCCCAGGCCTTCGGAGTGGATGTCCTAATATACCAGTGGAGATTCCACAAGGCTTATGCCTTCCCCCCAGTTCTGGTCATTCTCCGATTTCTGTCAAGGCTCAGGTGGGAAGAAGCCGAAGTAGTGGCAGTTGTTCCCTATTGGCCCAACAGGCCATGGTTTCCCCTCCTGATGCAGCTCAGTTACCGGGATCCAGTTCCTCTCCCTTCCAGACCAGATCTCCTGTTGCAGGGAACATCTTTTCACTCATGCCCATTCCATCTCCATCTGATGGCTTGGTTCTTGAGAGGGCAAGGCTGGAAGCGCTAGGATGTCCAAGTACGGCTATTGCTACTTTACTGAATGCCAGAAGACCAGGTAAGGAACAAAGTTTATCAAAGGATCTGGTCGAAGTTTACGGACTATGTTTCCACCACTGACGGTTCCTGTAATGATCCAAAGATACAAGATATTCTGGGCTTTTTACAAACAGGCCTGGATCTGTCTTTATCAGTAAGTTCTTTACGGGTTCAGGTTTCCGCAATCTCTGCCTTCACAGGGGTATCCTGGGCCAGACACCATCTTACCAGACAGTTCTTCAGAGGAGCAATAAGGCTCAGACCTCAAAGAAAACCGAGATTTTCCAAGTGGGATCTTCCTTTTGTCCTGGATTTCTTCTCAGGAAAAGAAATTCAACATATGGATCAATCAACTATTAAAGATCTTTCTCTCAAAGCTGTCTTCCTAGTAGCCATAACATCGGCTAAGAGGGTCTCTGAGATCAGTTCTCTAGGATTCAAGGAGCCATTCCTTACTTTCTTCCCTGATCGAGTAGTCTTGATTCCTATGCTAGGATCAAATCCTAAGGTAACATGTGTATTTCACGAGAATCAAGAGATTGTTCTTCCAACTTTCCGGACAACTGAAGACTCTAATATTCATCCTTTAGATGTTGGAGAAGTGTTAAAGCAATACTTAGAAGCCACAGCTTCTTTTCGGAAGTCTGATCATCTGTTCATTTATTTTCACGGGAAAAACAAAGGATTGCGTGCTTCTTCCAGAACCATCGCAGCTTGGATTGTCCAAGCCATCCAAGGGGCTTATAAGGCTAAGGGTTTGACTCCTCCGGAGGCAGTGACCGCTCATTCTACCACAAGCGTTTCTACATCATGGGCAGCTTCCCGTCATGTATCCCCGGAAGTGATCTGTAAGGCGGCCTCATGGTCGTCGATTAATACATTTATGACGCACTATTGCGTAGAACCGGCTTCTTTGTCTTTGGTTAATTTTGGTTTGCATGTCGTATCTGTTGACGGTGCCAATTAAACCTTTTTTTCTTTAACCAGCAATTTGCCCACCCGGGTGTGTATGGCTAGTTATTTCCCATATGTAGGCTGCCATGGAGTCTGTCAGGAAAATGGAAAATTTATATCAAATACTTACCGTAATTTTCCTTTCCTGATGGACTCCATGGCAGCAGGAGTTCCCTCCTATTTGCTGGAGTAGGCTAAGTTACGGAACACGGTCTCTGACTAGAAGCAAAGATTTATGGGAGTGGGGTCCTATGAGGTATGAGAGGCGGGATTAACCCATACGTAGGCTGCCATGGAGTCCATCAGGAAAGGAAAATTATGGTAAGTATTTGATATAAATTTTACGTTTTACGTTTTTGGTTGTAACATGAGAAAAGGTGGAAAATTTCAAGGGGGTATGAAAACTTTTTCAAGGCACTGTATATCCCATAGTTTATAGACACTATGACTTTCACACAAACCAATTCGTATACACTTATTGGGGGGATTTTTTTTTATCAGTTATGTAGCAGAATACATTTTGGCCTAAATGTATGACAAAATTTGATTTTATTGTTTTATAACAGAAATTAGAAAATATATTTTTTTCTAAGTTGTCAGAAAAAAAAATCCAGTAGTGATCAAATATCACTAAAAAAATAATAATATAAGAATGAAAAAATGTTAGTGATGAAGTGATGAATAGCAAAAAAATGGCCTGGTCATGAAGGGGGGTAAATCTTCCGGAGGTCAAGTGTATATAAGAAGTAGTAAAACAAAGGGTTCGCTCTGGGACTTCAAAAGAAGTGGGTACCGTTTCCGCCAGTAAACATAACAGTAGTAAATACAGTATATGGTTTATTCAAGTAAAATTGTTTACATGCATAGATATCACCAACAGTTGCCAAAAAAGATATATAGACAAGAAATATTGGTACGTTGTTGTAATAGCAGTCATAGTACATGGGCATCATACTACCCGACTAGTTTCGCGAGATCCAGCTCGCTCTTCAGGGGTGGATGTGTGTAACATTGTACCTAAGATAAAAAAGTGTATAGTTGGCAAAATGGCGCAGTATTAGTTATAAAGGCACAGGGTAGGAGGGGTTTTCTGTGCCACCTGCTGTCCCCATCTGCTTTCGGGCGGATGGGGACACCCTGTTCAGGCTCCGGAGGCGTGGCGTCTGCGATTTTGCGGACGTCAGCGCAGCTGGACGCACGATATCATCTGATGGCTGGGGGATGTGTCCGCATTGGCGTGCCTCCCTATGACAGTGGGCGCCTCCTGTGCTCAAATGTCAGCCCTTCACACGTGGTGTTGGGGGCGGAGCCTCCTGGGCTCTTCCGGGGGTTAAATTGGAGGTCAGGCATAACTTGCGTTTCAATTTCACTCTTCACTGAGGACACACACAGCTGTGGAGGTTGCCGGCTGTGTCTCATTACTCTTATATTCAAGATATTCACCACACTCAGGTATTTACCATTTTTCACCTTTTTGATACTTGTCACATTTAGGCACACTTGCATACCTCATACATAGCTTTATTTATTTTATTTATTCATTTTTATTTATTTTTTTATTTTTTGAGCACTTATTTTTATTTATTTTTGATTTTTGATATCACACATCTCACTACACTATCACAATCCACCCCTCTTTCCTCTCCGTCCTTTTCATCTTATCACTTGTTAGTATCCCTCTGCTTTCCTATGTTTTCCATCATCTCCATGTCCCTACCATCGATGGCCCAGGCCTTTTACTTATATATACATATCTGTATGCCAATACTCATTGATTTTACTTTACTACTTTAGATGCCTGACAAACATACTCATGTTTATAGCCTATACTCCTTATGGACTAACGAGGTTTCTAGGGATACATCACTACCCTACTATTACACAATCACAGTCCACCTCCTTCACTTCTTTTTCTTTTTTATCTTTTCACCTGTTAGTATCCCTCTGTTATCCTATGTTTCTTACTAGACATGTGCACAGCCAAAAAAATTCATTCAGTTTCGTTTTCGTTTCATTCGTTTATTTTTTTTTTTTTGTTTTTCGGGTCATTCGTTATGATCGCGATTCGTAAATTCTTAAATGCGTTCATTCGTACATTCGTAAATTCGTAAAACCGCACATTTGTAAATGAGAAAATTCGGAAATTTGTAAATTCGAAGTTTGAAAATCCAAAAACCCGAAAATTCAAAAATCTGAAATAGTAACTAACTATTAAATTATAGGTATTGTAATTTCCTTTCAAATTTGACTGTCAGTGAACGTAACAAATACGAATTTATCCGAAGTTACGAATTATCCAAAACGAATGCCGCATCTAAACAAATGGAACGGAACAAATTAATAATAAATAATAATAATAAAACGTTGTTATTATTATTATTGTTGTTTATTATTATTAATTCATTACGTTCCATTCCGTTTTTTCGGATCATTCATAACTTCGGATAAATTTGTATTTGTTACGTTCACTAACAGCCACATTTGAAAGGAAATTACAATACCTATCATTTAAAAGTTACTAGTAATTACTAATAGTTAAGTTATTATTAGTTAACTATTATTTCAGATTTTCGAATTTACAAATTTACGAATTCACTAATTTACGAATGTATGAATGCCCGAATTTACGAATGTCCAATTTTATCGAATTTACGAATATTCAGAAAAAAATTCGTTAAACGGGTTTTCGTTAATTCGGATATTCCCGAATTAACGAATTTGTCGAAATTCGTTAAAAAACGAATTCGGAACGAAACATATTGCACATGCCTATTTCTTACCATCTCCATGTTCCCTACCATCTTTGGGTCCAGGCCTCTCATTTCATGCAGATATATCTTTATGCTAATACTTATTGATTCTACTTTACTACTTTAGATGCCTGACAAACATACTTATGTTCACAGCCTACACTCTATATGAACTAACGAGGTCTCTAGGGTTACATCACTACACCCATGCCATGCCTGCTCGCCGTTGGGCCCCTGGTGGGGTCCCATCTGACTTCGCCCCCCCTCAGCTCCCTGGTGAGGCACCTGCTGCCGCTATCTTGGAGCCGCACACCTGTAGCCATGGTCAAGCTGAGTGGTGAGTATGGGGACCCATAACCCCCTCCTACCCTGTGCCTTTATAACTAATACTGCGCCATTTTGCCAACTATACACTTTTTTATCTTAGGTACAATGTTACACACATCCACCCCTGAAGAGTGAGCTGGATCTCGCGAAACTAGTCGGGTAGTATGATGCCCGTGTACTATGACTGCTATTACATCCATGTACCAATATTTCTTGTCTATATATCTTTTTTGGCAACTGTTGGTGTTATCTATGCATGTAAACAATTTTACTTGAATAAACCATATACTGTATTTACTACTGTTACTCCGAAAATAAGACCTAGCATGATTGTCGGTGATGGCTGCAATATAAGCCCTACCCCTCAAATAAGCCCTACCTTTTTTCCCAAAAAATAAGCCCTACCCTGAAAATAAGACCTACAAGGACTTTAACTAGGGCTTATTTGGGGGGTAGGGCTTATATTGCAGCCATCACCGACAATCACGCTAGGTCTTATTTTCGGGGGAAACAGGGTATGTTTACTGGTGGAAACGATACCCACTGCATTTAAAGTCCCAGGGCGAACCCTTCATTTTACTACATGTTATAGGGATGGAAGTGTGTTACTGGGGGGACACCAGACCTTTCTCTTTTTTTTAGTGTATATAAGAAATACATTGTTTAGAATTATCTGTAATTTTGTATCAGGAGGGTATCAACATTATTATTTTTATAAAAGCACAGAAAGTCTATGATTTCTCTCAATCTCTCTCGAAATTTTCATTTGCTTTGTAAATCCCAAAGGACTCTGCATTAATCATTGATACAATTTAAATCTAAACTGCTAAAAAAAAAATAAAATACATAAATAAAATTATTCCAATCCTTGTAAAAGCAAAAATAGCTCAAGTGGGTAATTTAATTTAATTTAATTTTATCTAATAATTAATTTAATTAATTTTTAATCTAATAATGAATTTAATTCATTTTATTTTATCTAATAATTAATTTAAATCATTTTATTCTATCTAATAAATCATGTAATTCATTTTATTTTATCCAATAATTAATTGAATTTATTTTATTTAATAATTTCATCCTAATTTTCATGTAATACGTGATGCCGCCTTTTATGGTTTATATAAATTTGAGTAAAATCTTTTGATTACCAACAACATACAGTTTCAGCATACTGAGTGTTGAAAAGATTTTCATGAATAAATGTATGCAAAATAAAAATTTATTTTTCAGGCGTGCGCTATTTTTTCTTACCATATTAAAGGATGATTGGATATAAACAATTTTATGAATACATGGCTGGCTAAGACATCTCCAGGGTACAGAGAGTTTCTACAGGACGAAGGATTTATCCTTTGAGCCTCCATTTGATATGATCTTCAGGATTTCAAATGCACTCCAAAGGATATTTTCGGACTGGACCTTCATATAGAAGAGCCAACGCCGTGTATGATGCAACACTCACTTTTTTTCTATGAGAAAATTCGTCTCGGAAATCTAAAGTTTTTATTCCCCCCGTGCTCATCATTTATACGGGAAAAAGTCTTAACTTTCACATGTGGATCAATCAGCCTCCGGGGTTGGAAGGAATACTAATTCTTGGCCAATTAGCCTCTGATTTGGGAGGAATATTACATTTTAATACCTAAAAAATTTAATACTTTTTTGGGCAAGAAGTTGGAGATTTTTTATTTATTTATTTATTTATTTATTTATTTTAGAATTTACAACCACTGAGGCTATTAATATTTGACAGATCTAAACATCAAAAATACTTTGTCTACCATGGTCCTTCCTAAGATTTGTTTAATTTTTTTATAGGGTGTGCGAAGCTATAAAGATTATTTTTTGTTTTTCTTCATTTTTTTTTAGAATGTATTTATTTATTTATTTTTTTAAATTTACAACCACTGAGGCTATTAATATTTGACAGATCTAAACATCAAAATGCTTTTATGTCTACCATGGTCCTTCCTAAGATTTGTTTAATTTTTTTTTTTTTGATAGGGGGTGTGAAGTTATAAACATTATTTTTTGTTTTTCTTTAAATTTTTTTTTTTAGATTTTTTTTTTTTTTTTTAGAATTTACAACCACTGAGGCTATTAATATTTGACAGATCTAAACATCAAAAATACTTTTATGTCTACCATGGTCCTTCCAAAGATTTATTAAATTTTTTTATAGGGTGTGCGAAGTTATAAAGATAATTTTTTGTTTTTCTTTAAAAAAAAATTTTTTAGAATGTTTTTTTTTTGTTTTTTAGAATTTACAACCACTGAGGCTATTAATATTTGACAGATCTAAACATCAAAATACTTTTATGTCTACCATGGTCCTTCCTAAGATTTGTTTAATTTTTTTATAGGGTGTGTGAAGTTATAAACATTATTTTTTGTTTTTCTTTAAATTTTTTTTTTTTTGGGAGGAATATTACATTTTAATACCTAAAAAATGTAATACTTTTTTGGGCAAGAAGTTAGAGATTTTTTATTTATTTATTTATTTTTTTTTAGAATTTACAACCACTGAGGCTATTAATATTTGACAGATTTAAACATCAAAATACTTTTATGTCTACCATGGTCCTTCCTAAGATTTGTTTAATTTTTTTTATAGGGTGTGCGAAGTTATAAAGATTATTTTTTTGTTTTTCTTTCAATTTTTTTAATTATTATTTCTTTTTTATATATATATAAATACACCCCTAAGTGTGTTTTTTTTAATGTAATAATGTAATAAAGCAATATTATGATTTTTGCAGCATTTAGTACACTTTATTACCAAAAGTATTGGGACACCTGCCTTTACACACACATGAACTTTAATGACATCCCAGTCTTAGTCCGTAGGGTTCAATATTGAGTTGTCCCCCCCTTTAGAGCTATAACAGCTTCAGCTCTTCTGGGAAGGCCGTCCACAAGGTTTAGAAGGGTGTCTATGGGAATGTTTGATCATTCTTCCAGAAGCGCATTTGTGAGGTCAGGCACTGATGTTGGACGAGAAGGCCTGGCTCACAGTCTCTGCTCTAATTCATCCCAAAGGTGTTCTATTGGGTTGAGGTCAGGACTCTGTGCAGGCCAGTCAAGTTCCTCCACCCCAAACTCGCTCATCCACGTCTTTATGGACCTTGCTTTGTGCACTGGTCCAATTCATTTGGTGGAGGGGGGATTATGGTTTGGGGGTTGTTTTTCAGGGGTTGGGCTTGGCCCCTTAGTTCCAATGAAGGGAACTCTTAAGACGTTGGCATTCCAAGACATTTTGGACAATTTTATGCTCCCAACTTTTTGTGAACAGTTTGGGGGAGGGCCCCTTCCTGTTCCAACATGACTGCCCACCAGTGCACAAAGCAAGATCCATAAAGAACATGGATGAGCGAGTTTGGGGTGGAGGAACTTGACTGGCCTGCACAGAGTCCTGACCTCAACCCGATAGAAAACCTTTGTAATGAATTAGAGCGGAGACTGCGAGCCAGGCCTTCTCATCCAATATCACTGCCTGACCTCACAAATGCACTTCTGGAAGATTGGTCAAACATTCCCATAGACACACTCCTAAACCTTGTGGACGGCCTTCCCAGAAGAGTTGAAGCTGTTATAGCTGCAAAGGGCGGAGCCAACTCAATATTGAACCCTATGGACTAAGACAGGGATGCCATTAAAGTTCATGTGCGTGTAAAGGCAGGGTGTCCTGATACTTCTGGTAATACAGTGTATGTATTGGTAAAATACACAAAACATTTGGAATGGCCTAGAACCTTGCAAAAATAACCTATTTTTTGTTCATTTTATTTATTTAAACTTTTTTTTTGGCTATTCTCAGACAAAAAGAAAAAAAAAAAAGAAAATAAACAAAAACACAAATAAATAAACTTGCCTGGACTTAATGGACAACTTGGTCTTTCTTCTACCATCATTCTGTCATTCTTAAGTCTTTCTTTCCTCTGAGCTATCCGGGTTTTCCTTTGCAAAATGGGGATACGTGGACATCATATGTGAGCCTGGAGATTTGCCCCCCCCCCCCCCCACCATCGAAGACACCGGGAGCGTCAGCAAGCTAAAAGGCCTTGGCTGGGCTAAAGCCACTTGCCCTTTTATGCTTGCCATCTGGTAAGCAGGATCAATTACTACGGTGGATTGACACTATTGCTTATAGGTGCACGGTGGTGGTGTTTATACTTTGGAAGGATTCAAAATTCCCTTTCTTTGATATTATCTGTATAGTTTTACAAGATGACTAAACTTTTTAATAGGGTGTGTTTATAAAACTTTATATTTTGTGTTTCTTTAAACTTTTTAAATGTTTCTATTTATTTATTTATTTTTTTATATACATTTTTATATAAATACACCCCAAAGTGTGTTTTTTTTTTTTTTTTTGTTTGTTTTTTTATGTAACAATGTAATAAAGCAATAATATAATTTTTGCAGCATATAGTTTGTATTGGTAAAATACAAACAAAAAAGTATAATGTTTCTAAATACTTCGCCATCTCCCCATCCTTTGTAACCAGATGTCCTTCCTCATTCTTTATGGGGCCAATATGGTCTGTCCTCCCTTTTTTACCGTTTACATACTTAAAGAATTTCTTGGGATTTCTTTTGCTCTTCCCAGCTATGTGTCTTTTTCGTATTCTATCTTAGCCGTCCTTACTGCACCCTTACAATTCTTGTTGCATTCTTTGTAAACTCTGAATGCTGATGATGATCCCTCAACCTTGTATTTTTTGAAGGCCTTCTCCTTTGCTTTTATATGCATTTTTACATTGGAGTTAAGCCATCCAGGACTTTTGTTCGCTCTTTTAAATTTTATTACCCAATGGGATGCATTGACTAATGCCCTTATTTAATATCCTCTTAAAGCAAACCCATCTCTCCTCTGTGTTCCTTGTTCCTAAGATTTTATCCCAATTCATGCCTTCTAAACAAGGTTCGTAGTTTAGGGAAGTTGGCTCTTTTAAAATTCAGTGTCTTTGTATTCCCCTTATGTTTCCTATTTGTGTGATTTATACTGAAGCCAATTGACCTGTGATCGCTGTTTCCTAAATTGCCCCGTATTTCCACATCCGTGATCAGGTCTGTATTGTTGGCAATCAGTAGATCCAGTAACGCTTTATTTCTAGTTGGTGCGTCTACCATCTGAACCATGAAATTGTCCTGCAAGACATTTAGGAACTGGCGAGCCTTAGATGAATGCGCGGTTCCCTCCGCCCAGTCTATGTCTGGATAATTAAAATCCCCATTATGATAACACTTCCCATCCTTGCTGCTAGTCCAAATTGTGATAGGAGGTCCGCCTCCCCCTCCTCCCACAGGTTAGGGGGCCTATAGCATACTCCCAGTATTATTTTCCCCTTAGCTTCATCCCTTTGGAGCTCTACCCATAAGGATTCCACCTCCTCTCTAGCTCCCTCAGTGTTGTCATCTCTCACATTCACTTGTACATTATTCTTGATATATAGGCATACCCCTCCCCCTTTTTTACCCTCTCTATCCCTGAGATAAAAGGATATACCCTTGAATGGTTGCCAGCCAATCATGAGAGCTGTTGAACCAGTTCTCTGAAATTCCCACAAAATCCAAATCCTCCTCATACAACAGTATCTCTAGTTCACCCATCTTGTCCGCCAGGCTCCTGTGATTGGTGAACATGCCACGTAGTGTAGACCGGTCGCATATTATCCTCGTATTGGGTGTTCCAAGATTGCAGCTAGGACTTGTTACTATACTTACCTTGGGTTTATGTGCTTTGGTCAACCTACCACTAATGCCCCCAATACTACCCTCTGGAATATGTTCCTCGCTGACTATCTCTACCTTTGGACCCTCCCCCCCCCCCCCCATCACCTAGTTTAAAAACCCCTCTAACTTTTTGGCCATCTTTACTCCCAGCTGATCTGCTCCCTCCTCATTTAGGTGCAGTCCGTCCCTTCTACTGGTGATCGACTGAGAATTCAGCCCAGTCCTCCAGGAACCCAAACCCCTCCTTACTACACCAGCTCGGTATCGGTAAAATACAAACACAGAAACAAAATTTGGCATAGCCTAGAATCATTCTATTTTTAATAATTAAATAACATTTTTCCTTGAGAGAAAATAGCCTAAATTTTAAATATTTATTTATTTTACTTTTTTTGTCTATACTCAGGGAAAAAAAAAAAAAAAAAAAAAAGTACCCCCCCCCCCCCCCAAAAAAAATAAATACATAAAAAATGTGGCACACTCGATGGGCCACTAAATATTTTTTAATGTAATAAAGTATATTATAATTTTTGTAGCATATATTATGTATTGGTAAAATACAAACACACAAAAAAAAATTGTCATAGCCTAGAATCATTCTATTTTAATGACTAAATAACAATTGATCTTGAGAGAAAATAGCCAATTTTTTTTATATTTTTGGGTTTTTGTTTTTTTGTCTATACTCAGAAAAAAGTAAACCCGCCCACCTCCCAAAAAAATAACACTTGATTGACCACTAAATATTTTTTTAATGTAATGATGTAATAAAGTATATTAAAATTGTAGCATATAGTATGTATTGGTAAAATACAAACACACAAAAAATGGAATAGCCTAGAATCATTCCATTTTTAATGATTAAATAATATTTGACCTTGAGAGAAAATAGCCTATTTATTTATTTTTGTCTTTTTTTTTTCTATGCTCAAAAAAAAAAAAAAAAAAAAGGTAACCCCCCCTCCCCCCCAAAAAAATATTGTTGTTATAATATAATAAAGTATATTATTTTTGTTGCAAAAATTAAAATACAAAAAACAAAAATTTATAATATACTTTATTACATCATTACATTAAAAAATACCTTGATCTGAGTATAGACAAAAAAAAAAAAAAAAAAAAAAACCACACACGACAAAAGGAAAACACAAAAAATAAATATGAAAAATTAGGCTATTTCCTCTAAAGGTCATATGCTATTTAATCATTAAAAATTGAATGATTCTGGGCTATGCCAATTTTTTTTAGTATGTTTGTATCTTACTGATTCCCATCCTCTGAATCTCATTATATCTCGTCTCCATGAGTGGATCCCTAAAAGTGTAAGCAAATACAAAGTTTTTATCCATACCAACTACACTATATGCTACAAAAATAATAATAAAATGTATTACAGTAAAAAATATTTAGTGGTCCATCGAGTGTGCTCCATTTTTTTATTCATTGGGGGGGGTTACCCCTTTTTCTGGGTATAGAAAAGAAAGTACAAAAAAGTAAAAAAACAAAAAAGAAATATTTAAAATTAGGCTATTTTCTCTCAAGGTCAAATGTTATTTAATCATTAAAAATAGAATGATTCTGGGCTATGCCAATTTTTTTAGTATGTTTGTATTTTACCGATACGTACTATATGCTACAAAATAATACTTTATTACATTAAAAAATATTTAGTGTACCATCGAGTGTGCCTCATTTTTTTTTATTGGGGGGGGGGGGGGGGGGTACTCCTTTTTCTGGGTACAGAAAAGAAAGCACAAAAAAGTAAAAAAAAAAAAAATTAAATTGGGCTATTTTCTCTCAAGGTGAAATGTTATTTAATCTTTAAAAATAGAATGATTCTGGGCTATGCCAATTTTTTTTAGTATGTTTGTATTTTACTGATACACACTATATGCTACAAAAATAATATACTTTATTACATTAAAAAATATTTAGTGGTCCATCGAGTGTGTACCTTATTTATTTGGGGGGTTACCCCTTTTTCTGGGTATAGAAAAGAAAGTACAAAAAAGTAAAAAAAAAAAAAACAAACAAAAAAGAAATATTAAAAATTAGGCTATTTTCTCTCAAGGTCAAATGTTATTTAATCATTAAAAAAAATAAAATGATTCTGGGCTCCAACACTCAGGAAAAAAAAAAAAAAAAAAAAAAAAAAAAAAAAAAAAAAAAAAAAAAAAAAAAGGTACCCCCCCCAAAATAAATAATGGCACACTCGATGGACCACTAAATATTTTTTAATGTAATAAATTATATTATAATTTTGTAGCATATAGTATGTATGGGTAAAAACTTTGTATTTGCTTAAACTTTTAGGGATTCACTCATGGAGACGAGATATGAGATTCGGAGGATGGGAATCCCTCGACTGACCCCCTCCTTTTCCCTCTAATGTTCAGAATGTGGAGATAAAATAGATTTTCCCGTCGCTCCAGCAGGACGGCGCCCACCAGCAGGCCAGCGATGTGTTCCCAGCAAATGATTCGTAAATGTAAAGAAAATTAAATGGGGGGGATAATGGATTCTTCTCCTGTTCTGGCGGTAATAGAGCTGAAATAATATTTACTGTGGGGCGGTCTGCTTAACCTTTCTACATCCCGACATTTACTATAGAAATACAAATCGCAGTGCGGGCAAAGTATATAATACACAGAAGTACCCCGAGGGGGGGGGGGGGAATTCACAGGTTCAGAAGAATACAGAATGTAGTTAAAGTGGACCTGACAGCGGAAGCTGAACTCCAGGCAGAGATGAATAAAATGGCAAATCTGTAATTTTTAATACATCGCCAGATTTTTTTTAATCCCTTTTGCTTATTTTTCAAACTTGTTGTTTACAATTTAAATTTTTATTTTTGCTAGAAAATTACTTAAAAACACCCAAACATTATAATTATAAATAATTTTTTTTTTTTTTTTTTAGACACCCTAGAGAATATAATGGCGGTCGTTGCAATATTTATGTCACACCCATAACTGCGCAGCAGTCTTAAACGCATTTTTTTGGAAAAAAAAAACAAAAAACACTTTTTTGAATTAAAAAAAGAAAGCGGTAACTTTATTTTTTTATATTGTGAAAGATAATGTTACGCCGAGTAAATTGATATCCAACATGTCACACTTCAAAATTGCGCCTGCTCGTGGAATGGCGACAAACTGACCCTTAAAAACCTCCATGGGTGACATTTAAAAATTTCTACAGGTTACCAGTTTTGAGTTACACGGGAGGTCTAGGGCTAGAATTATCGCTCTCGCGCTAACGATCGTGGCGATACCTCACGTGTGTGGTTCGAACACCGTTTTCATATGCGGGCGCCACTTACGTATGCGTCCGCGAGCACAGAAAAAAAAAAAAATTATTTTTTTACACTGTACCTTTAAAAAAAAAAGTTTGGGTCACTTTTATTCCTATTACAAGGAATGTAAACATCCCTTGTAATAGAAAAAAAGCATGACAGGACCTCTTAAATATGAGATCTGGGGGGGTCAAAAAGACCTCACATCTCATATTTACACGTAAAAGCAATTAAAAAAATTTTTTTTTTTTTTTGATAAAAAAAAGTCCCTTTTAAGCCATTGGGCGGAAGTGACATTTGACATTTTTTCCCTCATCCAGCATCATTGAGTCGAGTGGGGGCCATCTTTCCCTCACAAGGCTTCCGGCCTCTGGGGGGGGGGGGGGGGGGGGGGGAGAACTGGGGGGAGGATCGGATCATCTTCGCCGTCTCCCGATGGCCCTGGTAAGCGACGGAGAGCACCGGGAGTGCGGTAGGCACCTCTCCCACTGCCGATAAAAGTGATCTCCTGGCGAATCCGCCACAGAGACCACTTTTATCTGAAAGTGGACCGCCCTCCGCTTCAGAATCTGCTGCCATACCAACGGTATTCTATGTCAAAGAATCGACGTATAGCGACGGCGGGCGGTCTGGAAGTGGTTAACCACTTCAGCTCTGAGATTTACCACCCCCCTTCACAACCAGGCCATTTTTTGAGATACGGCACTGCCTTACGTTAACTGACAAATGCGCGGTCGTGCGATGTACCCAAATGTCCTTTTTTTCCCACAAATAGAACTTTCTCTTGGTGGCATTTGATCACCTCTGTTTTTGTTTATAGCGCAAAAAACAAAAGCAAAGGATTTTGAAAAAAAAAAAAAAAAAATTTTGACTTTCTGCTATAAAACCTATTCAATAAAAATGTTTAAAAAATGTCAAATTTCAATATGTATTCTTCTACATATTTTTGGTAAAACAAAATCCCATTAAGTGTATGTTGATTGGTTTGCGCAAAAGTCATAGCGTCTACAAACTATGGGATATTTTTACTAGTAATGTGCTTGTTAACTGTAGAAGAGGTGCTTGTACCGGGGGGGGGGGGGGACGGGGACAGATGTGTCCCTGCATAGCAGAAACACAGGATCACTGCCTTCCCTTCTCACAGGACAGTGATCTGCCTCGTTTACATGGCAGACTGTTGCTCTACCGAACAGACATTGAGTCCGCATGACCCGCTGATAGGATCCTGCAGTCACTACATCTGCTCTCCCCAGGACCCTGCATTCACTCCATGTGGTCTCCCCAGGACCCTGCATTCACTATATCTGGCCTCTCCAGGGCCCTACATTCACTATAGCTGGTTACCCCAGGACCCTGCAGTCACTATATCTGGTCTCCCCAGGACCCTGCAGTCACTATATCTGGTCACCTCAGGAGATATATCCTCCAAAAAGGATATTTATAGGACTGCTTGTTCAGGGGAAGGGGTTGTAAATCAGGAATCACAGAATTGTGTGCTTACATTTTTTTTTTTTTATTGTATTTGATTTCACTTCTACCATCACAGCAGGTGGTGGTTTTGTATGTGCATCTATATCAGGGGTAGTGAATTAAAGTTCAAGGAGGTCCCATAACTACAAAAAAAAAAAAAAAAAAAAAAAAAAAAAAAAAAAATTGGCCGAGGTCCGAAGTCTGTGCCATGAAAGATTGTACGTGTCTACTTTGCTTTTTTTGACGCAAGTGGCGCTTTCCTTACTGTTCCCTCCACACACTCTAATACTCTAAATGTCCCCAATGTTCTCCCTTACATCAGGCGTCCCTACCAGAGTGATTACATTGGGGGCCCCCCCCCCCCCCCCGACTATCCCCATAAATCAGACTCCTGACCAGGACAATCTGCATTCCTCACAAGATTGCTTCCATGCTCCTCAAGCAGCCAACGTGGCAATGGCTCACATGCCTTTAAATTGGTGCAATAGAAAAATGCCTCGCTCCAGGTACATATTGGACCTGCATGCAGTCTTCAGTGACAGGAAATTTACAGGGATTGCTTAAAAATGATAATGGAAGGAACTGGATGCACAAATTCTAGAGGAAGGTAAGCGGCAAATATCCATCCCATAGGCCCAACCACTGCAAAAAGCACACAGATACTTCCAATTGTAAAAAAGGAAGTGCCTTCTTTTCCCTTAAAGACTGAAGTAAAAACTCATTGGTGCAGAATGGGAGAGATCTGATAAGAACAATTTACAGTAAAAAAGGTATCCAATGAAGCTGGCTGATGAATGTTAAAGCAATGCACTTCCAGGAGTGGATGGGACTCGCCTGCGTCTGGTGTGCAAGTGTCTTTGCCTTCAATACCTTTAGGGTTCCCATGGATTGGAAAGTGGGCTTAAGGTCCTAGTCAAAAAATGCATGAACAGTGTTCACCATGAATTCCAATTGCCTACACCACACATCAGCATACTATAGAAAAACCAGATACCTAATGCAGTTCAATACATGAAAGTGGGAGCACAACAGGCCTCTCATGTTAACGTGTCATAGGTAAGACCTGGAGTCATTTGGCTGAAGGTGGACTTTAAATACCTGATTGTTCAGCAGATTGAAATTTATACACAGCCGTTTGATAGCAGTGCCTTCTCCCTTCTCCCCCACTTTGTTCAAAAGGGTCCACACGGAATCAGTTAGACACATTAAGGCAAACCCCTTCATCTGCATTCCCATCCTTAGTAGACTCTACTGTTATGGGTACACCCTTTAGACCCCTTTCTCACAAGAGGTCCAATTGGATCTGCCTGTCTTCACACAGACCCCCTCCACCCCTGCAGGAGGTAGAAAGAACGTAAACAAACTGTCAATTTACACCTGGCTACCTCCATTCTGGCACACACCAGAAGTCAACATGATCAATGCTACTTCATGGTTTAATGCAGCTTTTAGTCAGCTCTTGGGAGGAACCATTTCCTAGTTTCTATACTGGACAGGTGACTTCCCAACTCCCTTTCCTTATTACTAGTAAAACCATGACAGAGCAGCAAACCTCACTTCTTCACAGCAAGCTTCTAGTAGCAAAGCAATATTACCAGCTTGCAGCCCTTCTGTTTATGCCCAATAGACTTGTTCCCATATACAGTTAAGACAAGCACAAAGCTCGCCCCCCCCATTCTTGAAACACCTAGTCAGTCCAAGGTCTTAAGATAAGGGGGATTTTAGAAAGTCAAGATGTCCTCCCTTTCAGCAAGAGCCCTCAGCTTCCTTCTTTACATTAGAGTTACTCACATTAGTGGCACAAAGTGTGCCCCCCCTCAATTTGCCACTTTAGTTCCCTTATCAATTGTCACCATCAGGCATGACTAAAATCTGGGGCAAAGGCTGGCAACTGCTTGCTTCTGCTAACAGAGGAAGCTATAGACCAGGGATATGCAATTAGCGGACCTCCAGCTGTTGCAGAACTGCAAGTCCCATCAGGCATAGCAAGACTCTGACAGCCACAAGCATGACACCCAGAGGCAGAGGCATGATGGGACTTGTAGTTTTGCAACAGCTGGAGGTCCGCTAATTGCATATCCCTGGTATAGAGTAAAGGAACATTGCCAAAAGTAACCCGCTGCCCCATAATACCAAAAAAAAAAAAATTTTGGGTGCTTGCTGAGAAATAAGGTTCAGCCATCAAGTAGCCAATAAAGCCATTAGAAAGATCAGGCTAGGTTTGAGGAATCCCAGAACCGACAACAGCAAAGTTAAAGTCAGGAGATAAGCTTACGCCTACCCCAGCGAAAGTTATGGCTAGAAGTAGTGCGCCTCTGGCAAGCTAGTGAGGAGACCATCATTTTAAATGGGAACACAAGACTTGTACATTGAGTAATTGCTATACAAGGTCTGTAGACCTTCCTGTCATCACAACCCTCTTAGGTAATAGGGACAGCATAATTGACTCCCCCAGTTGACTCACAACAAATTCTCAGTGGCACCACTGACTGTTTGACAAATCCTTTTACAGCAACTAAAGCTGCTTGAGAGCAGCTTTAAGCAGTCAGGCTTATCACATGATGGGGCCAGTACATAACCAAACTGAGGCAGGATTTTATCTGAGCTAGCAGGTAAAAAGTCCTATCGTAGCCCATTTTGAAGGATAACCTGTTCTGTATTTTTGGGTGGGAAACCATTTCTGACCAGCAATTTTAAGCCACAAATGATTTTAGGCCTTTCTGGAACCATGTTGGGAATAAAGCGAGGTGACAGATTTAGAAAAATTAGTTTATTTAAACGTTTGCAGTTTTAAGGTTACACGTTTGATTCCTGCGGTAAATCCACAAGCCTAGAACTGCAACAACCACAGACCCAACAACCCCAGCAGTGGCTAGTGCTCTAACCAGGTCCAATGTGGAATAATCCGATGGATCGGTACCTAGGATGAAATAAAAATAAGTTAAGTCTTGAATCTCAACTGAAGCCAACCCCCCTCTCCAGATTGATTACCTTCCAGTTTTAGGATTTCTTTATTATCCACAGAAACAAATGCAACAGGTCCTTGAGAAGTCACTGTGTTCTTCAGAGACTGAAGTTCAGCCATTCGTCCTAAAAATAGGAGCAAGTTTAGTTTAAAGAAAATCTACAAAATTTTAAATTTTCCCTTTTATTTAAAGCGAGCTGTGAAAACCCAAGATTCTGCCACCTGGATAAAATACTCACTTCTCCTTTGACCACAAGAAACCACACAGCTGTCCCTGGCAGATGGGACACAAACAGAAGCACTGCAGTGGAAGTATACCTAAAGACAAGTTTTACAGTTAATCACAGCAAAGCATTAGATAAAGACATACAATATGTTGCATTCATTTACCAGGCCATCAAGGGCAAGCTGGGTAGTGGAGTCCACAAATGTGAAGGTGCTGACCACAAAGCGCTGGTAGTAGCTTGGTATAGGTACAGCCTGTGAAGGAGCTCCAACAGGAATCAGCTGGCTCAAGTAGTTGTCTCCATTGAAAGGGCAACTGAAAAACCAAATTCAGAATTGAGATCTGCACAAGGTAGACAGGATAACTTCCATTCTACAGATTACCCACCTGTCAAACAAGATGGGCCATTGAGGAAGGAGTGTAGGATTGGCAGAGCTGGTGGCCCAGCAGTCATTTAGGACAAGGACCAGGTTGGGATCTGTTCTGCCGATGATGCGAACCTCCAGATAGACTGGGTCTCTGAGCACTTTGACCACTGGGTACTGTGCATCAGTGTAGTATGAGGCATAGTTGAGATCTGCATTACATAAAAATGTAACATGGGCAACAAGTTTTATTTATAAAAGTTCTTAAGTGGTTGGGTTCAGGGACCCTTGAAGAGATGTCACTTGCTTGACAAAGGACATTCTTCCAATGAACACACATCTTAACCCTGGAACAAGCATTTCTTAATCCTGGGGAAGGGGGGTGTTGCAACACCTTAACCCTGAGGAAGCTAGCCCTAAGAGGAAGGTATGAGGCCTTATTGAACAGCTGAAGTGTTTTACATCCTAAAATTGAAACACCATTTTACAGAAGATTATGCATCATGCCACTGCAAGAGGTCTAGATACAGAGTTATTTCAGCAAGTCGGGGGAGTGTTTTTTGGGGGTCCAATTGCCCCCTTCATCAGGGCTCAACTGGCAACAAACCAGAAGTGAACTACAATCAGTCCTCAAAAGCAGCTGGTTTGGAGGCCTATATGTGCAAGTCATGACTTTGTGAAGTCATGGACCACTACCAAACAAGCATAAAAACCTGATGGGAGTAAATTCCCAGATGCAGATCTTACCATGAGGCCAGTTAGCATGCCAGACTGGTAGCTGATCACTTAGAGATTGTGAGCCATGCCATTTTTCACACCCCTTTGGAGGTGATGCCACAAATTGTACAAGTTACATGGCCTGTTAGAGGTATTGGTCTTTATGGCGTTTTGATGCAAACAAGTTCAGTGCCAACTGAAGATGCCTGGTACTTCTGGGAATGGAAATTGTCCAGCCACAAGCACCACCACATGTCCATATCTCCTAGCTAAACTACAACAGTGGCCCATAGACTAACAAATGCTGCAATGTGTTGCCAGAGAGCCAAGGGAAGCTAGAATGAGCTGCTAGGTAATTCACGGGGCAGAGAACAGGTTAGCAGTAAGAACTAGGCTGCCATCACACCTTCTCATGTCAACACATTTAGTAGCACATAAATGGAAAAAGCAAGAACCTCCCTCTGACAGAGCTCCATGTTAGGATCTGAGAACAGCTACTCTGACTTGGACAGGTATAATAGGGTTTCGGAGTTGTGGCACAGCTTTGAATATCCACCTTCCCTATTCCCAGGCATTGCTATACCTTGCCCTGAGTAGTACCTTGATTGTTAGACAAGGTTGCTAGTAAATTTGCCTGCCAGGTATAGTTGCCTTGGCCAATTGAAAGATTCCACCCCAATTCTGGAATTGATGCACTTCTGTCACTAGATGGCCAGTTATCTGGTGACATTAGACAAGGACATTGCAAGGACAGATTAGGAATAGATGGGGTATCTCAGCCAATGGGCAGGGATCTTAGGTCCCTTGGCCTGCCGGGAGAGGTCAGGTGACTGGGGTTTGATGCAACCAGACGCTTGAGTAAGATGAGGTTGGAAAAGCTCAGGAGATCCAGTGGCAGTGGATCAGCAATTCTATTAAGAGACTGGGAGCTCAGATCTACAAGTAGTGATTGTAGAGGAAGCACATTACAGCTTGTGTTAGAAACTGTTATAAGACTGTTGCCATAGGAGACAGCAATCCTACATATGCAGAGTGTGGTGTCCTAGGTGCCTTTCCCTGCATGGCCATCTACCTACCTATAGAAGTCTGAGTCTGCCAATTACCATTGCAACTACTTAAGGGGGTCCTGGCCCTAAACCTCCTCTCCCAGTTCTGTTCAAGAACAAATAAATCTTTGCATTTAAGTAGTGTCTGGTGCCCATGAATCTACCTTGCATTACACCACTATGCCTTGTAACCCACACTACACAGAAGGATGTCATCTCTCCCCAACTCTGGAGGTTCTCATTAGACCAAAGGGGATCCTGCTACACATTTAAGGTAAACCAAAAGCATCTATGTTGCAGGAGGGCCACAACCATGTGAAGTCATGCAATTAGTACAGATTTTGCATGAACTGTAGATTTATGTTGCATTACACTAGTGGTCCCCAAACTGTCCCTTTACTTTTATCTGGCTCTTGGTGCATTATTCCCCTACTGTCAGCAACCATTTGCCACTGACACCAATGGGCATTATTCCTCCCACTGGGGCACCATTCCTTACCCCCCTCTAATACCAATGGGGCATAGTTTACTCCTACTGATGCCAGGACATTTTATACTTCCCACATGCCAGCCACCTGCTCCTCCCACCAGAGTATAAAGGGCAGTAAACTGGCCCTTTGTTCAGAAAGTTGGTGACCCCTGCATTACACCAATGGTCACTAGACTAGTGGAAGCATATTGGCTTGCTTGTAGTCTCACCTTGTGCAATACTCATCTCCAGCTCAAGAGGACCAGATGTACTGACAGGAAGAGGTGGTGGCAAAGTGTTGACTGTAAAACTCAGCAGTGGAACAATACCAGTTTGAATGAAGTGGCACTGCACAGTCACCCTAGAGAAGCAGGACAGTATTAGATATGGTTCTAACAACGCCCTGCCCCCATATACTACAGCAGGATTTCTCATCTTACCTCATTGTACTGTCCCTAGTAATAGAAGATCCTTGCCATGTCTGGATTTGTCTACCAGCTTCAATAGTAGCTACATAGTTCATTGGACCATTAAGCACCTGAGGGGAAAAAAAAAAAAAAAAAAAGTTTGCCAGCAAACCAGGATAGGTAGCTTTTAAAAGCAATACCCACCACAAGTGTCTATATTTCAATATGATACAGAAAGATGCAGAGGGTGACTTTTTGCACACACCACAACCTACAGAAGTGTCTGTTAATCATGCTTTAGATGAGCATAGGAGTAGGGTTGATGGCGCATTAGTATCAGCATACCAATTAAGCCAGTTCATTTAGGGCAATGGTTAGATCATTCATGACTGGAACAGCCATATTAAACTGGCTGAATTACAGCCGGTCTATAGCCAGCTTTATGCTGGACTGGAATGATCCAACCAGGACAAGGGCCTGCAGGGTGGCCTCTTGCCTACTGACTATGGGCACTGGCTTTTAAGGGAAGGTTACTGTAAGAAAATGGAGCACCAAATAGTCAGCTAGTGGGATCTAAGATAGTTCCAGCAGTCAGGGGTATGCCCTGCAGCAAAAGTTCATATGTTACTGAAACCAGACCCGTGTTGGAGGTTCTGGTCAGCGTTGGCAGCCGGCTGTAGAGCAGAAGTAACCGGTAGGCAGAAAGGAAAGAGCGTGACGCCACTCAGCAGTATGTTAGTTTGCAAAGTCAAGTTTAACAGTAGCAAGTTACTCACATTTGAGTAGGTATAGGCAAGCATTAGTAGATTGTCCATAAGGGTCCCTTGTGCTCGGCTAGGCAGCAGTGATTGGCAATCCCTGGCCACTCGTGTTCTCCAGGGCAGACGTGGAACAAGGCAGGCATGTCAGTGCTAGTGGACATGATTGAGCTTGCATTTGGGAGCATGTATGCCCCTTCATCAGGCTTGCGATTGCTGATCACTGCTGCCCAGCCAATGGAAAGGGAGCCTTATGGACTGAAACTGCTACAAATGCTTGCCTATACCTACTCAAATGCGAGTCTAACTTACTATTAACCGCTTCAACCCTGGAAGATTTTACCCCCTTCCTGACAAGAGCACTTTTTGCGATTTGGCACTGCATCGCTTTAACTGACAATTGTGGTCATGTGATGTTGCACCCAAAACTATCTCCCCCCACAGAGCTTTTTGGCATTTGATCACCTCTGCGGTTGTTATTTGCGCCAACAACCAGCAACAATTTTGAAAAAAGCAATATTTAATATATCCTTTAAAATTACCGTATTTATCGGCGTATAACACGCACCCCAATTTAGGAGGGAATTTTAAAAGGAAAAAAAAAAAAAAAAAAAAAAAAAAACCCACAAAACACTTAAATGCCCATCATTGCAGCCTTCGATCAACGGTCCCTGCTTCCTGGGCTTCAAAATCGCCGACCGCGATTTGAAAGTGGCGCCGCCGGCGCCAAAATACATAGAGCCGGTCCTCGGCTCTTTCCGGCAGCTCTCGTTTACTTTCGGCTCCACTCGTAGTCCCGAGCGGAGCTATCCGAGTAGGTTCGGATAGCTCTGCTCGGGACTACGAGTGGAGCCGAAAGTAAACGAGAGCCGCCGGAAAGAGCCGAGGACCGGCTCTATGTATTTCGGCGCCATTTTCAAATCGCGGTCGGCAATTTTGAAATTTTGACAGCTCGGGATTGCAGGGTATTGGTGTATAACACGCACCTGCGACTTTCCCCTGATTTTAAGGGGAAAAAAGTGCGTGTTATACGCCGATAAATACGGTATATATGGCATTTTTTTATTTTTACTAGTAATGGCAGCGATCTGTGCTCTTTAGCGGGGCTGTGACATTATGGCGGACACATTGGACAATTTTGACACATTTTTGGGACCATTGGCATTTATACACTGATCATTGCTATAAAAATGCATAGATTACTGTAAAAATATCACTGGCAGGGAAGGGGTTAACGCTATCGGCGATCAAGGGGTTAAGAGTGCTCTAACTTAAAGGGAGATGACAGATCGTCTGTTTATACCGAATATGATTAGCAAATCTGTCTTTTCTCCCCTCAGAACCAGAAATTGTTTAAACACGGATCCCAATTCTCCATGTGTCAACAGCGATTGCGGGAGCCTGGCGGTGATAGTGACTGCTGGGCACTCGCATCGGCTCTGGGGGCGAGCAGCAAGCGTCTCCGGTGGCACATGCCCTTAGTGGCCACAGGGCGAAGTGACGTTACATGACGTCGCTGTGCCATTCTGCTGCAGTACAACTGCAGCAGCTGGTTGCCAAGTGGTTAAACTTGACTTGCAACTAACTTACGGCACTCAGAGTGGTGCCACTCATTGGGAGGTGTGCCTGGGGGACCCTTTGAGTGGCCTTGCCTTGGATCCATGTCTCAAAGCAGATTTGGGTCCCTGGTCTAAAATGATTGCTGGTTTGGGCACAGATGTGAATGTGATCAGCTCAAAGCCCAATACTAGGGTCTCCTGCTATAGTCTGCTTAAGGTGTTCAGCAGGTCTCATTTGTGTGCATTCCACTGTTATTGAGTCACCCATTGTCTGATCATCTCTTGGAGATGTGACTTACGTTATTGAACCATTGTGGGATTCTGACAATGCATAATATACATTGTATACAGAGTTGTGGTCTAGGTGGGCACTGAGTCATCTAGATGGCGAGTTGTTTAATTAGACCAATTAGGTTTGTTGGCTGTTCCTTAGCTATGGTAGGCATATTCCCGTTTGCATTGTAAAGGTAATGTGGTTAGGTTCTACCTCATCTGCGCTATACATTGTCAGAGTTCCAGTTTGCATCCAAGCTAGTGTCTATCATGGGTGCTCAGATATAAAACCTGGTTCCAGACTAGGAAGATGTATACTGATGGAAGCACCCAAGGTGGGTGCTGGACAGTTCCTTTACAATGATCTTTAGCAGAAATATTGTAGTTAAAAGGTGCCATCATCCTCACCATTTTGAGCAAAGAAGCTTAACCAATCTTCACCTTCACAAGTGATATCACAGCCTAAAGACCAGAATTGTAGCCAAGAACTGCAAGCATCAGTCCTAATGTCTCAAATTTCATGTGTATAGAGATGGTGCTAGCAACGCTAACCTTTGCACATTAAGGGTCAGACTGTATTGCAATACCTACCTGATATGCTGTGGTGCAGGATAAAGGGAACCTGAACACTACAAAGGAGTTGCTGGTATCCACTGTCAGCCCGGTGCAGGAGTCCAAGCCAATCACCCTGACGGAGTCCAGATGCAGAGATGGCACGGTCAGTTCACTGGACAACGCAATCACCATGTTGCCATCAAATCTGCACTGTGTGGTCACTGTAGAACAAAATAGGGTTGTCACCATGTAGATCAGACACGCAATTATCTAGTCAGTGATATTGTGCCCACAGCAGCATTTATGAATAGTCTAATCTAACATCTGTAGACAGGTTTCATTGCAGTGAAGAGTGCAAAATTATACAGAGCAGATCATAGAAAGTGAGACACCTAGAGGGTTGTCCATTGTACTTAAAAAGGTCAAAGTGTGGCTAGTTCCAAGATAAAAAAAAACCAAGCTGGCAAGACTGGTTTGCTCTAGACACCATTGTGCAAATGTTTTTTTAACAAGTACATTCTAGACTGGGCTTCAAGTTGCTCAATTATGAAATGCATTCTTAATGTTTTTAGCTATGGCCAAGGTACTAGCAACCTTACCTGCAGGCTGGCCATAGTATGTTCAGGCTGATACAGCTACCAACTTTAGTGCATCAAACAACCTCCTACTTACACTTGTTGCCAAAGAAACAGGGCATTGTAGCATCACTCGGGGAGTAGCAGCATCCCATTGCAGCACAGGAGTCACTGGTTACAGATGTTTCAGCGCAGGCCAGTTTGTCCGCTTTAGCAACGGCAGAGCAGACATCAGGGCTGGGGGCATCCAGGGCTTCTATACAAGAAAGGAGAAGCATAGCAACATGCAGTACATGTAGATTTTACTTCAGTTAGGGCTTGAGGAGGTTAGAAACTAGGAGACCTACCCTGACCCAGTAGCTCCCCCTCCCCTATAGAAGTGAAGCTACATTGTGCTCCTGTTCCAGGGGACAATGACAATTTGTATTAAGATTAGACATATTACCATTCTGTACTGGACATCTCTTCTCTGTCTTGTACTGGTCAACTGCACCATCATGATTTTCTTCCAGAAGCAGAACCATCATATATTCCCCATCCTAGAGAAAAACAAAGCCAGAATGCATTACACCAGGGGATCTCCTGACTTCTGAAACAAAGGGCCAGTTTACTTCCTTTCAAACTGGGGGTGGGGGGGGGGGGGGGGGGGGGGTGTCAGTGTGAGTAGAATGTGCCCTGGCATTGGTAGGAGTACTCAAAGCCATAGGCTTTGTGGTCACTGGGAGGAATGGTGTCCCAAGGGCCAGATCAGGGCAAGCAAAGGGCAGCTGTCTCCAAACCCAAGTGGAGTCGTCTCAGTCAGTTCTGCCAAAACCTGCTAATCCATGTACAAACCTCCCTCCCCACCTACCAAGGATTCAGGCACTTATTTTACAAGTTACCAGGGGCTTTCCACTTATAGCCAGCACAGGTGAAGCATGCTTAAAGACAGAATTTGTTTGGAGTACAAAGGGTTAGAGTACTGTCCAATTTGGAAGTTCTCACTTCTGTCCTGAAGAGGCTACAAGTGAAAGCTTCTAAAGGGAGCACATTGCCTTCAAGAAACGCCACCAGAACAGGCATTGCCATTGAATTTCCCTTCACCGCTTGTTCTGGCAACAGCTAAATGATCTCCCATTTGTGGCAATGGTTGCCAGTTGGACGACCCATTAAGGGGACAATCAATAAACCTATGTGTTCTGACTCAAAGCCATAAACTTTATCTCCAGCTTCATATAGGGCCTACATGACCTGGTGTTCTATTTATCCCTTGCATCAATTCAGAGAGCTTAACTCAATGAATAACTCACTGTATGGAGAGACAGACAATGAATCCTTTTGAATGGTTTTTAATGATGGACATTCATAGATAGAAAAATGGTGTTGTAAGCCACATGGAAAGATGTTACAGCAATGATGGTATACTGAGAAATGAACCAGAGAGGAAGAGGTGGGAGTATTACATACTGTCCCTGGTTTTATTGAGGCTGGCAACCCTGGCGGGGCCCCTTAGGGCAAGGGGCCCTCGGGCAGTGCCCAAATAGTCAGTCCTCCCCTGTATACAAAACTACGGTGAGAGAGTTCAGCAAGACAGAAGGGAACAAAGCGATAATAAATCAGTGTAATACAAAACTAGGCATTCTTTGCTCTACAGAACTAAAGTTCTGGCTCTACATACACCCATTGAATGCATTACTAGCAAAACAGATTTATAGTTTTAGAATTCTATTGGGACTCTAGAACTTTGAAATTAGTTAGTCCCATGTCAATGATGTTAAGCTTACCTCTTCCCTTACGTAGCATCCATCATAGGCAGCAGCAATCACCATTGTGTTATTGGGTCCACGACTTGCCCAGATCCCACAAGCAGAATCATTGGCAGGATCCTGAAATTTATCCTGGAAATCTGAACACAAAAAAGGTTTACTAAGGCACACTATACCAAACCAAGTGTCACATTCACTTCTGAAGGCAGATTAGCGCTGTTTGATCCTGTCCTCCCTTCTTGCACTGTCCCCCAAACGATTTCCTTATAGAATGGAGGGTAGACAAGCTGCACATGCTCAGTTTGGCATGCATTGCAGAGTTTCTCTTGGGACAGTGCATGTGGTGAGCACTGTCCAGATACAGAGTCCCTGCGAGAATGAAAGCTCTTTCGGCAAGCTTTAACAAGCTACAAGACTGCTGAGAAAAAAGCCATTTAGCAGTTTATATTTACTAAAATAAATAACATTTCCGTGTACTGTGGGAGAACAGACATAGGGAATGCAGGGTCATGGCATAGAAACACTTTAGGGGCAGATGAACCATGTAGCATTTAGTTCCTGGAATCCATTTGCCCTTAACCCAGGCAGATGTGCTTAGCTGAGAAAGCCCCTCCTCCCCTGGAGATGACAACATTTTGATCTAGGCAAGGAACTAAATAGGATGGAATATTTACATTTCTTCAAATAGTAATGCTGATTGAACAGTTTAGTTATATGTACCCCCATTCACCAAACCATATCCCATAATAGTACATTAAATTAGAACTATAGGCAAAATTGTCCCCATTTTTGATAGCTTAAGGAAGGGTTATAACCCCTGCCAGCTTATTTTCCATCTGTGTCCCATGGTGGAGATTTCCCTCCACTTTCTGTCCCATAGCCAAAACAGGAAGTGAGGAAACCCCTGCAAATAAAGGGAATCCCTTAGGGAACCCCAGGTCACCAGAACTAGTGTCCCCATTGGAAGATTTCCCACTGGGACAACTTAAGATTTACCTTTTACTTTCAATGCATAACAGTAAAGAGGACAATGAGGGTTAATCTCCCCAATGTGGGGGGGGGGGGGGGGGGGGGGCGCACAGCAGCACAGACAGGTGTTCTAATCCCTCCCCTCTATCCAAAACTAAAAAAAAAAAAAAAAAAGTTATGCCTTTATTTGTACATGAAGTCAGATCCATCTGTTCAGGCCATGATCTTAGCTTTTGGTGCAGGCAGAAGGCATCAGCACACCATCCCATAATATTCTAAGACTGAAAGCTGCTGCAGCTGGATGGTATACCAGAGCTTAGTGGAATCTCAAGCACTGGGGCTAAACACCCGACGTGAGAGCTTCCACCCTGTGAAGAACCAGGCCCACTGCCAGCTTCCCAATACACACCCTTCAACCAAGCGTTAAAGTGAGACCATTCCCCTCTGATGGCGCTTAATTCTGTGCTGACCCAGCTCCTCACTAGATATTCATGCATCATGGGTAGGGCAGCCCACCAGACTCCAGGGAGCAGCAGCCCCCCCCCCCCCCGATACAGGATGTGAAAAGAAATCTCCCCCAATGGGACACAGATTAGGGGGTGGGGTGGTAAGGGTAGGAGGAATAATCTACCATTCCACTTTGTAATAATGGAGGTATACCCATCCAGTCACTAGACCTTTAATATCCCAGGACACTGGTTACATTCTAGTACATATCCTGGATAATAGCACACTGATCCCTATTCAACATGTGCTACTCCCATCCACCATGTTCTGTGAGCTACCAGCCAATTAGTAGGAACATCAACCCTACTTTTGGCAATTTCCACCCTTAAACCACAACAAGTTAAAAATTAAAGCACAAAAAAAAAAAAAAAAAAACTTACCCAACACTTTCAGGGAAGAGGTCGCCCCTTCAACAGGCATAGAAAAGGACAATTCCATCTTGTCCAGAGCACAGTGGAGGAGAGAGGAGCTTTCAAAGTGTCCATTGGCATCACACAGCAACCAGGACAAACTGAAGCTCCACAACAGCAGTGCTAAGCCCATTCCTACCCTGGAAGAACCCATCATGACGATCACTTGCAGTACTGACCCTCAGCCCTGACCTGAGATTTATACCCTGGAGAGAGGGCGGGGCTTCAGGCTGATTGGCCGGGGACTGATATGTACACAGGTGATCCTTATACTTGCAAAGGTGGCCAAGAACTGTTGATTGTGGGTCTCTTCAAACCAATCAAGGTTCATGTTCTGGGATGAATAAAAAAAAGGAGCATAATTGGTTATTACTTTGTATTTTTTCCTTTTTTTAAATTTTATTATATTTGTTGCACCTTTATATATATATATATGTTCCATGACTGTGCAAAATGTGGGGCTGATTTATGAAAACTGGAGCAAAAAAGCAAACAAAATGGGGCTCTTATCCATAGCAGCCAATAACCTCACCCAAGAGCTCAGTTTTTGTTTTAGCTTCCAGTTTTCAATGTCAGGCCCTTAGGGGGTTCTTCTGAGGTGTCGCGTAGATTTTGTATTATTGTGGAACACTTTTTTCATTATGTAGCAATTTACAAAAGTAAAAGCTGCAGAGACATTACCAGCCGGGTTTTATCTACTTCCCACCCAGGCCAATTCTGACATTCCTCTCCTACATAATTTTTTTGCTAAAAAATTACTCAAAACCCCCAAACATTACATATTTTTTTGCTGAGGCCCTAGAGAATAAAATGACGGGTTTTGCAATTTTTTTTTTATGTCACACAATATTTGTGCAGCAGTTTTTTAAATGCAAATTGTTTTGAAAATAGACTTTAGGCCAGGTTCACGATATTGCGAATTGGATGTGGGTTTCAACGCATCCAATTCGCATGTGGGGAGATTGTGACCGGCTCTCTATGGAGCCGGTTCACACATCTCCGGAGCAGCTCCAGTGCAAATTGCACAGGTGTCCTGTGCGCCTTCTGGTCCGTTTCAGGTCCGAATTCAGCCAAAAATTCAGACTGAGATCAAACCTGAAATGGTGAACGGGGACACACCGGACCTATGCTGTGAGCCGCTCCGTTCTGCAGTTTGAACCCAGCCTGAATTAGAGTGCACACAAACACAATATAATACCCATTTTTTTGGGTAAAATATAAAAGATGATGTAACTCGCCATTAAGGGCGGGTGGGCGTCACAATGGTAGCATTTGATGGGCACAAGTGGCTGCATATGACGGGCACAAGTGGCTTCAATTGATGTTTTTTTTTTTCAGTTTGTTTGCGCCCCTCCAAAAATTTTGAGCACCAGCCGCCACTGATCAGTTGATACCGTCAGAGTATCCACTTATACCAGGTGTCCCCATCAGAGTGCCCCTTAAATCAAATATTCCTGTCTCTCATCAGTGTGCCTCCTTAGATTATTTGTCCTCATCAGAGTGCTCCTTTACATCAGGTGCCCCCATCAGAGTGCTCCTTTACATCAGGTGCCCCCATCAGAGTGCTCCTTTAGATCGAGTGCCCCCTTACATCAGGTGTTCCCATCAGCGTGCCCCTTTAACATAATATGTGCCCATCACCTGTTAAGGGGCAATCTAATGGGTACATTTACATTAAGGGGCATGCTAATGGGCACATTTTGTTGTGCCCATCACAGTGCCCCTTAACATAAAATGTGCCCATCAGTGTGCACCTTAACATAAAACAAGGGGCATACTGATGGGCACATTTTATGTCAAGGGGCACTCTGATAGGCACAACAAAATATGCCATCAGCGTGCCTCTTAACATTAAATATGCCCATCAGAGTATCCCCTAACATAAATGTGCGCATCAGTGTGCCCCTTAACATTAAACATGAACATCAGAGTGCCCCTTAACAAAGAAAATGCCCATCACAATGCCCCTTATTTTATGTTAAGGGGCACTCTGATGGGCTGATGGGCACATTTTGTTGTTCCCAATTAGAGTGAACCTTACATTAATGTGCCCATCAGTGTGCCACTTTTAAGAAAAGGTGCCCATAAGAGTGCCCCTGTAAACACCCCACATACCTTGTGGCAGGCAGGGATCAGGGGACAACAAGCTGCAGGGGACGAGAGCTGCGTTGGGAGTTTTGCTGAGGGGGGCGCGCATAGCACATCATACCTCGTGGCTCCTGTCTCTCACTCGGCGATTGCAAACAACAGGGGGCGGGGGCGTGCACGTGACGCCACGGCTTACCTGGCGGCTCCGGCGTCAGTTAGTATCAGATTGTCCGCCACGATATAGCAGTCCCGCTAAAAGCTGCTGATCGCCACCATGACTAGTATAAAAAAAAAATAAAAATTCCAGTATAAATCTGATAGTTTTGTAGACTCTATAACTTTTGCGCAAGCCAATCAATATACGCTTATTGGTATTTTTTTTTTTTTTACCAAAAATATGTAGCAGAATACATATCGGCCTAAATTGATGAGGAAATTAAATTTTTACATTTTTTTAAATTGGATATGTTTTATAACATAAAAGTAAAATATATTGTTTTTTTGTTTTTTTTTTCAAATTTTCATTTTTCATTTATAGCACAAAAAAAAAAACCCAGTGGTGGTGATCAAATACCTCCAAAAGAAAGCTTTATTTGTGGGTAAAATATGATATATATTTCATTTGAGTACAGCGTTGCATGACCGCGCACATACTGTAGGTGTGAGCGGGGGGTGTGTTGGGTGTGCCTGGGCACACCTTAATCACACCACGTGGCGCAGATCCCCCCCCCCCCAAAAATAAATAAATAAATAAATAAAAATAAAAATAAAAAACTACTGACACCAACCTCTGCCCTACTGACAAGTCCACTGCCCTACTAAAACCGTCCATGTTTTAATACATTTGGGGTGCGCACCCTAAAGCAATAGGCTGCGCACATTTATGACCGCACTATCGTCAGTTAAAGCAACACAGTGCCGTATAACAAAAAATGGCCTGGTCATGAAGGGGGGTAAATTTAATGGAGGGCAAGTAGCTATAATAAATACATTGTTTCGAATTATCTGTAATTTTTGTATCAGGAGGCAAAATTAAATTTTATTGGATATGTTTTATAACAGAAACTAGAAAATATTGTTTTTTTTTTCGAAAAATTTTCGGTTTATATTGCAAAAACAAAAATAAAAACCCCCACAAAAAAAATAATATAAAAATGAAAAAAAAATTGTGTTGCATGACTGAGCAATTGCCAGTTAAAGTAATGCAGTGCTGAATAGCAAAAAAATTGGCCTGGTCATGAAGGGGGGCAAATCTTCCAGAGGCCGCTTGATTGGCCTTACAGGCGATGGGAGGGGACAGCCCCCTCCCGCCGCCATCTGAGCTTCTCTGGTCTCTCCCGTGCCATCGGGGACCCGGAGAATGAATCGTCCGCCGCCAGATGACGACCATAGAGATTTCCGGTCTCTATGATCATTATGACGTCATGACGTTATGACGTCACGTCCGGGCCACGATTGTAAACAAAGCCGCGATCGTGGCTGGTAAGCATGCGATCGTGAATTTTTTTTTTTGGATCTCATGCTTTCCAGCCTGGAGGAGAACATCATCTTTCACATTATACAAAATATTTGGGCTAACGTTACTCTTTTGTTATTTTTTAATTAATGAAACTGTTTTTTTTTTCCACAAAAAAAGCATTTGAAAAATTGTTGCGTAAATACAGCGTGAGATAAAAAGTTGCAACGACAGCCATTTTATTCCCTAGGGTGTCTGCTACAAAAAAACATATATAATGTTAGGGGGTTCTGAGACTGGTAACCTGTAAAAAATGTTAAAGCGTCTCCTATGGAGATTTTTAAGTAGCGAAGTTTGGCACCATTCCATGAGAGTGCACAATTTTAAAGCTTGACATGTTAGGTATCTATTTACTCGGCGTAACATCATCTTTCACATTATACAAAAAAATTGGGCTAACTTTACTGTTTTGTTATTTTTTTTAATTCATGAAACTGTTTTCATGAAAAAAAAAACGCGCTTGAAAAATTGTTGCGCAAATACCGTGTGAGATAAAAAGTTGCAGTGACCGCCATTTTGTTTCCTAGGGTGTCTGCTGAAAAAAAAAAAATATATATATAATGTTTTTGGGGGTTCTGTGTAATTTTCTAGCAAAAAAATTATGATTTTTACATGTAGGAGGGGAGTGCCAGAATTGGCCCGGTATGGAACCGGTTAAGTATTTTACATTATTATTTTTATAAAAGCACAGAAAGTCTAAGATTATTTATCTTTGTTTTTATTTGTTTGGTAAATCCTAATGACATTACTGTCTATTTATCATTTGATACAATTCTTTTAAATTGTTAAAAAATAAATAAATAAATAAAACGAGTCCAATTCTTTTAAAAGCCCAAATGGCAGAAAGTTACCAATTGGTGCCTTTTCTGGTGCTCTGGCATCTGTTCTGCTTCTGTCTGTGAAATGGAATTGTCTATAGAAGTTCTATGAAGCTTTCCTGAATGTTTTCCAACCAGGTTCTCTTCTCTCCGCGCTCCAAATTCTCCGCGTTGGCCGGCGCTGAAAGCGTCCGATGAGGAGTAATTAGAGTCGAGATAATTGGCAATCATGTGTTTATTTACAGATATTTTGCGACCGCGCCGGCGTGTTGCCGGACTCGCCTTCTCCTCCTGCAAGACGGCAAACATTTTCTTTTCTGTTTTCATACGTTTTTCTTCTGTCCTTCAATATAAACTGGACACGGCGCCAATTTTTTTCCGACGGGGGAGATGCCGCTCGGCTATTGTGTGTTGTGGCTGAAAGGAGAAGATATCGTCTGTGGCTTTTCACATTTTCTATTTCACTCATTATTGTATCCAGTTTTGTTTACTTTACTTGTGTCCTCTTTTTGTTTGTGAATATCCTGAAACAAATGAAATACAAAGTTGCTAAAATTTTGGGCCCCTCCCAGATTTGCTAATGTGGGTTACAGACCCATTACAGGTAATGCGATTCCATTCATCGGTAAACATTTCCTCGTATCTAAAGATTTACCATCACTGTAAATTGTAATCTTTCAAATGTATGTTTCCCTATATCTTCACAGTAATTAAAGAATATGTAAACCCAATATTTCACATTCCTGATATCTGGCTGCTGTACCATGTACTGGTATGAGAAAGTCTCCTGTTCTCTTTGTATTGATTCCTTTGTGTGAAATCCCTGGCGATCCTGTCAGTCCCTCTGCTTTCCAATTTAAAAAAAAACTGACCACACTAAGCAGGAGAGCACAGCATAGTCAGTTTCCTAGCTATGCTAAAAACTCAGCCTTGTCACGAACGTTTGTACCGTTCCTGAAGGCGTGCGCCTATGCGCATGCGCGAGTCACGGCCCGCACGCACGAATGCGCTTTGGCGCCAAATAGCCTTTAAAAGATGCTCAATGGCACTGCCTCTTGCGGTTTGATCTGCTTCCGTTCCCTGTGTTCCCGATTGTACCAGTACTCTGTTCCTGTGTTTGACCCGGCTTCCTGACCCTGCTTATGTCTCCAATCCTAACTTTGGCTAGTTTGACCCGGGTCTGTTACCTGCCTGATTGCCTGTTGCCAAGACCCAGCCTGGACTCTGACTATTCTCTGCCTGCCCTTTCTGCTGTATTCCCTGATGTGTATGACCCGGCTCGTCTGACTCCGCTTCTGTCTGCTGACCTGTATCCACTGCTCTGCAAACCTGCATCTGCTACCCTGCATCCGCTGCTCTGCAAACCTGCATCTGCTAACCTGCATCCGCTGCTCTGCAAACCTGCATCTGCTGACCTGCATCCGCTGCTCTGCAAACCTGCATCTGCTAACCTGCATCCGCTGCTCTGCAAATCTGCATCTGCTAACCTGCATCCGCTGCTCTGCAAACCTGCATCTGCAAACCTGCATCTGCTAACCTGCATCCACTACTCTGCAAACCTGCACCTGCTGACCTGCATCCACTGTGCTGCTAACCTGCATCTGCTGAGCTGCAACCACCACTCCAGCTTTCACGCAAGGAGACCACTACAAGCAGTAAGGACTCAGGCACCTTTACCTCACTGTGCTCTTACCGCCACTGTTCCCACTCCAGTGGTCTCCGAGCCAGGGTGGTACGGGAGGTCTCCCTCCACACGTCAGGCTCACATCCCAGGTACATTACAAGCCTGCTCTCCTCCAATGATCAGATTTGTGCTGACACACCCCCTACCCCTGCATAGCCATTCACTGGGAAGATCAGTGTGCTGCTGTTTCTCCTCCCCCCATATGCAGCTGAGAACAGAGGGAATGTGATCACTTATAAGGATGGGCTCGGGTGTGTTCGCACACTCCACATGCAGAGCCTGCTAGGAAGTCGGCACGGTGCTGTGCTAATCACAGGCAGTGAGACATTTTCCCGATGTGCGTCTGCAGAGATCAGGAAATGTCTCACTGCCTGTGATTCGAGCAGCGCTGTGCCGACTTCCTGGCGGGCTCTGCACGTGGAGTGTGTGAACACGCCCGAGACCATACTTAATCACATAAAAAGGGGGAAATGTTTTATATATATATATATATATATATATATATATATATATATATATACAGTGCCTTGCAAAAGTATTCACCCCCCTTGGCTTTTTACCTATTTTGTTACATTACAGCCTTTAGTTCAATGTTTTTTTTTATCTCAATTATATGTGATGGATCAGAACACAATAGTCTAAGTTGGTGAAATAAAATTAGAGAAATATATACATAAAACTATTTTTCAAAAATAAAAAACTGATAATTGGCACGTGCGTATGTATTCACCCCCCTTTGTTATGAAGCCCATAAAAAGCTCTGGTGCAACCAATTACCTTCAGAAGTCCCATAATTAGTGAAATGATGTCTACCTGTGTGCAATCTAAGTGTCACATGACCTGTCATTACATAGACACATCTTTTTGAAAGGCCCCAGAGGCTGCAACACCTAAGCAGTAGGCACCACTAACCAAACACTGCCATGAAGACCAAGGAACTCTCCAAACAAGTAAGGGACAATGTTGTTGAGAAGTACAAGTCAGGGTTAGGTTATTAAAAAAATATCCAAATCTTTGATGATCCCTAGGAGCACCATCAAATCTATCATAACCAAATGGAAAGAACATGGCACAACAGCAAACCTGCCAAGAGACGTCCGCACACCAAAACTCACGGAGCGGGCAAGGAGGGCATTAATCAGAGAGGAGCACAGAGACCTAAGGTAACCCTGGAGTATCTGTACATTGGACCACAATAAGCCGTACGCTCCATAGAGTTGGGCTTTATGGCAGAGTGGTCAGAAGAAAGACATTACTTTCAGCAAAAAAAAAATAAAAAAATGGCACGTTTTGAGTATGCGTACAGGCACGTGGGAGACTCCCAAAATGTATAGCGGAAGGTGCTCTGGTCTGATGAGACTGAGAGTGTGACGTCAGACTCTGCTGACCTCACACGCCGTTTCCACAAGCTGTTCGCTACCTCTCTTCCATAGGACACAGCCGGCTTCCTCTCTGGTTCCTTGTGGCTCACACAGCCTGGATTTGGTACCTCTTGGAAGTACGCCTTTGACATCAGCTACAGCCCTAGGATATTCGCCCTTTCCCATGAGCATAACTGTACTTACTAAGATGTAAGTGTTGAATACTTTTTGTACTACAGATTAAAACAATTCACTCAAGAGGCGTTTTTCTGTTTTTGTTTTTCTATGCTGTTCCTGAGTTGGCTTCACTCCAAAGAAGAGCAGCCCTTAGTACTTGTATTTCTATCGATTTTATCATCTTGATCCAGCTCCCCAGATCCACTACTCAGCACCTCTCATTATTGATTGGACGTTTTTTTATATTTACTTGTGGACTTTTTATAATTGATTCTGCTTTTTATTTATAGCTTTGATTTAACTGTTTGTGAGCTATTATATCAGTGTCCCAAACGCTAGAATTTGTTGTTTTTTCCTTACCTTCGGGAGCCCCCTCCACACTCTCAAAGCCCACTGGATCCCATCCTGCAGCCCCAGGGACCAGAGATCAATACCCACCACCGACAGGTGAACCCCGTCCCTTCGAAGATGAAGCCCAACATCCCTCTCCAATTCCCTATGGTGGATCACCAAGCCCCGTTTCGAACCATGAAACGGCCCACCATTTTGTTAACCTTTATGCGGGCTTTATTTAGCTGTCTACCGACCTTGCCAATCGCCAGGTCGTCCTGGCTACAATGTCCGACCAAACGACCAACACGTCAGAGAAGGTTGTCCACATTCGCAGGAAGTCAAACGTCAAGTCCTTAATAAGTTCCCTAATGGAACGACCCTCCCAAGTCATTCCCCCCAACATGGAGGACTAAAATATCCGGAGGCCTATCCAGGCACACAAAGTGATGCACTTCTGGTGCCACCCTACTCCACAGCATGCCCGGATGGCCCAGCCAACGTATACCAGCCTCCCCTCTTGGAATCCCCAGCTGCCTGCCATTAGGCCTAATGTCTGCCTGCCTGGCCCCCCAAAACACGTAGGAGTGGTCCAATATCCAAACGAGGTGCATCTGGCTTCCACCTGCAAGAAAGGAAGAAAACCACAAAATAACCATGATCCCATCACACACAATACTCACCCAACTCGAAAGAACCTGAATACATGCCAGTTTGGCAACACAAAGCCCCCCATGTCTTACCCCCATCTGTGTCTTCCTACCCTACTCAACCACCAAATGTGGTTGGATGTAGGTCCAGAATCTCCCTGATTCCCACTGACCGATCTGTTTGACAGCCGCCTCATCCAACCCACATTGCGCGGCCTCTGTTGCCACGCCAATGTGAAAGGAGTGCGAAGCATACTGTGAACAATCTAAACCCGCTCCTTACAGGCATTTTTTAACTGACACAAACAGGAATTTAGACAATGGGTCCCCCAGAATCAGGCAGGCTCGTCAGAGGGGAGGAGTCGGATGTGGGCGCTTGGCTGATCTCAGAGACCGCGCCGGGATGCCGGATCTCGCCTCCTGAAACTCTCCTCCCTCCCTCCTCGTGTCTGGTGGCGGGGCGGTGACGCTGATAGCGGCGCCTCTCGCCTGGATGAGAGTGGCTGCTTACTAGCCCCCCGCGCCGGGAACATGCCGCGGGACTTGGGTCCCTGTACGATCGCGGCTGTGCCTTCTCCCTCCTCTCTTCCTCCCCCTCCCTTCCTTCGGTCCGTCTGTGTTGCCCCCCCCCTCTTCCCCCGGACTGCAGGCTGAGCAGGTGAATCAAACCCGCAGTCTACTAAGGAGCCGCAGAGTATTAAGGAGCTGCAGTGTGCTAAGGAGCAGCAGTGAGCAGTGAGAAGCAGTTGATAAGGGGAGCTTATGCTCCCGGGGAACTTGGCACAAGATCAAATAACACACCTGAAGAATGAACTGTCTGTGTATCTGTGAGGTGGGGGCGACACCATCAATTTCTCTCCCGGAAGGTACAAGTATTGCTGGGACTGCCAACCATCAGATAAGTGCACTAGATTGTATGATACAGAGAGGGTAAGTGCCTTTGTATGATACTATACGGTTGGAGTACTAATTTACAACATAAAGGACATCTTTTTTTTTTTTTCTTTTTTTTTTTTTTGGAGGTCTAAGTAAAGGGTCGACTATATAGGGACAGCATATGCTTGACCTTTTGGGGACTTCAGGATATCCTAAGGTATATCTTTTAGTGTGACCCTTCCTTGTTGAAGATATGGGTGCTACCTGATCCTAAAAGTGAAGTAAACATAAAAGGAGAGGAATCGCAATACCTTCAGTAAGATCAGTCTTTTTTTTCTCCCCTCTAAGGCAGGTGTGCTGGAGTTGCCGAGACTTGACGTGCTTTATTAAAATCTCTATAAGGGACGGGCCCATGCTAGTCAGCAGGTGAACGTTGTGATGTGGGATTTGAGCCCCTTGAATTTTTCCTTCTAGGTACTGGTGGGCATATTTTGTGAGAGGCAACAAAATATAGGTAAATTATTCACAGACAGGGAGCCGGAAAAATTTTGCTAGGACATTTTGTGTTTTTTTTTTTTTTTTTTTTTTTTTATATAAAAGGCTCATTTAAGGCACAGATCTTATACGGTACATAACCCAGATACAGGGGTGTAAAGCTCCGGGCTTCGGGTCCTTGGTGAAGTCCCATTATAAAGCTGATACAGTTATAAAACAGAGGACCTACCATTTCTTGTACTCTTGGTATGATCTGCACTGCCCTACCTTGCTGGTCCGAGGGTGCCCTCATGAGGTCAGGAGACATATAAAGGAAGGGATCAACTGGAAAAGTAAATCTAGGGGATAGTACCCTCTGAATCCCCTTACTGCTCAGCTCTGATATAGGGGGGCCCATTAGAGATTTTGAAAGGGAGTGGTAAAGAGAGGCCTAAATATATAGGTCTTCTTAATGAGGAGGAACCCCCTAAGATAAATGTTACATGTCCTTAACAGGTTACAAGGATATGCAGCCAACCCCCCCCCCCACCAGGTTAACACCTTGCCATTTAATTTTTCTCTCTCCTTAAGAAATTACTATACTGCATCAAAAATTATTATTATTATTATTATACAGGATTTATATAGCGCCGACAGTTTACGCAGCGCTTTACAACAACATTAGGGCAGACAGTACAAGTACAATACAATTCAATACAGGAGGAATCAGAGGGCCCTGCTCGTTAGAGCTTACAATCTAGGAGGGAGGGTCAAGTTATACAAAAGGGTAATAGCTGTGGGGGATGAGCTAATGGAGAAAATAATGCAGTTGTTAGATGGAGGCAGGATAGGCTTCTCTGAAGAGGAAAGTCTTCAGGGATCGCCTAAAAGTGGATAAATTTGGAGACAGTCTGACAGATTAGGGTAGGGAATTCCAGAGGATGGGTGAGGCTCGGGAGAAGTCCTGGAGGCGGATATGGGAGGAGGTGATGAGGGAGCTAGAGAGCAGGAGATCTTGGGAGGAACGGAGATGGCGTTTAGGTTGGTATTTTGAGGCTAGGTTAGTGGTGTAGCTGGGGGCACAGTTGTGGATGGCTTTGTAACTTATTGTTAGTATTTTGAATTTAATTCGTTGGGCGAGTGGTAGCCAATGGAGGGATTGGCAGAGAGGGGTAGCAGACAAAAGGCCCTAGGCACTGCGGCCATATAAAATAAATAGGATACAGTATATGAGGTGTAAGGTAATAAAGAATGAGAGGAAAGGCAAGTAGGGGGGGAACAACAACAAACCCAATAGGGGCCCCCGCCAGGACTAGCTCCAGTCCAGGCACAATAAGGAAGTACATGGTACACGATAACAATCATGTTACCCCGGGTCAGGCTTCCTGTCCAAAAAATAAAACCCCAGAACGCCCGTCAAAAATTAATACAAGGAGACAGTTGGCTGAAGCTGAACCTCCTAGTCCAAACCCAGTAGTAAGAGAAGAAGCCCTTATGGAGAGCCAACGGGAGAATGTATTGCCAACAAAAAATGAAATAGCGGAGATGTTTGCTAGACTGGAAACCTTTATTAAAGCTGAAACAGAGGCAATTCGGGGAGACATGGGCCACATTCTGAGAAGAGTGGAAGAGGTGGAGACAGTAGCTGAAAGACAGAGGGCGGAGATGGGGAATCTGAGAAGTCAAATTGAAGACCTGCAACGTGAACAGAGGGACTTAAGATACCGTTTAGAAGATCAGGAAAACCGAAATCGAAGAAAGAACTTGAGGATCAGAGGACTCCCAGAAGCACAGGGGGAGGGGGAAAATTTACAGGAGAAGGTGGACCAAATCTTTGGAGCCCTTGTCAACCCAATTGACAAGAGAGTCAATTGGACAGAGTACACAGAATTAGGAAACCAGTTGAGATTAATAAGGATGCACCACGAGACGTGATAGTGAGGTTCCACAACTATCAAGATAAAGAGAAAATTAGGGCAAGCCTGAGAAATAACCAAATAGTTAAATATGGTGAATCCAATCTACAAATATATCCAGACCTGGCAGCTGAGACACGGGCAAGAAAAAGAACTCTGCGTCCCTTACTAGAGCAACTCAAAGTCAGAGAGGTGCATTACTCCTGGGGGTTCCCAGCGTGTCTGATTGGGCGGAAAGACGGGCGTGCTGCGACATTAAGGTTCCCAGAAGAGACCCACAACTTCTGCCGCAAGCTGGACATTCCACCTGTAGAAATACCGGGGTAGTGGGAGAAAGCAGGAGGGCAGAATCATGTAGAAGATGCACAAATCTGGAAACCAGTTCACAATAAGAGAAGGCTCTAAACAAGTGGTAGAACAATCAGAGGGAGAGAATGGGCTATGATCAGGGGGTCCTGGAGATATATGGGTTGGGGTTTCTGGGGGGATGGAGGGAGGAGCGGGAGGTGTGGGGGGGGGGGTCCGGCAGGCTCTGGTGTGGGCTGGGGGATCCAAGGATGCCCACAATGAGCTCAACCCTCAGGGGGAAAGCCGTAGGGCCGGGTGGAGATGGTGGGGCCACAGCTAAATGGGCTATCGTTAGGCCCGATACCCCCACGAGCAAGGTGGGAGGGAGATGGGGAGGGTGGGGGGGGTGGAGGGCTGGCCAGGAGGGGGTGGGGGGCTAGGGGAGGGGCGAGATCGGTACAAACCTCACTGTCTCCTGCTACAGGATCGGGAAGAGTAGAGATAATGGTCGGAATTAACCTGGTAACATACAATGTGAGGGGCCTCAGCTCCCCCATAAAATGTGCTAACATAATGAGCGAGCTGAGAACCATCAAAGCTGAGGTGGTCTTTTTGCAGGAGACACATCTACTCCTGGGGAGAAATCGGAAGATAATATCTAGGGACTACCCATTTTGGATTTATAGTGACTCCCCGATAAGGGGTGCAAAAGGGGTAGCGATAGGTTTTGCTAGGGGAATTAGCTACCAGATTGAAGAGAGAATATCCGACCCCAAAGGCCGATTTTTGTTCCTGAGGGGCAAACTAAATGGGGAGGAATATACCCTAGTTAATATTTATTGCCCAAATAACAACCCAGGGAAATACCTAATTGGAGTTCTATCAAAAATAGAGAATTTCAGGAGAGGGAAGGTTATAGTAGCAGGAGATATGAATCTATGTCTGGAGCCGGGCAGAGATAGTGCGCCGCGTGCACGGGGGACTGGAGGAGTGTGGATGAATAAACTTAAGAAAAAGTTACAAGGTTGCCAGCTAGTTGATGTCTGGAGGATGCAACATCAGGAAACAAAAGACTACACCTACTACTCCCCCGTGCACGCGACGTACTCAAGACTGGACTATTTTTTCCTGGAGCATAGGAACTTAGAGGAGGTAAAAGATATAAACATAGGATCTATAACATTCTCGGACCACGCCCCGGTGATACTGCGAATAAAACAAAAGGGTCAAACACCCCACCAAAATAATTGGAGATTAAATGAGGACCTCCTTCATGATAGAGAAATTGATAAACTAATTAAAGAAGAATTAGAATTCTATTTCAGGGTAAATACCCCAGAGGAATCAGGGGAGTCGATAGTTTGGGAGGCCCATAAAGCCTATATAAGGGGGATAATAATAAAGGCGGGGGTAGAGAAAGAAAGAAACCAGAGGAAAAATCTCTGTGTCTTACAGGAGGAAGTTAAAAAATTAGAAAGGATGCATAAAGATACAGGAGAGGGAGGGATCCTGGGAAAACTATATGGAGCTAGAGAGGCGGTGAGACAGCAGATAGAGGCAGCAAATCGCAGAAAGTACAACTTGGTTAAAAAAGAAAGATATATCACTGGGAACAGACCTGGAAGACTCCTAGCTAGGGCTTTAAGTAAAAAGAAGAGCAATGGATATATCGATAAAATAAAGGCAAAATCAGGGGAAATCAGATATAAAGATGCTGAGATAGCCAAAACCTTCCAAGAATATTATGGGGAACTTTATTCAATAAATAAAAAGAAAGATAAAGAGAGAGGGCAAAAGTTAGAAAAAATTAGAAAATATCTAAACGAAACCGAGATGTACAAAATCTCAAAAGAAGAGAGAACATCTTTAGAAGCCCCCATTACAGAGATCGAGGTGAGGAAGGCCATCAAGGAGACCCAAACAGGAAAGAGCCCAGGCCCAGACGGGCTGACCGCACTGTATTATAAGAAGTATCAAGATTGCTTAGTCCCAAAATTATGTAGGTACATGAATGAGATAGGAGAGAGAGGGGAAATGAGCAGAGATGCGCTGGCAGCCAATATAGCGATAGTTCAGAAGGAGGGAAAGGACTCCACATTATGCTCCAGTTATAGGCCCATATCCCTTTTGAACAATGACACGAAACTATTCGCAAAAGTAATAGCGGGGAGATTAAAGCAAACAATTACAAATATCATCCACCCCGATCAGGTGGGGTTTTTACAGGGGAGACAGGGTAAGGACAATAGTATCAAAACCCTCCTGATAACCCAAGTAATTAAAAATAGCGAAGTCCCAGGCCTACTACTGTCAATAGACGCTGAAAAAGCGTTTGACAGGGTAGACTGGGACTTCATGATGGAGTCACTCAAAAAAGTGGGTTATGGGGACAAGATCTGCAGTTGGATTAGGGCGCTTTATACAAAACCATCAGCAAGGGTCAAGATAAATGGGATTTTGTCCGATCCCTTTTATATGTATAATGGAACAAGACAGGGATGCCCAGTCTCTCCAATGCTTTTTCTGTTAGCACTAGAACCTCTCCTCAGCAGGGTTAGACAGAATCCAAACATTAGAGGGGTAAATATAGATGGAACTGAATATAAGCTCGCAGCTTATGCGGATGATATTCTCCTCTATATAACAAACCCAAGACTCTCCTTACCGAATGTCCTCGTCACAATGGAAGAATATGGGAAACTCTCTAACTTTAAAGTAAATACTTCCAAATCAGAAGTATTAGATATAAACCCTAATAAGACAAGAGACCAATCATATCAAGAACACTTCCCGTTTAGATGGGAGAAAGAAGCTTTAAACTACCTATGAATTAAAATCACACCCTCGGCAGAAAAACTATTTCAAGCGAATTATATGCCACTCATAAATGAGATAAAATTGGAGTTAAATAGAATACAGCAGGGGCAAATGTCCTGGGCGGGAAGAATTAATATCTTCAAAATGGTTTTATTACCAAAAATAACATATAAAATGCAAATGCTCCCAATTACGCTCCCACCAGCATATCTTAAAAGTCTACATTCAATGATAGTAAGGTTTATTTGGAAAGGGAAAACACCACGTTTAAAATATACTCAACTAATAAATATTAAAAGTAAGGGGGGATGGGGAGCACCTGATATTTTTAAATATTATGAGGCTATTGCACTTGCGAGAGTGGTAGATTGGGTCAAAAATAAAGGAAAACACTGGGTAGAAATTGAAAACAAAATTAACGGTTTAAAATCGCACAAAATAATATGGTGCCCACCTAAAATAAGGAAATATAACACAGAACCATACGAAGTCACTAGGCACGCACTTAGAGCATGGGACCTTATTCACAAAAGGGAACACTGGGAATATAATTCACTCCTAATGTCATTAACGGATGTAAACTATTTCCCTCCAGGAAGAGAAGAGTGGTTTGGTAAATGGCTCCTAGATGAGAACCTCCAATTGAAGGATGTAGTAGATAGGGGTAAAATATGTTCTTTTCAAGAGCTTAAAAATAAAAGAGACAGAATAAATATTAACCCATGGCGTTATGGTCAACTAAACATTTCGTGGAATCCTTACCGCAACCTATTAGGACAACTAAAAACGTACTCCCTTTAGAGAAAATATGTACGGAAACAGATAAAAAGGCTGGTTTTTCTCGCATATACAAAATGCTAGTAGAGTTGAGAAGGACAGACACCTTGACTTTTATAGCCAGATGGGAGAGGGAGCTAGGACTAAAGCTGACTGAGTCAGAGACAGATAAGATATTGAAACGACTTCTGATCACCTCAGTTAATTATAAATTATTAGAATTAAACTATAAATGTTTGATGAGAATGTACTTGACACCAGATAGGATGCATAAAATTGATAGGGAGAAATCCCAGTTCTGTTGGAGGGGATGTAACGAAATAGGGTCGACAGCTCATATGTGGTGGTCGTGTCCCAAGATAGGAGTTTTCTGGGAGGAGATTATAAAATACACTAAAGAGATTACAAAACTCGATCTCCCAAAGGACCCTAGGGTACTTCTATTTCATCTGAGTGAGATGCCCACTAGGGCTTATCTTGGAACACTCCTACCCCATTTTTTAGATGCAGCTAAAACCTTAATCTCTAAAAATTGGAAAAGAAAAGAAAGACCAACCATGAGGGAATGGATGACTAAAATAAATGAGATACAGGATTTGGAGTATTTGAGGTTTAGTGAAGGGACAAAAATGGAGGCTTATTGGACAAAGTGGGGAGTATGGGAAAAATTTAAAAAATCTATAAGAGCAGCTGAGATGTGGACAACCTAAGCAACAGAGAGAGCAGTAAATCCCGACATAGGAGAGTAAACGAGAAAATTAATCAGGAAACCAGAAGGAAATCAAGGAGAGTGAGGGGTACGGTCTCGGGGGGTTGGGATCGGGAGGAGGGAGGAGGGATAGGGAGCAAGAAAATAACATAAAAAGTAGAAACAGATGGAGGGGATTCCATTTTCTTATTTGATGTGATATGAAGTATCTTAAGTAGGTAAATAGATCAAAAGCCATAATGATGTGATAATTAAGGGGAAGTGTTTCTTTTTTTGAATATTTATCTGAAAAGACTTACCCCCATGGTAAATCTCCTCACTGATGTGGCTTTAAAAAAAAAAGACAATGGGTCCCCGTCCCTGTGCACCAACAAAACCCCATCCGAACTAGGGCGAATTCCCAGGAATTCCCTCACCGTCACCACCAGGCATACAGAATGTTCAGGTAGAGAATACAGTTGTATGTTTACCCCTTTGCCACCCTGGTCTGTCTTGGACTAGCGTAAAAAATACCTCAATGCAATCCCCTTTGCAAATCACATCCTGAACATCGTAAACCTCCCAGAACCCTCTTGGAAGGGCTGACCAGGTCACTAATCCGGAATGCTCCAAAAAAGGCCAGCGAAAAAGCCACTCTAAACAAGTACCCTTTGTATGCTGATGTGCACACCCCACCCAACTGATCAAACAGTGACCGCAGGTTGTCAAGGGACACCGGCCTCTTGGCGTCCATGCATTTATGGTTATGACGGCAACCTTTCATCGCCTGTCGGACACAGAAATCTTTTGTGAAATCTACCCCACCCTGTAATTTAAACAAGAATGCCAGGCCCGCTAGTTTGCGGTCCATGACCGACACTGACACCCCTGTTCCAAATTCCTTGAGACAAAATACCAGACCAGTAACCTTACCTCAACTGCGTACGGGTCTACTCTGGCCTGCCTGACTAATGACCACCACTTATGCCATACCTTCTCATAAGCCAACCACGTGGACTCACTCGCCGACCTTCTTATCCATCCCGTGAGGACTCCAAGGCGATCGCCCACAGCCATTGGGGACACGGCACAGCTCTCGAAACTTGCCCCACTGAAAGTGAGACAAAGCATCAGCCAAAGTGTTATCCACCCCTGGGAGATGCACCGTATACAGAAAGATGTTCAACTGTAGGCACCGCAGCACCAGGTGGTGTAACAGCCGTACTACCGGCTGTGGCGACGCTGATATATGACTAATGACTTGAACCACTCCCAGGTTGTCCCAGGTGGTGAAGCACTAAACTGCTCCTCTGACATCCCCTGCAGTGTCACCCCTCCTACTCCTAAAGTAAACTAAACCCCACCTCTTCCCATTTCTCCTCCAATCATTAATCCCCCACCTTTGCTTTTTTGTTTTTTAACTCCTTGCTCTTCCCTTATCACCTCGTCATACCGGCTCTTTTCTAGTCCTTTTCATTCCCTCACTCCAGGCCTCTCTTGAACACTCTTGCACTGGTCTGGTGACACTGGGATTGGTGTGGCAGTGTTCAGTAACACTCTTTCTGGCTGCACTGGTCTGGTGACACTGAGACTGGTGTGGCGGTGTTCAGGAACACTCTAATGCCGCGTACACACGGTCGGACTTTTCAGCTACAAAAGTCCGACAGCCCGTCCGACAGACTTTCGACGGACTTTGGGCGGACTTTCAACGGACTTTCTAACGACCGGACTTGCCTAAACACGATCACACCAAAGTCCGACAGATTCGTACGTGATGACGTACACCGGACTAAAATAAGGAAGTTGGTAGCCAATAGCTGCCCTAGCGTGGGTTTTTGTCCGTCGGACTAGTATACAGACGAGCGGATTTCTGGGTCCGGCGGAGTTATGACGTAAAGATTTGAAGCATGTTCCAAATCTAAAGTCCGTCAGATTTGCGACTGGAAAAGTCCGCTGAAGGTCCGGTGAAGCCCACACACGATCGGATTGTCTGCCGGATTTGGTCCGTCGGACCAGTCCGGTCGAAAAGTCAGACCGTGTGTACGCGGCATTACTGGCTGCACTGGTCTGGTGACACTGGGGCTGATGTGGCGGTGTTCAGGAACACTCTTACTGGCTGCACTGGTCTGGTGGCACTGGGACTAGTGTGGGGGTGTTCAGGAACACTCTTATGCCCCGTACACACGGTCGGATTTTCCGATGGAAAATGTCCGATCGGAGCGTGTTGTCGGAAATTCCGACCGTGTGTGGGCTCCATCGGACATTTTCCATCGGATTCTCCGACACACAAAGTTGGAGAGCAGGAGATAAAATTTTCCGACAACAAAATCCGTTGTCGGAAATTCCGATCGTGTGTACACAAATCCGACGGACAAAGTGCCACGCATGCTCAGAATAAATAAAGAGATGAAAGCTATTGGCTACTGCCCCGTTTATAGTCCCGACGTACGTGTTTTACGTCACCGCGTTTAGAACGATCGGATTTTCCGACAACTTTGTGTGACCGTGTGTATGCAAGACAAGTTTGAGCCAACATCCGTCGGAAAAAATCCTAGGATTTTGTTGTCGGAATGTCCGAACAAAGTCCGACCGTGTGTACGGGGCATAACTGGCTGCACTGGTCTGGTGACACTGGGAATGGTGTGGCGGTGTTCAGGAACACTCTTACTGGCTGCACTGGTCTGGTGACACTGGGACTGGTGTGGTGCTGTTCAGGAACATTCTTTCTGGCTGTACTAGTCTGGTGAGACTTGGGACTGGTTCAGGAACACTCTTTCTGGTTGAACTGGTCTGGTGACACTGGGACTGGTGTGGAGGTGTTCAGGAACATTCTTTCTGGCTGCACTGGGCTGGTGAGACTTATGACTGGTTCAGGAACATTCTTTCTGGCTGCACTGGTCTGGTGAGATTTGGCACTGGTTCAGGAACACTCTTTCTGGCTGCACTGGTCTGGTGACACTGGGAATGGTGTGATGGTGTTTATGAACATTCTTTCTGGCTGCACTGGTCTGGTGGCATTGTTATGGTGTGGTGGAGATCATGGACACTGGCTGGCTGCACTGGTCTGATGACACTGTATTGGGGTGTCTACTAATAAGGGACACTAGCAGTCTGCACTAGTGATACGATGTAAAAAAAAAAAAAAAACTTTCTGCCAATCAGAGGGTGTGCAAGAGCTGTAGGAAGGGGAGACCATTTTGAAACGGACCCCGGCCCTCAGGAGCGAACCGTCCGGCCATTTATATACAACGGCAGGACAAGTGGAAAATCATGGTCCTTATTACCGACTTATGGAATACATTCATGTTTGTGGAACTTGGATAGTGTTCTCCTTTCACACCTACAGAACACAAGGAGGTCATTTTATGAAGTAGCCCCAAAATCCCCGCAGTGTAGAACGGCCCAAAGTGAATTTCTTTCCTTAGCAAAAAGGAGAATTTCACTTTAAATGAAACAAATGAGAATCTCTTTATTTTGAGGTGATGTAAAAATCTTAGTGGCGTCTCATCTGCCAGTTGTTCCTCCCGGTGAGCTCATCAGTGCCGCGCGCCACGCAGCGCCCGCTGTGATTTCTTCATCCATTACAAGCTGCCCGTATTATCATATTAATACATATTAATTACAAAACAGAAGAAGGCCACAGCACACCGGGACATCAAATCTTCAAACTGTCATCACCGAGGTGCCCACCGCCGCCAGATACCATCAAACCTGCCGCTTTCTGCAACCCAATAAAGGAGAAAATAAGATTTAATATCAGGAGAAACCATCAATGACACGTCAATTACAATAAGTCATTAAATAAAAACCTAAAGTATGATATAAACTCAAACCAAAAAATAACTGCCAAGGAGTGCAGAGTATTTCAGTAGAAGAGAGTTATAGCGGAAGGAGCGGAGTCCTCCAGAAGCGCTCTCTTGGCTGCATGTATAATGAGTCTGTAGGGTTGTCCGTGTTCTGGACTCTTGGCGACCTTCCCTGACCTCGCTGTTTGGAGAGAATTGCCAGCTTCCTGTCAGAGGATAAGAATGTTTGGATGATGGACTGTCCGTGGTGTTGTCTGGTTTCCAGTATTGGATTCCGCAGTCAGGAGAACACAATGTGCTCCGCGGTGAAGTTGTATAATAAGGAAGCGGATGTTTCATTCTCTTTGAAGGGTCTCTATTGATACATTGTATGGGAAGGAGCCGATCGTAGTGTGAACTCATCGCTGAGGACGGTGATATTATATGCAGCGCTTACTCCTGAAGGAGCGGCTGATTTTATCGGGTCTTTGCCACAACCTCTTACCTATATTTCCACCATATACGGGACTTAGAGTCTATGTTAGGCCTTACGCCCACCAATGTATGCACCAGTCACTTTGTTCTGTTTCCAATGCTTTATTGCAAAACTTTTGAAGAAGTATCAGTAAAGAGGTAGAAAGGGAGTTGCAGGAGAGTTCAAATACCTTTTGCAGATCACTGAGGAATTTAAGATCTTGAAGACAAACACACCTTCAGTCTACAGATCTTTGTCCACCCGGATAGGTCTCTCTCACTGACCTAGCAGCCGGAATGGCGCACGGACGAAAAGTCTCTGCCACAGAATTGAGAAGAACAAAATGGTTGTACGATCCTCTGGCACAGGACGTAGTAATAGATGAACAATCCTCTGCCACAGGATTTAATATTAGATGAACAGCAACACAGTACCAGAACCTTTAAGCCGACCCGGCAGTACTGTGTGGTAGGTTAGTTAGGATGCATCCTCCAATTGAGTCACCAGGCCCTTCTTGAGATACCAGCATTTCGCTCGATCCTCTCCAAGATGAGTCCTCCCCTGGATCTTTCAATTGCTCGGCTTCTTCCCGCAGGACAGACAGCACAGGACCACCTCTAAACCAACAGGCCCCAGACGACCTCCATGGCCTACTTGTAGTGACGTAGCCTCGGCCCAGCATGGTCCCGAGACAGGAAAGAAGTTGTCACATACCTTAGGCCAGGAGGGCCAGCAGGTAAAAGAGACCCCTTATGTACCCTTTCCCAGAATGCACAGCGGTGGAGCACCTCTGCTGGGTTACTTCTGAGAAAGAAGAGCACTCAATACACTTCAGCCTGTTGCTTTTCAACACTGGCCTGTGGTGACAACGACACCTACAGACAACAATGTGGAACTACACGCAACATAGCCAATGCTGGAACAGAAGCTAATTTAGCCATAGATTAAATCTGAACTATATACAGAATAGATAACCCCCTAAATTTACATGCAAGCACCTGATCAACAGGAGCATGGATGGCGCTACATATACATGTCTTATCTCACGCTGTACAATGTATTGTTATATAATATTTACCCCGTGTGATCGGAACATTCGGCGTCATTGATGGATCCTTGCAGGCAGTGGCGGTTGGTGCTCTATTTTTTTTTGGGGGGGGGAGCCCACCCTTTTTTGAAGCCAATTAAAGCCTCGGGCTCTAATCACATGCTTAAAAAAAACCCCATTGAAATCCATGAGTTCGGCGCGCTGCATGTAGATTAGGGGGCCGGGGCGCATGGATTAGGGGAACGGCGCCCCTCCGCCCCTAACGGAGTGGCCGCCACTGCTTCCAGGTAAAATTGCTCGATAGGAACTCTTCTCTAGGTGACTGCAATTACACAAAATGATCGGCGGACTGACAATAGCGCCGTGTTATTGGCAGAGCCGTGCAGAGTTACATCGTAATTATGAATTTCTCATAGAAATCCAGTTTTTTAATCAGACGCACCATCTGCTCCCGGGTCCTCCATAATGGAGGTATTGTTAGCACTTCTTAGATCTCATCATCACCGGGACTGAATGACCGAGTGTTCGGGAGGAGAAGACCGGGACACCGTGACCAGAAATCTCATTATATGATGTCACAGACATAATGTCTTCGTTAATGGGGAAATTATGAGATGTAATCACCTGTGGTGAGACATAATTGTTTTCTCACGCTGGAAATTATTTTAAATGTAAGTTTGACTTTTTTTTTTTTTTTTTTTTACATACCTGCTATAATATACAGTATGTTCATTAAGCTGAACTCCAGCAAGCAGCTAAATACACAGATACAGTATCTCACAAAAGTGAGTACACCCCTCACATTTTTGTAAAAATTTTCTTCTATCTCTTCATGTGACAACACTGAAGAAATGACACTTTGCTACAATGTAAAGTAGTGAGTGTACAGCTTGTATAACAGTGTAAATTTGCCCCTCAAAATAACTCAAAATAAATCTCTAAACTGCTGGCAACAAAAGTGAGTACACCCCTAAGTGAAAGTGTCCAAATTGGGCCCAAAGTCTCAATATTTTGTGTCTCCACCATTATTTTCCAGCACTGCCTTAACCCTCTTGGGCATGGAGTTCACCAGAGCTTCACAGGTTGTCACTGGAGTCCTCTTCCCCTCCTCCATGATGACATCACGGAGCTGGTGGATGTTAGAGACCTTGCGCTCCTCCACCTTCCATTTAGGGATGTCCCACAGATGATCAATAGGGTTTAGGTCTGGAGACATGCTTGGCCAGTCCATCACCTTTACCCTCAGCTTCTTTAGCAAGGCAGTGGTGGTCTTGGAGGTGTGTTTGGGGTCGTTATCATGTTGGAATACTGCCCTGCGGCCCAGTCTCTGAAGGGAGGGGATCATGCTCTGCTTCAGTATGTCACAGTACATGTTGGCATTCATGGTTCCCTCAATGATCTGTAGCTCCCCAGTGCCGGCAGCACTTATGTAGCCCCAGACCATGACACTCCCACCACCATGCTTTACTGTAGACAAGACACACTTGTCTTTGTACTCCTCACCTGGTTGCCCCCACACACGCTTATCACCATCTGAACCAAATACGTTTATCTTGGTCTCATCAGACCACAGGGCATGGTTCCAGTAATCCATGTCCTTAGTCTGCTTGTCTTCAGCAAACTGTTTGTGGGCTTTCTTGTGCATCATCTTTAGAAGAGGCTTCCTTCTGGGATGACAGCCATGCAGACCAATTTGATGCAGTGTGCGGCGTATGGTCTGAGCACTGACAGGCTGACCCCCCACCCCTTCAACCACGTCACGTGTATTAAAGAACTGGTGGAGGAAGATCAGTGTTCTATGCTATCTTCTTCGAAATAGCTTTGTCAGCACTGGGACAGGTGTCCAGGATGGTACCCTCCTGGTGCGGGGCCCGATGTAACAGATTAGGTCTTGGTAATGGGAGGGGCGTCAACTCACACATTATATGTTTCATCATGCAAACATAAAATAGGGCCGTGGAATGCTGGTTTCCCCATGCTAAAGGGGAGGCCCCTCCAACACATAGTCCCAGCCATGGGTGCAACAAAGGATGAAAAAAAGTGAAAGCGGTATTATATTGTTGAATTGAAATTTTTCATTTTCCTTACAAAACCTTGTAGCACCCTCCTAGCTCTAGATAGGCTACTAGGTAAATTTAGCTTTTGGCTCCCACTGTAACCAATGAAGAAGTGATTGTTTGGTCTAGTCTGTTCAGGGCTTCCCAGGCTGGGAGTTTGATTGCTTCGCCTAACCCAGAGCCGGCGCTCCCGCTAGGCGAACTAGGCAGCTGCCTAGGGTGCACTGCCATCTACAGGCGCACTGCTGTCTTGCCTAGCCTAGGGAGGATGCAGGCCAGATGGATGGATCACTTATGTAGTTCGCCGGGCCCGGCTCAGCCGGAATAGTGCTGACTGTGGGTCACTGTGCAGGACTGGACCGGTGGCGGCGGTAGGAGCAGGGAGAAGTGAGTGCCCGGGAGGGAGAAGAGCTCCCTGACCACCAGAGAGGTGAGGAGCAGCAGGCGCAGCAACCCCCGAGGCGGCAGCGCCACCCAGAGGCTGGATTACTGAAACTAGCGGCTGAAGGACAGGCAGATCGCCCCCCCTCCCCAGAGGACCGGTGAAACGTGCATGCAGCCGTGGTCTAGTAATGGCATAGAGCAGAGCACCCCCATCCTCACCCGCCAGAAGGAGCAGGGCCTGCTAGTGGCCAGCATGAACATCCTATGGAAGTAGGTACCGGGCATTTACCCACCGACTGGGAAAAGGGTTGCACAGAAGGGTCTGCAGACAGGGCTAGGGGTCCCCTCTCTCTTATCCCCAATCTCCTCTCTCTCATCTCCCCCTCTCATCCCTCTCTGATCACCTCCTCTCTGTCTCCTCCCCCCTCTCTCTGATCCCCACTCCCCTCTCTCTCATCTCTCTCTCACCCCCCTCTCTCTCTCATCCTCAATCCCCTCTCTCATCCCCCCTCTACCTCTCATCCCCAATCCCCTTTCTCTCATCCTCCCCTCTCATCCCTCTTTCATCCCCCCTCTCCATCTCATCTCCAATCCCCTCTCTCTCACTCCCCTCTCTCTCATCCCAATTCATTTTCTCTTCCCCAATCCCCTCTCTCTCATTCCCAATCCCCCCTCGCTCATCCTCCCCTCTCACCCTTCTCTCACCGCCCCTTCTCTCTCATTCCCAATCCTCTCCCTCATCCCCAATCCCCTCTCTTTCATCCTCCCTTCTCTCACCGCCCCTTCCCTCTCTCATTCCCAATCCTCTCCCTCATCCCCTCTCTTTCATCCTCCCTTCTCTCACCGCCCCTTCCCTCTCTCATTCCCAATCCTCTCCCTCATCCCCCCTCTCTCTCATCCCCAATCCCCTCTCTCTCACCCCCCCTCTCATCCTTCTCTCATCGCCCCCCCTCTCTCTATCATTCCTAATCCCCTCTCTCTTCCCCATCTCCTCTCTCTCTCATCCTCAATCCCCTCTCTCATCCCCAATCCCCCCTCTCTCTCATCCCCCCTCTACCTCTCATCCCCAATCCCCTTTATCTCATCCTCCCCTCTCATCCCTCTTTCATCCCCCCTCTCCCTCTCATCTCCAATCCCCTCTCTCTCACTCCCCTCTCTCTCATCCCAATCCATTTTCTCTTCCCCAATCCCCTCTCTGTCATTCCCAATCCCCCCCCCCCCCTCGCTCATCCTCCCCTCTCACCCTTCTCTCACCGCCCCTTCTCCCTCTCATTCCCAATCCTCTCTCTCATCCCCAATCCCCTCTCTTTCATCCTCCCTTCTCTCACTGCCCCTTCCCTTTCTCATTCCCAATCCTCTCCCTCATCCCCCCTCTCTCTCATCCCCAATCCCCTCTCTCTCAACCCCCCTCTCATCCTTCTCTCATCGCCCCCCTCTCTCTATCATTCCTAATCCCCTCTCTCTTCCCCATCTCCTCTCTCTCTCATCCTCAATCCCCTCTCTCATCCCCAATCCCCTCTCTCTCTCATCCCCCCTCTACCTCTCATCCCCAATCCCCTTTCTCTCATCCTCCCCTCTCATCCCTCTTTCATCCCCCCTCTCCCTCTCATCTCCAATCCCCTCTCTCTCACTCCCCTCTCTCTCATCCCAATCCATTTTCTCTTCCCCAATCCCCTCTCTCTCATTCCCAATCCCCCCTTGCTCATCCTCCCCTCTCACACTTCTCTCACCACCCCTTCCCTCTCTCATTCCCAATCCTCTCCCTCATCCCCCCCCCCCTCTCTCATCCCCCCTCTCATCCCTCTCTCATCGCCCCCCCTCTCTCTATCATTCCTAATCCCCTCTCTCTTCCCCATCTCCTCTTTCTCTCATCCTCAGTCCCCTCTCTAACCCCCCCCTCTCTCTCATCCCCAATCCCCTCTTTCTCATCCACTGCTCTTATCCCTCTCTCACCCCCCTCTCTCTCATTCTCAATCAGGGGTGGACTGATAACTCATGGGGCCCCCGGGCAACAGGAGATTATGGGGCCCCCAGGCAATCAGAGATTATGGGGCCACACAGTATACACACACACAGTATACAATCCCACAGTATACACACACATGTACACACAGTATACACAGACAGATGTAAAAAAAACACAGATTTATACATACTGTCCCTGGTTTTACTGAGGCTGGCAACCCTGATGGGGCCCCCTAGTGGCCCAGGGCCCTCGGGCAGTGCCCGAGTGGCTCAAAGGTCAGTCCGCCCCTGTTCTCAATCCTCTCTCTCTCATCCTCCCCTCTCACCCCTCTCTCATCCCCAATCCTACCTCTCTCTCATCCCCAATACCTTCTCTCTCATCCTCCCCTCTCATCCCTCTCTCACCCCCCCTCTCTCATCCCTAATCTCCTTTCTCATCCCCAATCCCCCTCTCTCTCATCCCCAATCCCCTCTCTCTCTCATCCCCAATACCTTCTCTCTCATCCTCCCCTCTCATCCCTCTCTCACCCCCCCTCTCTCTCATCCCCAATCCCCTCTCTCTCTCATCCCCAATCCCCACTCTCTCATCCTCTCATCATCCCACCTCTCTCTCACCCCCAATCCCCCCTTTCTCTCTTATCCTCCTCTTTCACACCCCCTCTCTCTCATCCCCAATCACCCATCTCTCATCCTCCCCTCTCCCCCTCTCTCTCTCACCCCCTTTCTTTCTCACCCCCCCTGTCTCTCACCCCCCTCTCTCTCATCCCCCTTCTCTCTCTCATCCCTCCTCTCTCTCTCTCTCTCATCCCTCCTCTCTCTCTCTCATCCCTCCTCTCTCTCTCATTCCCAATCCCCCCCTCTCTCTCAAGTAAGTATATGGGCAAATACTGTTTACTGGATTGTGGGGAAACATTGGCAAACCCAAGGCAGGTACCAGCTACAGAGATAACATTCACCCTCCAGCACTCCACAATAGTCCCACTGTTAGGAGCTTTTTTTTTTCGGGGAGGGGGCGCAAGTAGCTGGTCTTGCCTGGGGTGCAAAATGAACAGACAGGTAACACAACTCCAGGTGATGGTGGTTCTATCCTTAAAGGGGTTGTAAAGGTAAAAATTTTTTCACCTTAATGCATTCTATGCATTAAGGTGAAAAAACTTTTGACAGTACCGCCGCCCCCAGCACCCCCGTTTTACTTACCTGACGCCTCGAATCTTCGCTCCTCGTCCTCGTCAGCTTCATTGCAGCTCAGCCTGGTCGCTGATTGGCTGCAGTGGATGGATTGAAAGCAGCGCAGCCATTGGCTCGCGCTGCTGTCAATCACATCCGATGACGCGGCGCGCCGGGGGGCGGGGCCGAGTGATACAGCGAGCGGCTATAGCCGCCGGCTGTATCACGGGAGCGCGCCCGCAAGCACTCACCACCGTGCGAGGGAGCTCGCATGAAGGTGGTAAATGCTTGCGGGGAGGAGCTGAAACAGCCGCCGAGGGACCCCAGAAGACCAGGTTCGGGGCCACTCTGTGCAGAACGAGCTGCACAGTGAAGGTAAGTATAACATGTTTGTTATTTAAAAAAAAAAAAAAAAACATCTTTACAACCCCTTTAATGATCAGGTACCGGTCCAGCCTGTGGTCTGGGTAATGAATTCAGAGAGCAAAGCAAGTGACACCAAAAAATAAGAAGAGGAGCTTTATTGTGTAAAAAACATCCAACATAAAAAACGGTTATAGCAACAGCATCATGGCACGCACAGAGGGGAGCATGGTTATTGCATTTCACAAATTTCTTGGCTTAGTCTTTGCTTAGTCTTATAGGCCCAAAATAGTCTAGCACCGTCCCTGCCGCTACCTTTAGAAGAAGTTTCTAGAACTTATAGAAGGAGTATTCAAATCACCCGCCTGAAAATTGAACAGGGCCTAGTCAATCCTTGGTGAGGTGTGCCCAGACGGAGGGGATGGATCTGTGAACTGAAAGGCTGCTTGCCCTTTGGACTGGATGCTGGATTACTTTACAAGTGACTGCACTTATGGACTGATCTCATTCTAGGATTCTGTGAGTAGAGCCTCCATTTTGTGCTGCACCTCCAAGCTACCTTATGGTCCCCAACCGTCAACCTATAAACCAGTTGAACGATACCTAAACCAAATCTTCTTCATGGTCCCCAGCCAATAACTGTAGGGCTGGTCTAGTCAGCCTTTACCCATTCCCAAAGCTACTTCATAGTCTCCAGCCATGAACCTATAGACTGTTCCAGTCTAGCTATACCTAAGCCTAGGGTACTTCATGGTCCCCAGCCGTGAATCTCGGGGCTGTTCCAGTTTGACTTTACCTGTTCTCAAATCTACTTCTTGGTCCCCAGCTGTGAACCTATGGACTGTTCCAGTCTATCTGTACCTGTGCTACATCTATTTCATGGTCCCCAGCCATGAACCCATAGACTGTTCCAGTCCACCTGTATTTGTGCTTCTGTTACTGAGAGGGAGAGAAGTGTCCTCTGCATCAACAATACTTGATGTTTGGAGTATCCCACATCATCCCATATCCCCTCACAAGTTTCTACTAGCAAATACACTTTAAAGAAAGACCAAAACTAGACTAGAGTGTCGCATCAGCATTATGGTTGGTTGTATCTAAATTTATCTAGGGCTTTATTTTCTCAGAGAATAGGTACAGGAACTCAACCGTGCTCCCCCACTGAACTGCATTAAAGGTGGGTGTGGCCAAATTGCACTAATAGTGGTGGGATCTTAAAGGGGCAAAAAATACCAGGAGTGCATAGTGTGGAATTCAGGGATGTGCTATGTACAGAGTGCAGAGTTCAGAGTTTAGTGGTGCACTATGTGCAGAATTCAGGGGTGCATTATGTACAGAGTGCAGAGTTCAAGGTGCTCTACGTACGGAGTGCAGAGTTTAGGGGTGCCCTATGTATGGAGTGCAGAGTTTAGGGGTGTCCTATGTACAGAGTGCAGGGTTCAGAGGTGTGCTATGTACAGAGTGCATTTTCAGGGGTACGCTATGTACAGAGTGCAAAGTTAAGGGGTGCCCTTTGTACCAAGTGCAGGGTTTAGGGGTGCACTGCAGAATGCAGAGTTCAGGGGTGCCCTGTGCACAGAGTACAGGGTTCAGAGGTGCCCTGCATACTGAGTGCAGGGTTCAGGGGGTGTGCTACGTAAAGAGTGCAAAGTTCATGGGTGCCCTATGTACCGAGTGCAGAGTTCAGAGGTGTATTATGTACAGAGTGTAGTTTCAGGGGTGCTACATGCAGAGTGCAGAGTTCAGGGGTGTGCTATGTACAGAGTGCAGAGTTCAGAGATGCACTACATATAGAGTGCAGAGTGTGCAGGAGGGGTGGATTGATTGTTTTTGGGTTTTATTGCCTGGTACCCCTGTATCAACATCCTTTGATAGCAGAGTTTATGTAAGTATTTTAGAGGCTATGTTAGCCTAGAATATTGGACTGAATGCATGTCCAGTAATGTATATTATATTCTCTCTTTCTCTTTGAAATGATTTGTTTTGTAGCCGGCCCCTGTATGCCCTCTGTGGCCACAGAGGGTATACAGGGGCCACTAGACATGTGCACAGCCAAAAAATTTGTTAATTTTCGTTTTCGTTTCATTAGTTTATTATTTTTTTTTCGTTCTTCGGGTCATTCGTTATGATCGCGATTCGTAAATTCGTTCATTCGTAAATTCGTAAATGCGTTCATTCGTACATTCGTACATTCGTTCATTCGTACATTCGTACATTTTTACATTTGTACATTCGTAAATTCGTACATTAATAAATTCGTAAAATCGTACATTTGTAAATTATAAAATTCAGAAATTTGTAAATTCGAAGTTTGAAAATCCAAAAACCCGAAAATCCAAAAATCTGAAATAGTAACGAACTATTAAATTATAGGTATTGTAATTTCCTTTCAAATTTGACTGTCAGTGAACGTAACAAATACGAATTTATCCGAAGTTACGAAATATCCAAAACGAATGCTGCATCTAAACAAATGGAATGGAACAAATTAATAATAAATAATAATATTAAAATGTTGTTCTTATTATTATTGTTATTTATTATTATTAATTCATTACATTCCATTCCGTTTTTTCGGATCATTCATAACTTCGGATAAATTTGTATTTGTTACGTTCACTAACAGCCAAATTTGAAAGGAAATTACAATGCCTATAATTTAATAGTTACTAGTAATTACTAATAGTTAAATTAATTATTAGTTAACGATTATTTCAGATTTCCGAATTTTCGAATTTACAAATTTACGAATTCACTAATTTACTAATTTACTAATGTACGAATGTACATTCGTAAATTGCGAATGTACGAATGTACGAATGCCCGAATTTCTGAATGTCCAATTTTATCAAATTTACGAATATTCGGAAAAATTCGTTAAACGGGTTTTTGTTCATTCGGATATTCCAGAATTAACGAATTTGTCGAAATTTGTTAAAAAACAAATTCGGAATGAAACGAATTGCACATGCCTAGGGGCCAGGCATACAGGGGCCACCGCGTTTTGTTGGCTGTCTTGGTGTGTGCTCCTTGGGGCCTCTTTGGTAAGTCTGGTGGGAATTTTAGGATGGAGGGAGTCTTGAAACATGACAAATGATTTGTTCTTGTTATATTAAATCCATTTAATTGATTATTAAACAACTTTTTGTGCATTTTACTGTTATTAGAGCCATTTTTGAACACTGGTGACCTATACAATTCCCTGAAGACGCCATTGATGGGGAAAATGTAGGAACGTGATATTCATCAGTGACAACTTCATGTATATGGATACTTTGGCCAGTACAACAGTCTGTATAATTACTCTGCCTTTTTTATAAACCCATTTTGTAATGTTTCTATGTAATAAAATTTATATATTTTTAGCAATTTTGTAATTTTTCTTTGTATATGTGGCACCGTTATAATCCCAAAAAAAACCCTTTGCCATCAATTATACAGAATGCAGAGTTCAGGGGTGTCCTGTGCACAGAGTGCAGGGTTCAGGGGTGCCCTATATACTGAGTGCAGATTTCAGGGGTGCCCTACGTACCGAGTGCAGAGTTCAGGGGTGCCCTATGTACCGAGTGCAGAGTTCAGGGGTGCCCTACGTACCGAGTGCAGAGTTCAGGGGTGCCCTACATACCAAGTGCAGTGTTCAGGAGTGCGCTATGTGCAGTTATGTACTGACTGCAGAGCTCAGGGGTGCTCTACATACAGAGCAAAGAGTTCAGGGGTGTGCTGCGTACAGAGTGCAGAATTCAGAGGTGTGCTATGTACAGTGTGCATTTTCAGTGGTGCATTATGTACAGAATGCAAAGTTAAGCGGTGCGCTATGTACAGAGTGCAGAGTTAAGGGGTGCCCTACGTACCAAGTTCAGGGGTGCGCTACATACAGAGTGAAGGGTTCAGTGGTGCGCTATGTACAGAGTGTATATTCAGGGGTACATTATGTACAGAGTGCAAAGTTAAGCGGTGCGCTATGTACATTGTGCAGAGTTCAGGGGTGCCCTATGTACTGAGTGCAGGGTTCAGGGGTGCATTACATACAGAGTGCAGGTTCAGGGGTGCTGTAAATACAGAGTGAAGAGAGAGTTCAGAGGTGTGCTATGTACAGAGTGAAGAGTTCAGAGGTGTGCTATGTACAGAGTGCATTTTCAGCGGTGCATTATGTACAGAGTGCAAAGTTAAGGGATGCCCTATGTAATGAGTGAAGAGTTCAGGAGTGCCCTATGTACCGAGTGAAGGATTCAGGGGTGTGCAACATAAAGAGTGCAGGGTTCAGGGGTGTGCTATGTACAGAGTGCATTTTCAGGGGTGCCCAATGTACCAAGTGCGGGGTTCAGGAGTGCACTACATCCGGAGTGCAGGGTTCAGGAGTGCACTATGTACAGAGTGCAGGGTTCAGGGTGCGCTACATACAGAGTGCAGGGTTCAGGGGTGCGCTACGTACAGAGTGCAGGGTTCAGGGGTGCACTATGTACAGAGTGCAGGGTTCAGGGGTGCACTATGTACAGAGTGCAGGGTTCAGGATGTGCTACATACAGAGTGCAGGGTTCAGGGGTGCGCTACATACAGAGTGCAGGGTTCAGGATGTGCTACATACAGAGTGCAGGGTTCAGGATGTGCTACAGAGTGCAGGGTTCAGGGGTGCGCTGTGTGCAGAATGCAGGGTTTAGGGGTGAATTATGCACAGTGTGCAGGGTTCCACCACCACCGGCTGAAAAAAAAGGGGTGTGAGGGCCACATGAAATGGCCTGGTTGGGGGCCCGTGTCCGATCAATGGGCCAGAGTGAGTGGACCGTTGTTTTTTGCCTGGCACTGTGTCCCCCAGGATCTACTGTAAAACCTCACATATTGCACACATGTAAAGCTATAAAGAAGCTTATTGACAATCTGATGAAAGGAGTCGGGACGCAGACACGTCGGTGATTGATTAGAGGGCGCTGCATTATGTACAGAGTGCAAAGTTAAGCGATGCCCTATGTAATGAGTGAAGAGTTCAGGAGTGCCCTATGTACCGAGTGAAGGATTCAGGGGTGTGCAACATACAGAGTGCAGGGTTCAGGGGTGTGCTATGTACAGAGTGCATTTTCAGGGGTGCCCAATGTACCAAGTGCGGGGTTCAGGAGTGCACTACATCCGGAGTGCAGGGTTCAGGAGTGCACTATGTACAGAGTGCAGGGTTCAGGGTGCGCTACATACAGAGTGCAGGGTTCAGGGGTGTGCTACGTACAGAGTGCAGGGTTCAGGGGTGCACTATGTACAGAGTGCAGGGTTCAGGGGTGCACTATGTACAGAGTGCAGGGTTCAGGATGTGCTACATACAGAGTGCAGGGTTCAGGGGTGTGCTACATACAGAGTGCAGGGTTCAGGATGTGCTACATACAGAGTGCAGGGTTCAGGATGTGCTACAGAGTGCAGGGTTCATGGGTGCGCTGTGTGCAGAATGCAGGGTTTAGGGGTGAATTATGCACAGTGTGCAGGGTTCCACCACCACCGGCTGAAAAAAAAGGGGTGTGAGGGCCACATGAAATGGCCTGGTGGGGGGCCCGTGTCCGATCAATGGGCCAGAGTGAGTGGACCGTTGTTTTTTGCCTGGCACTGTGTCCCCCAGGATCTACTGTAAAACCTCACATATTGCACACATGTAAAGCTATAAAGAAGCTTATTGACAATCTGATGAAAGGAGTCGGGACGCAGACACGTCGGTGATTGATTAGAGGGCGCTGCATTATGTACAGAGTGCAAAGTTAAGCGATGCCCTATGTAATGAGTGAAGAGTTCAGGAGTGCCCTATGTACCGAGTGAAGGATTCAGGGGTGTGCAACATACAGAGTGCAGGGTTCAGGGGTGTGCTATGTACAGAGTGCATTTTCAGGGGTGCCCAATGTACCAAGTGCGGGGTTCAGGAGTGCACTACATCCGGAGTGCAGGGTTCAGGAGTGCACTATGTACAGAGTGCAGGGTTCAGGGTGCGCTACATACAGAGTGCAGGGTTCAGGGGTGTGCTACGTACAGAGTGCAGGGTTCAGGGGTGCACTATGTACAGAGTGCAGGGTTCAGGGGTGCACTATGTACAGAGTGCAGGGTTCAGGATGTGCTACATACAGAGTGCAGGGTTCAGGGGTGTGCTACATACAGAGTGCAGGGTTCAGGATGTGCTACATACAGAGTGCAGGGTTCAGGATGTGCTACAGAGTGCAGGGTTCAGGGGTGCGCTGTGTGCAGAATGCAGGGTTTAGGGGTGAATTATGCACAGTGTGCAGGGTTCCACCACCACCGGCTGAAAAAAAAGGGGTATGAGGGCCACATGAAATGGCCTGGTGGGGGGCCCGTGTCCGATCAATGGGCCAGAGTGAGTGGACCGTTGTTTTTTTCCTGGCACTGTGTCCCCCAGGATCTACTGTAAAACCTCACATATTGCACACATGTAAAGCTATAAAGAAGCTTATTGACAATCTGATGAAAGGAGTTGGGACGCAGACACGTCGGTGATTGATTAGAGGGCGCTCGGCCTCTCGCAGATCCCATCGATTAATATTTACATAATAATGAGCAACCTGTCTACTGTAATTCTCGTCAGTAACGGATGAACTTGCAAAGTTTACGTTGCATAATGAAAAGTCACGGCGTACAGAAAAGCCTCCAATGAGCGGGGCTCTGGAATCGAAGCGCTGCGCCTTTAAATTGTTAACGCGTCCGTCACCTGCGGGCCCATCGCCTTGTTGCATAATAAAGCGCCGACCTGTTTATGGGATCCTTCGCAGGCAGCCACCCCCGACCTATTATTTGGAAATGAACACAACTTAGTTCTGAGGCTCCCCGGCACTTCTTAATAAAGGCGTTCGCCTGAACATCAGCGTTTAATCAAAGGATGATTGATTGCTCCATGCGGTCATTAGCAGGTCTGATGCTGTTTAATTAGCTTGTAATAATAGATTAATAAGCTTGCTCAGCTGACGGGTAGAGGAACAGAATCTCTGCAGGTTCTTCGCCATGTTGAAGTTGATGTCATGTTGCGTCTTACGGGATTTTGCGTGCGTTCCTACAAGGACAATTTTCTTATGTTGCAAATAACACATTGCTCAGTCATTAAGATGTCAATGGAAAAGCTGTGAACAGGGCTGCTTATTACCTTAGTGGGCTCCCTATTACCGTGAATGTAAACCCAAAATGTTTTCTTCGGTACGTTTGGCACCATGTCTGTCCTAACCGCTTGCCTACCGGGGCAGTTTTAAAATTTTTTACACGTGCTAAAATCGCCATTTTTTTTTTTTCTGCTAGAAAAGTACTTAGATCCTCCAAAACGTTATGTATTTTCTGAAAGTAGGGGACCTGGAGAATAAAATGATCGAGTAAATGGATACCAAACATGTCAAAATTTAACCACTTCAATACCGGGCACTTTCTTCCCTTTTCCTGTACAGGTCAGTTTTCAGCTTTCAGCGCTGTCGTGCTTTGAATGACAATTGCGCGGTCATTAAACACTGTACCCAAATGACATTTTATCTTTTTTTTTTTAGACAGATAGAGTTTTCTTTTGGTGTTATTTAATCACCACCGGGGTTTTTACTTTTTGTTAAAAAAACAAAAAAAATGCAGAACATTTTGAAAAAAAAAGTTTTTCTTAATTTCTGTTATAACATTTTGCAGATAAGTACTTTTTCTTCTTCACTGATGTGCACTGATGAAGATGCACTGATGTGAATGCACTGATGTGAATGCACTGATGTGCACTGATGAGACTGCACTGATGAAGATGCACTGATGTGAATGCACTGATGTGCACTGATGAGACTGCACTGATGAAGATGCATTGATGTGAATGCACTGATGTGCACTGATGAAGATGCACTGATGTGCACTGATGAGGCTGCACTGGTGGGCACTGATGAGACTGCACTGATGAAGATGCATTGATGTGAATGCACTGATGTGCACTGATGAAGATGCACTGATGTGCACTGATGAGGCTGAACTGGTGGGCACTGATGAGACTGCACTAATGAGACTGCACTGATGAGACTGCACTGACGTGTGCTGATGAAGATGCACTGATGAGATTGAAATGATGAAGATGCACTGATGGACACTGATGAGACTGCACTAATGGATACTGGTGAGGCGGCACTGATGAAACTACACTGATGAGCTCTGATGAGACTGCACTAATGTGCACCGATGAAGGTGCACTAATGAGGTAGCACTGATGGCATTGGTGAGACTGCACTGATGTGCACTGATGAGGCTGCATTGATGGGCACTGATGATGCTGCACTGATGAGACTGCACTGATGTGCACTAATGAGGCAGCACTGATGGGCATTGGTGAGACTGCACTGATGGGCACTGATGATGCTGCACTGATGGGCACTGATGATTCTGCACTGATGTGCACTGGTAAGGCTACACTGATGGGCACTGGTGAGGCTGCACTGATGAGACTGCACTGATGTGCACTGATGAGGCAGCACTGATGGGCACTGTTAAGGCTGCACTGATGGGCACTGATGAGGCTTCACTGATGGGCACTGGTGAGGCTGCACTGATGGGCACTGGTGAGGCTACACTGATGAGGCGGCACCCTTGGGCAACGGAAAGGTGGCAATGATGGGCACTGGTAAGCTGCACTGATGGGCACTGCTGAAGGGGCACTAACAAGGATGCACTGATGAGCAGTGATAGGTGGCACTGATGGGTACTGATAAGCTGCGCTGATGGGTAGAACTGATGGGTTGCACTGATAATTAGGGCACTGATAATCAATGTACATGTGTCCTGTCAGACTTGCTGTTAACCGGGAAATTTGTTTACATGTGATCAGCTGTGATTGGCCCTTTACAGCGACTTGTGATCAGCTGTGTCCAAAGCATGCATCGGTCACAGAGCGGGTGCACAGGGGGTGTGTTTTGGAAGAACGCCCCCCCCAGAACAAGAGAGCCATGCTGCTGTAGCTGTCTTTCGGCTATGGCGCGGTATTAAAGTGGTGAAAATTGAGCATGCCTGTAAAATAACGACAAACTGCAGTACAGTATGGAAATATGTCCATAAGTGACACTTTAGTAGCCGTTACAAGTTATCTATTAAGAATTCATTGTGAATTATGGTCCTAGAATTATTATCGCTCTCACTCGTTCATGGCAATACCTCACAAGTGTGACGCAATCTCTGTTTACATATATGTGCCGGACCTATGCGTGTGTTTGCATTTGCATGTATGTTTGGGGTTATGGGGGCGGGGGGGAGGGGGTGCTTTTAAATTGTTCTCTCTTTATTTTTCTTTGTTTTATTTACATTTATTTTTTGCACTTTTTCCTTTTTTTTTTTTTTTTTTTTTTTTAATTAAAGCGGGGGTCCACCTATCTATCGTTTTTTTTTTTTGAGTTCATTCACAAACTTTTCTTCTCAGCATTACATACTCACATATTGTGTGTAATATGTCCGCCTGTGTCAGATTTCGTCGGAAAGAATAACTTATATTATTCACTGCAGGCGGTTTCCATCTTCATTGTGGGCATTTGAAGCCCACAAGCATTTATTTCCTGGATGTGGTGAATGCTGTGCTCCCAGCATTCACCGCTCGTTCCCGCACATGCTCAGTGGCATCCTGGGAAGCCTGAGACTAGCTCCCAGGAGTCTGGGAGAGGCTAGAAACATGCCTACTCCCACGGGAGCAGAACCAGGAAGTGCAAAGAAGAATAGAAAAATAAAAGGTAATTACGGCAATTTAAATTTTTTTAAACGGCATGTCAGCATCTAGGCAAGGAAGAGAATACATACAGATATTGTTCAAAATTTGGGTGGAACCCCGCTTTAACTTTATTGCTATCACAAGGGGGCTAACAGGGCCAGCGTTGCTAGTTGCATTCTTTGCATTGTGACCACCACAATAAGGAGTATTTTTCCCATTGACCCCCCCCAAAAATATTGGCTTTCTCACATTTTTTGTGCGTCTCTTTGTATCTAGTCTACAGCTTTATCCAACTGATCAATCGTCCACATCTGATCAATCCAGAATCCAGGTCGCGTTGGCTTGTTGTCACTGTAGCCAAAGAGTCTAGTGATTACATTTTCCTGCATGTGAGTTGGCAGGCAGCAACAATACAGTATTTTATTGTCATTTAAGAAAAAAAAAAACAACTCTTACCGTCGTCTCCTGTCCAGGACATCATTTATTTCTTACCTGCCAGCGCTCATTACGGTCCTTTGTGACGGAAGAAATAATGTAATATTTCATACGTTTCAGTAATTCCAGATCAGGCAAATCTTGAACACCGAACCGGCCTGCTCCACATCTGCCACCAAATCTCTTTAAGTGATATAGCGCATTAAAGTCATTCATTTGTAGCTCGGGGACCACGTTCCTCAGCTGCCGAAGACTTGGATTGAGGAAGGGAAGCGGAGGGGGGGGGGTCGCTAAAGGGCAAACGTAATCCCATCCGCCATATGCTGATGGGAAACGTTGGAGGAGACAGATGTATAGATGTAGTGAAGTGTGATATGAAGAAGGCGACATGCTGGGGGGATCAGATATATGAAGAATGGGGTCAGAGGATGCAAGAATTCCATCAGAACTCCCTCGCCATACATCTATTACACCGTGCGCATGACGGGAAGACCTGAGCGTGACCCCCACGTCTTTTAAGTGAAGATGATGGCGTGATTGGCTTTTTTGATGTTGGGCGATGCGTTCCTCGTTCCTTTCGGTTTTTACTCGGCAAACTGAATTGAGTTTTTATATCTCCCACCCCGTCCCGTCTACATGAAGCTTTCTATACCTTGGAGAGCTTCTACGCAAGATATCACCAGATGCCTCATAAACACATTCTATTTCCTCCCTGATATAGAGTACATAATAAAGCATCTGTATGCAGGCAAATCAATCAAAGCTTCGATTTAAAAAAGAAAATAAAGCCATCAGTCCGGGGTTGTCTGTCTAGACCAGGGGGGTCTCCAAACTTTCTAAACAAAGGGCCAGTTTACTGTCCTTCAGACTTTAGGGGAGTCGGTCTAGGGCCAGTGGGAGTAGAAAATGTCCTGGCATCCAGTGGGAGTGAACAATGCCCAATCTTTGGTGTCAGTGGGTGGACTAGGGCCTCATCGATGATATCAGTGGAAGGAATAATGCCCCATTGTTGGTGTCAATCAGAGCAATAGTGCCCCATCTTTGGTGTCCTTTTGATGGTGTCAGTAGGAGAAATAAGGCCCCATCGTTGGTGTCAATGGAAGGAATTGTACCCTATCATTGGTGTCAGTGGGAGGAATTGTGCCCCTTTGATGGTGTCAGTGGGAGAAATAAGGCCCCATTGTTGGTATCATTGGAAGGAATTGCACCCTATTATTGGTGTCAGTGGGAGGAATTGTGCCCTTTTGATGGTATCAGTGGGAGAAATAAGGCCCCATCGTTGGTATCAATGGAAGGAATTGTACCCTATCATTGGTGTCAGTGGGAGGAATTGTGCCCTTTTGATGGTGTCAGTGGGAGAAATAGGGCCCCATTGCTTTTGTCAGCAACAGGAATTATGCCCCATTGTTGGTTTCAGTGGATGGTATAGTGCCCCGAGGGCCCGACATAGGCAAGCAAAGGTTTGCATTTTGGAGACCGTTGGTCTGGGCCTTCATCCAACTATTGAGACCCCTGGCTCCTGTTGGCCGGCTTCTGTTGGACCTGCTAGAATACACACCGTCCGAATGTCGAGCGGTTTTTATTGAACTGGCCCATGTCCCCCGACATTCGGCCCATGTGTACGTTGCTTTACTGTCCAGATCACCAGATGAAAATAGAAGAGAGCCTAGAAAATGAAAACTAAAGCAGCCATCACATCTAAGAATTGGTAAACTGAAATAAATCTTTGCTTTTAGGTTTAATCGCTTCGCGCCCGCGCTATAGGCGAATGACGGCTACAGTGCGGGCCTCAATTGCCGGGAGGCCGTCATATGAAGTTCTCCCATGCATGAGTTGCCTGCGCGCTCTGTGATCACTGAGTCAATGAGACTCGGCTGACCACAGATCAGAGTAAGGGGCCGAGCCAATCACAGCTAATCACATGATGTAAACAGAAGATCGGTAATCAGCTTTTTTTCTGCTCGCGCTGACAGCATGAGCAGAAAAAAAAAAGAGAAAAAGATCACCGACTTGAGTCAGAGGGACAGCGGTCCCGAAGAGGGTGAGAAATCACCAGAGTATCTGTGCCCATCAGTGCCACCTTCCAGTTCATAGCAATGTCGCCAATCAATGCCCACCAGTGCCACCTACCAGTGCCCACCAGCGCCACCTATCAGTGCCCACCAGTGCCACCCATCAATGCCCATCAGTGCTGCCAATCAGTGCCCATCAGTGCCTCACCATCAGTGCCACCTATCAGTGCTGCCTATCAGTGTCACCCAGCAGTGCCCACCAGTGCTACCTATCAGTGCCCACCAGTGCTGCCAATCAGTGCCCATCAGTGTAAATCCTCTAGACCTAAATGAGAAATCAACTCTTGCAGTGTGGGGGCATTTTCAAGTTGAACTTTAAACCCGTGGCATCCTTAAAACCAACCAAAACACATATTATATTCACCTTCTCCATTGACTCCAGTGCGCTCCCAGTGCCTCTCGTTCCTAATTGCCCCCAGCTTTGCCCTCATTGCACCTCTTTACATTGTACCTGATGACTTCCCGATGATGCCCCTGCTCAGCTCCTGGCTTCATGTATGTCCATGTGGCCCCACAATTTTTCCAGATCCTCATTATTCAGTGAAAACCTACTAATTCTGTTTCTGGAGCCCATGCCCTTCCACCATGTCTCAGCATCACCCTGGGCTCTTCCCATTCTGTTCTTGCTTCCCATATTCCTACAGGCCATCTCCATGTCCCAACCAAGGAGGAACTAGGGAAGACAAAATATAAGCAGAATAAACCTCAGCTTTAACTTTAAGTTTGCTTGTGGGCTGGAGTTGCCCTTTGAACCAGCATTCACTATTCCCCTTAAACTGAAATTAAAGGGAAAAATAAAAATAAAAAGTTGCGAAAAGGCAGGCTTTTTATTGCAGAGGAAACATGCAATGTCTCTTCTGCAATAAAATACATCTACCCGCCTGTTCGCAATCCCCTGCAGGATGTACATTAAGCTGCCAATGCGCAGGAGTGACATCATTCTGCCATGGCCAAGTAAAATGGCTGAAGACTGGCACCCGGAAGAACCTGGGGCGAAGATGCTGGCACCTATCGAAGGACCCCACGAGTGTTACCCATTGGAGCTTAGGTGAGTAATTTTGATTTTAGGTCTGCTTAAATGGCATGATTACAATTTACAAAAAAAATAAAATAATGCCAACTGAGGGCAGGAATTGATTTATGGGGAGACTTAAAATGAGAGAGGAGGAAGAGCACAAGAGGGAGGGACACAAACACCTTCCTCCAATCCGTGTCCATCTCCTATACCTGGTAGTCCTACATTTCATGCAGCACACAGAGTTCAGGTATATGTCAGGAAACATTTTGTGGACACCATTAGGAATTAGAACTCTCTGCAAAGGTGTCTTTTTTACTTTACCAAAGTTCCTGTTTTCTATAATACGTCTGCATTTTCCATGTCCTGGTTGGGGTCAGGGACGGAGTGATGGAAGCCTCCTGTGATTGGGATAATTATAAAATAACCACGTTCCTTTTTGCTTCAGATTGCTGAGGTTGTGGCAGAAGTCCGCAGAGCGTCTCACCGGCTCGCATTATAAAGCTGCGCGGCGCTGCGTCTCCTCCTGCGCTCTGTATGCCATCCTTCGATGATGGCCTTGTCAGGTTTATTTATCCTCCCTGGGCCCTCCTGAATATTTAATAAGGGAGACGCACGTACGCTTCTATTGTGTATATGTCTGTATCAGAAAAAGCTCAGATTAAATATTCTATTTTACTTACCTGTAAACAATGCATTTTTTTTCAACCTTTTTTGTTTTTACTTACTTTTTTTACAGCTGACACTCAACCATGAGACTGTAGAAAAAGAGAAAGCAGCGCCAGACCGAAACTGAATAAAAGAGTCCAAGCTAGTTTTTAACTGTTGTTAAAAAAGTAATATAAAACATCTAATGCTTTTGGGGCAACACCACTCTTCCTTCATCGGGGCTGTAAGAATAAGCAAAAAACCTAGTCATACTGTTGAAAAATGATGTCTAGATTTGCATATGAAAATATACCACAAAATCTAGAATATCACATAGTAACAAACTTGTCACGTGACTATCAGTTGTCTTAAATGAATTAGAGAATGTTAAAAGATACAAACAGTACCACTACCACAGGGGCTTGTAATAGCTGGTTCTTCCATAGTAGTACAGCTGACAAGCACTGAAGCAACTCTCTCTTGTGTGTATGTACATTGGACAGTCTATATAAATACCCCAACTTCTCGGTCTTCTCTCAGTTGTTATTTGTTATGGCAGCATACACTACATGGAAATCTCGGACGAGCCCCCACATGTTGCGCTATCCTCGCAGGGGCTGCTGATAATAGCTAGTTCTTATCTAGTAGTATAGCTGAAAAGCAATGTAGCAACCCTCACCGGATAGTCCATATAAACAAACAGACTTCTTGGTCTTTTCTTGGTTGCTATTGGTGATGGCAGCATACACTATGGGGATATCCCAGACAAGCCCCCTGGTAATAGCTGGTTCTTCCATAGTAGTACAGTGGCTGACCACCACCACCACAAGCACTAGTCTATGCACACCGGTTCCAACAACTCTAGTCTAGGGGATGTCTTTTAAAGAATTGCTTTTAGAACATTAAACAGGGCAGGGGTTAAGGCATGCAATATTTCAAAACACTGCAAGTAAACCAGAGGACATTCTTTTTTATGTTCTCACTCCAGGATTCTGCTGAGGACAGAGAATGACTAGTACTCTGAGACCCTATGAGAGGTGTCTCAGTCCACAGCTACCTCTGTCATATATATCCCAGAAGCACACACAGCCCACCAGGGATCACAATTCAGGTGATTACTCACAAGTCCCCATGATGACTGCATTCCTTTCAGCTTTCTCTGGACATGGTCAAGTGTGGATGCCAATCCTTCTCAAATCCTTAACCAATCCTTATGGAGAAGTCCCACTGCCAGCTCCTCAGGAAGATCACTCCAGGCTCTCAGCTCTGACACAGCTGAGACCTCAAAAACAGCTACACATTCCACAGGCTACCCCAGAGGGGCAGCAGCCCCCCCCCCAAAGCTTGGAACTCCCCTAGCGAAAGAGGACAATCTCTCCAGAGCTTGAGAATATTTATCACCTTCCCCAGCCACCCTCTGGACACTCCTCTCCAGGGATTGGTCAGGCCATGAAAAATATTCAGGTTGGCTATTTGAATCTCTCTCCCTATAATCTGGAAGCTTCTTCTAGAGGCAGGGGGGAAGCGAAACTCCCAGCCTATGAAGCCCTGAAAAGACCAGAACAATCACTGCTCCCTTGACTACAGAAGGAGCCAAGGACTAGATTTGCCTAAGACCCTATTCTAGGAGAGTGCTACAGCTATACAGAGTAAAAACATCCAATAAAGACAGGTTTTATACAATATACAAAAATATAATAGAATAATAATAGAATAATAAGAATAATCTATAGTAAAAGCATATAATGTACGCATATATTAAATTGCATTAAAAAAAATGCAAAAACGTACTGTAAAATCAGGCTGCTGAAATGAAAGTACAGAACAGTACTGTACAGAACTCCTACCAACCAACTGGATATGTATATAAGCAGGTCAATCTGGCGCATGCATGACGCGGGCTCACCCGAGGTGTGTGGTCTAAGCACCAAATGGTATTTACTAGAGCTCCTGATGGTGGGGATGGATTTTGCTGTGTGTTAGTACAGGCCCCCTAGTTACAAACATCTGATTTACAAACGACTCCTACTTACAAACGGAGGGAGACAACAGGAAGTGAGAGGAAATCTACCCCTAGGAGGGGAAATTCACTCCTGTAAGAGTTATTATGGGGAAAAAGGTGTCTCCATCGATGCTTTATCACCAAGGCTTGTTTCCACAACAACCCAAAATTTTCAAAATCCAATTGTCATTGGGACAGAAAGTGAGGGGAAATCTTCTGAACAGGGGTACAGACAGCAAAACAAATGTTACAGGGGTGTTAACCCTTCTCTATGCTATCAAAAAAGCTTACAAATAGTTATTTTGGCTGTAACTACATTTAAAAAATGTACCTGTTCCGACTTACAAACAGATTCAACTTAAGAACAAACCTACAAACCCCATCTTGTTTGTAACCCAGGGACAACCTGTATAAGGTTGTGGTCCTCAGGATCGCCCCACCAGGAGGTGAGAAAACTGGGGTCCAGTAGCAGATATAACAGGTAGGGATCAAGCAGAAGCATAGTCAGGAAATAGGCTAAAGGTCGTTAACAAGTGGTTGCAAGTTGGGATCGGGCAGAAGTGTGTTCGAGGAACAAGCTAAAGGTTCAAGCGGTAGTGGTAAGGACAGATGCAGGAGTAACAAGAGCAAGATATTGCGCGGCATGGTGACTTACTGCCATGGTCAAGGGTCAGGCTCGGCGACTAGTAGCTATAGCAGTAGAGAGGCTCCCACCAACCAGCTGGACAAATACAGAAGCAGGTCACCCTGATGAATGGCACAGGCTGACACAAGGTGCGGACTATAAGCACTAACGTTATAAGCACTAAGTTTTGCTGCCAGTGTCCAGTATTAAATGTAGCAAGTAGAGATCAAGCTAAGGCATGGTCAGTAACCAAGCCAAAGGTCAGTAACAAGGGGTCGCAGGTTGGGATCAAGCAGAAGCATAGTCGAGGAACAAGCCATGGGTCAGTAACGAGAGGTAGCAAAGATAAGGACAACAACGGAAGTGAAAAGAGTAAGATATTGGCTGGGGAGAGCACAATAATCTGGCAAACAGGAAGTACAGAGACATAGCTTAAATAGGAAGTTAATGAAAGGTGCAAAGAACCCTCTCGGGGGGCTCAGCGAGAAGAGCCACTGCCCCACGCAGCAGAGTTTTTGGGTTCAGATCCCTGTCCGGATATTAAGTGCTAAAAATAAAGTAAGTACTAAAACACATTAAGAGACCAAGTTGCTTAAAAAACAAAAAACTTCTTTACTCCTAGAAGATAACAAAAAAACTTGAGAGACCTAGCTGCTGAAATTAAACTGATATATAACTACTAAAATGAGTACTAAAACATACCTAAAAGAGCAAACTGCTGAAATATGAGAAAACGACCCATGCAGGAATACATCTTAAAAAACAAATTCCTGTCTATTATTCTGAAGGTGGAGTGCATAATATGCAGATCCTAAAGTTCTATCAGAAACAAAAAACTAAGCAAAATTGGTGTAAGTATGGTGGGCATAAAGCTAGGATAGTCTTTGCTGGAAATCACCAGCTGGGCATCCTTTCTCTAGGCTGTGCCTTCACTCCGACATGACAGATTTTGACTTCCAGCCCAACCAGAACTCTCTAGAAGTCCTCCTTTCCATAAAACCCATCTGAAACAAGGGCTTGGCTCCAATACACATTCTTTTTTTTATCAGGGAATGCAATTTACTTAGCTCTAGGGGCAGGTAGGTTACATATAGCCTCTCCAGCCTACCCAAACATCCCTGATCCTCTTCTACTTCGATGAATGACCCTGGTGACCACCAGAGCTTGTTAGTGCATTGAGTGAGAGGCCACCATTTTTAGTAGTCCTTTCCATAAGATCCATCTGAAAAGAGGGCTTGAATCCACTACACATTCTTTTTTTTTTTTCATCAGGGAATGCAATTTACTTAGCTCTAGGGGCAGATAGGTTATATATATCCTGTTCAACCTACCTAGAGATTCTGGTTCTTTTTTCAGTGTGAAGGACCCCGGTGACCAACGCAGCACTTCTGGGTGCGTTGGGTGAGAGGCCACCATTTTTTGTGGCCCTGCCTTGAAGCATTTGCCCAGACCTGTGGAACATATGAGCTTTAATTATTATGGTTAGGGAACTGCAAACCTGTAGATTGGTATTGTTCAAGGGGAGTTCTCTTATCTAGGCTTTCAAAGAAAAATGTAATACTGGCGGACTGACTTTTAAAATGTGATCTCTTAGCAGAAGATATTAAACTATCTCTGTATAAAACATCAGCTGCCTTCCTCTTATCAGATGGGTAGGTGGTCCCCGGACAAGTCAGGCGGCTGTCTTTGCACCTAGAAGAAAAGGGATAATATGGCAGAAGGCAGATGTCTCACCTCTGTCTGTTTTTCCCTCATCTCTCTCCATGTTCCCTACTGAAGAATCTTCCATTACCAAGGTGAGAATTAGCTCATTCACATGAGCTCCGGCTACTGTTCCAAGCCTTCTTTGTGCATGTTCCGATGCTTTAACTCCAGAAAGCCTGAGCTCACACATCACAACTAATGGTCTAAAACTGAACAGAGGAACCTGTCCCCAGTCTATCAGGTAAAGCAAAATGCTTCAAGCAGCTTGTTAATGTATAACCAGCATTGGTTGAATCGGGTGGAGAATGTATCTCTCTACCCCTCAGCTCACAGTCTCCTCGGGTACCACTAATTTATTAACAGACATATCAGTCTGGATGTCATACCACTTCCTCAAACTCAATCTATCCAAAACCAAGCTCATAATTTTTCCTCTGCCACGTGCCCCTTCCCCTGATCTCTCTGTGCAGAGTGAAGGCACATTTATCAGCCCATCCCCACATGCCAAGGTGTAATCCTGGACTCTGTTCTATCTTTTAGGCCCCACATCCAATCTCTGTCCAAATTCTGTCACCTCAACCTCTGCAACATCTCCAAGATATGCCCCTTCCTAGCCAATGACACCACAAATCTCCTGATTCACTCCTTGGTCATCTCTCGCCTCGACTACTGCAACTACCTCCTCATTGGCTTCCCTTTACATAGGCTATCCCCCATTCAGTCCATCATGATTGTTGCTATCAAGCTCATCCACCTTACAAACCGCTCAGTGTCTGCTACCCCTCTCTGCCAATCCCTCCTCTGGTTTCCACTCACCCAACAAATGAAATTCAAAATATTAACAACAACTTACAAAGCCATCCACAACTCGGCCCCCAGCTACATCACTAACCTAGTCTTAAAATACCAACCAAGACGCTCTCTTTACTCCTCCCAAGGCCTCCTGCTCTCTAGCTCCCTCGTCACCTCCTCCCATGCTTGCCTCCAGGAATTTTCCCATCCTATGGAACTCCCTACCCCAATCTGTCCAAATATCTCCTACTCTGTTTGCATTCAGAATATCCCTGAAAACCCTCCTCTTCAGAGAAGCCTATCCTACCCACACCCAACAACTGTACTTTTTATTTTCTCAATCAGCTCATCCCCCACAGTTATTACCTTTTGTATATGTGCGGTTCATTTCATTCTGATGTATCCGAATTTCCAAATTAGAATAGTACCGAATTTAAACGAATCCGAAATAACGAAAAAAAAATTTGGACAAATTTCGAATTATCGTTTTCAAATAGTTTTTGAATACTTTTGGAATTCAAATAGTTTTCAAATTTGAATTTGAAAACTTTTCCAATTTCAATAGTTTTACAATTTCCAAAGAGAATAAAATAGAATAGAAAATAAAGGAATAGAATATAAAAAAAAAAAATATTCCTTGCTTTTTTACAGTTGCTTTTATGTACTGGAGCTTTTTAAATAGTTGTGAAAGGGCCATGTAAGCCAGAAACCCGCCAAAGCTTGCTTTTTTGTTCTTTAAAGCGGAGTTCCACACAAAAATGGAACTTCCGCTTTTCGGAACCCTCCCCCCCTCCGGTGTCACATTTGGCACCTTTCAGGGGGGAGGGGGGTGCAGATACCTGTCTAAGACAGGTATTTGCACCCACTTCCGGCATAGACTCCCATGGGAGTCTATGCCTCTTCCCGTCCCCACCGCGCTGTCTGCTGGGAACACAAAGCTCCCAGTCCCCACTAGGGACGCGCAGCGCGACTCGCGCATGCGCAGTAGGGAACCGGGAAGTGAAGCCGCAAAGCTTCACTTCCTGATTCCCTCACCTAGGATGGCGGCGGCAGCTGCCGAGAACCGAGCGGGTTCTCGGCGTCCCCTGCCGACATCGCTGGACCCTGGGACAGGTAAGTGGCCATGCATTAAAAGTCAGCAGCTGCAGTATTTGTATCTGCTGGCTTTTAATATTTTTTTTTTTTGGCGGTGTGGGTGAACCCCCGCTTTAATAGCTGTGACTAAGGCCATGTAAGCCAGAAACGTGTAAACAATTGCTTTTGTGAACTGGCGCTTTTTCAATAGCTAGGACTAAAGCCGTGTAAGCCAGAAACATGTCAGTGGTTGCTTTTATATACTAAAGCTTTTTCAATAAAGAATACTTGTGAGATTACCTTGGAGTGCTGGAAGCCTTTCTGATTTTATCTTATCCATTACCCCTGAAGAAGGCTTTATTCCATGCACTGGGTGTAGGATTTAAGGTGTGATATAAGGGTGAGCTGTAGACTTTCTTGCTTGAACTGTGTTTCTTAAAGGACTTAACCACATGTGCAAAGCTAATTATTATTATTATTACGATTATTATACAAGATTTATATGGCACCAACAGTCTGCGCAGTGCTTTACAACATGAGGGCAGACAGTGCAGTTACAAAACAATACAGGAGGAATCAGGGGGCCCGGCTCATTAGAGCTTACAATCTAAGAGGGAGGGTCAAATGATAGAAAAGTAGACATGTACAGAACGAAAACATTTGTTTTGTTTAGTTTCATTTCAGTTAGTTATTTACATAAATTTGTTTAGTTAAATTTGTTTCATTCGTTTTCGGAATTCATTTTGTTTATTCGTTTTCGAATCAATTCAAAACGTTTTTGAATTCGAATAGTTTTCGAATTCGAAAAGTTTCCGAATTCAAGATGTTTTCGAATTCAAAAAGTTTTCCAATTCGAATAGTTTTCCAATTCAAATAGTTTTCCAATTCGAATAGTTTTCCAATTCAAATAGTTTTCCAATTTCCAGGCCCTTCAGGTCTGGTGTGGATTTTAAGGGAAACCCTGTGCCAAAATTAAAAAAAAAAATGGCTTGGGGGTCCACCTCAGAATCCATACCAGGCCCTTCAGGTCTGGTATGGATTTGAAGGGGAACCCCGCATCAAAAAAAATTAAAAAATGGCGTGGGGTCCCCCAAAATCCATACCAGAGCCTTATGCATGCAACCTGGCAGGTCAGGATGGGGGGGGGCCCCCCCTCCTGAACCATACCAGGCCACATGCCCTTAACATGGGGAGGGTGCTTTGGGGTCCTCCCCAATCACCTTGTCCACATGTTGATGGGGACAAGGGCCTCATCCCCACAACCCTTGCCCGAGACAGTTTTTGACAATTCCTCTATTAAAAAAATACGTCATGTGATGTCAGATGGGGGTGGTGTCACCCATTTACGTCACCGGGTGGCCACGCCCTTACCTATATAACAGCTTTTACAGCCAAGAGACAGCAGTAGGCGGGGACGCCTCCTATTGAGGCGGAGCTTTTTTTCCCCCTATTTTTCGGGTCCATCAGCGCCGTGATTGAAGATAAATTTGGACATCATGGGACACTTAAAAAAAAAAAAAAAAGGAGTTGTCAAAAACTGGCTCCTGTCGTTTTTACTTTTTTGACACTTTTTTGGTGAATGGATAGGGGTATAATGTACCCGATACCCATTCACATGGGGGGGAGGATCTGGGGGCCCCTTGTTAAAGGGGGCTTCCAGATTCCGATAAGCCCTCCACCCGCAGACCCTGACAACCTCTGGGCAAGGGTTGTGGGGATGAGGCCCTTGTCCCCGTCAACATGGGGACAAGGTGCTTTGGTGGGACCCCAAAGCACCCTCCCCACATTGAGGGCATGTGGCCTGGTACGATTCAGGAGGGGGGGGCACTTGCTCATCCTCTCCTATCCTGACCTGCCAGGTTGCATGCTTGGATAAGGGTCTGATATGGATTTTGGGGGTGCCCCACACCATTTTTTTATTTTAATTTGGTGCAGGGTTTCCCTTAAAATCCATATCACAGTTTTATCACTATACACCCAAGTTTCTGTAGAATCACAAATTCAACACACATAACATTCATTCCTCATTACTTCACTGTCTGAACACAGGGTCTATTACCCACCATCAATCCAATAAAAACACTAATATTATGAAATGTATTTTTACTTACAGATGGTATAGGTGATTAAACACACACTATCATTGATTGTTTGGTGAGGACCACCCTATTAGTCACACCCATGTTTTCACGCTTTCCTGCTTCACCACATGTTGTGCCACCTCAGCATCTGTGCCAGACGATGTCCCTTGCCACCCCAGTATTTACCGCCACACTTTTCATCATCAATCGGCCTGTAAGTATGGGTGGATGGTTCTTTCTTTTCCTTCCCCCTTCTTACGCAAGCCTGACTAATTTATTTGGTTTACTATCTTTCTTTTTTTTTACACATCTAATCCACATCAGCTCCTGATGAGTGGCAATGTAGCCATGAAACGCGTCGAGCTTCAGATGCCACAATCATGTTAAATTAATGCAGTTTCATATACTCTGTGCCTATTGTTTTATTACTATATTTGATTAACTTCCCTATGTGCAATATCTCAATACGAATTAATTAACTGAGATTGATTATGAATCATGAACCATTGTGCCTTCTATGTATATAATTGTGTAATATTCATTCAATTTAACAATATCAAACCAATACAGCTAATTTTTGCTTCCTAATTTGCATGCTTCACTCAAAGTCCCAACCTCTTTCTTCAGTGTCAACAGGGATGGAGGCAATTTGATGTACTGTGATTGTCTTAGGCCTCACACAATGTCCCAACCCCTTTAAAATCCATATCACACCAGAAGGGCCTGGTATGGACTGGGGGGGTGGACAGCACGCCATTTTTTCCAATGGTTTTTCATCTATATTGCCAGGAGCCGACAATACAATACAGCCGCGAGCAATGTTAAATTACATTTTTTCCTTAATTTTGCTGCGGGACTGTGATAAACATCGGAAAGATGCGCTAATTTACAGGCAGACTAAGGGGACCCCACAGGCACGATATTTAAAGTAATAATAGGATTTTTTAAAACAGCTTACCTGTAAAATCCTTTTCTTTCGAAGGACATCACGGGACACAGAGCCACAGTAATTACTGATGGGTTATATAGGTATCACTGGTGATTGGACACTGGCACACCCTATCAGGAAGTTCAACCCCCTATATAATCCCTCCCCCTTGCAGGGATACCTCAGTTTTGTAGCCAAGCAATATAGTGTATTAGAAGAGGGGTGGGACCTCTGTGTCCCGTGATGTCCTTCGAAAGAAAAGGATTTTACAGGTAAGCTGTTTTAAAAAATCCTATTTTCTTTCTCGAACATCACGGGACACAGAGCCACAGTAATTACTGATGGGATGTCCCAGAGCAATGCTACCTGAGGGGGGGGAACCACGACCAAGTAGGGTGCAATCAGACCTGAGGACCCTGTACCGCTGCCTGCAGCACACTACGCCCAAAGGCGATATCCTCATGCCTTCTCACATCCACCTGATAGAATCTGGTGAATGTATGAACTGAAGACCAGGTTGCGGCCTTGCAGATTTGAGCCATAGAGGCCCGGTGATGCACTGCCCAAGAAGCACCAATAGCCCTTGTGGAATGTGCCCTGATCTGAAACGGAGGAATCTTCTGTTTCAAACCGTAAGCTTGAATGATCAACTGTCGAATCCATTTAGAAATGGTAGCTTTTGACGCTGCCTGTCCTCTATTGGGACCCTCTGGCAGCACAAACAAAACATCCGTCTTGCGGATCTGAGTAGTTGCCCCTAGATAGGCCTTAACTGCTCTTACTACATCCAACGAATGTAGAGATCTCTCTTCCGGAGAACAGGGATCTGGAAAAAAGGAAGGTAGAACAATGTCTTGGTTTAAATGAAAATCAGAAACCACCTTCGGTAAAAAACTAGGATGAGGGCGTAGTACCACTCTATCCTTGTGTATAATCAAATAAGGCTCCTTACAGGAAAGAGCTGCTAATTCTGATACTCTTCTAGCAGAAGAGATGGCCACCAGAAAAATTAATTTCCTTGTCAACAAGACCAAAGGAATCTGACTTATTGGTTCAAAAGGCCGTTTCTGTAACACAGCCAGGACCAAATTCAAGTCCCAGGGGTTTAGAGGCGCTTTAACCGGAGGATTAAGACGCATCACCCCCTGCATAAAGTTTCGGACCAAAGAATGCGAAGCAAGTGGCCGCTGAAATAATACTGATAAAGCAGAGACCTGGCCCTTGATGGTACTCAAGGCCAGCTTCATCTCTAATCCCATCTGTAGAAAATCAAGGATTCTACCTATGACATATTTCCTGGGATGCCAACCTCTGGATTCACACCAGGTTATATAAGCTTTCCAGACTCTATGATAAATCATCCTGGAAGCTGGCTTCCTTGCATTAATCAAGGTAGATATGACAGGACCTGAGAGCCCACGACTCTTCAGAACGTGGGTCTCAATAGCCAAACCGTCAAATTTAGCATTTGTAAGGCAGGATGGAACACTGGACCTTGAGATAACAGGTCTGGGCGTTCCGGTAGTGTCCACGGGGAACCTACCGTCATCCTTACTATTTCTGCATACCAAGTCCTTCTGGGCCAAGCGGGGGCCACCAGAAGTACCGACTTCCTTTCCTGCCTGATCCTGCGAAGGAGTCGTGGTAGTAGCAGAATAGGCGGGAATGCGTAAATCAGTGAGAACCGATGCCACGGAATCACCAACGCATCCGTCCCGCATGCAAGAGGATCTTTTGTCCTTGCCACAAATCTGTCTATCTTTTTGTTGAATCGGGATGCAAAGAGATCTACATCTGGAACCCCCCATCTTTGGCATATGGCCCAAAAGACGTCGGGATGCAGAGACCATTCCCCTGGAAGTAACTGCTGGCGACTTAGATAGTCCGCCTGCCAATTCTCTATTCCCGGGATGAAAACTGCCGATATGCATGGCACATGCATCTCTGCCCAGACTAAGATCTGGTTCACCTCTTTTTGAGCAGCTCGGCTCCGGGTGCCTCCCTGATTGACATAAGCCACTGCTGTGGCATTGTCGGACTGGATCCTGACCGGACAACCCTGTAGCCTGATAGTCCAGGCTTTTAGAGCTAGATGTATCGCCCGGATCTCCAGAATGTTGATGGGTAAGGTCCTCTCTGTCTTGGACCATACTCCTTGGACCGCAGCCTGTTCCAGAACTGCTCCCCAACCTGACAGACTGGCATCTGTTGTTACCACCGTCCAGGTAACCGGTAGAAAGGATTTCCCCTTCTGCAGGTTTTCGGGTATGAGCCACCAATTGAGGCTCTGACGCACCGCATGCGACAGGTGCATCGGAAAGTCTAATGCCTGAACCTTCTTGTTCCAGGTCGACAGAATACTGTGTTGCAGCATTCTTGAGTGAAACTGAGCATAGGGAACTGCTTCGAATGAAGACACCATCTTCCCTAGTAGCCTCATACAAAGGCGGACTGAGGGACCCTTCTTGGTCCTTACTGTCAGAATCAGCTCTCTCAAAGCAGTGATCTTTGCCTGGGGTAGAAATATTTTCTCCTGGCTTGTATGTATAATCAGACCTAAATATTCCAGTCTTCTTACTGGTTTTAGGAAAGACTTTTCTAAGTTGAGGATCCAACCCAGGTGTTCTAGATACCTGACCGTGGTCCTCAAGTTTCCATTCAAAGAGGCTACCGACCGGTCTATCAAGAGCAGGTCGTCTAGGTATGCTATGACAGCTATACCCTGAGCCCTTAATCTGGCCAGAGGAGGAGCCAAGATCTTTGTGAACACTCGAGGTGCAGTGGCTATCCCAAAGGGCAGAGCCATAAACTGGAAATGGCACCCTCCTACCTCGAAGCGCAGAAACTTCTGATGAGCAGGAAAAATGGGCACATGCAGATATGCATCTCTGATGTCTATTGATGCCAGAAATTCTCCTCCCTGCAGGGTGGGAACTACTGTTCGAATTGATTCCATGCGGAAGGATTGAATCCTTAGGAATCGGTTCAGATCCCTTAAGTCCAAAATGGGCCTGACATCCCCATTTGGCTTTTGGACCGTAAAAAGGTTGGAATAGAAGCCCAATCCCTGGTCCTTTGCGGGAACTATCATAATGACCTCCTGCGACAAAAGTCGCTCTAACGCTAGAAGGAGCGACTGCTTCTTCTCTGGGTCTCTGGGAACATTTGATCTGAGGAACCGAGGAGAAGGGAATTCCTGAAACTCCAGCTTGTACCCTAAGGTTACCGTGGAGACTACCCATCTGTCCTGGAAGTCCTCCTGCCAGAGCTCTGAGAATTGTCGCAGTCTTCCCCCCACTCGAGTGAGCGGGGGCGCCCCCTCATGCAGAGGTCTTAGTGTTTTGCCTAGTAGGCTTCTTTCCCCAGGACTTCTTTTGTCCCTGGGGTTGACTCTTGTCTCTGGACCCCGATGGAGGCGGCCGTCGAGACTGCCTGGAGGCTGAAGCCCCCGGCGCTGGGGAAAGAGTCCGTTTGAAAGAGGGACGCTTACTCTTCTTCTTGACAGGTAAGAGAGTGCTTTTCCCACAAGAGATTCTCTTGATATAGTTATCCAAGTCCTCTCCAAACAACCTTGCACCACGAAATGGAAACCCAGCCAGTAGCTTCTTACATGGTGCTTCGGCTGACCAATCTTTCAACCATAGGATTCTACGTATATGCACCAACCCCAGTGAAAGACGGGAGGTTTGCACGATAGAATCTCTAATGGCGTCAACCACAAAGCATAAGGCCGCTGGAAGGTTAGCAAACCCCTGGGCCTGCTGTTCAGGTAATACTTTGATGACCTGCTTAACATGGTCTCTTAAGTATTGACAGACTCCAATCGCTGCTATTGCAGGTTGGGCCACTGATCCTGCTAAGGAGAAAACATCCTTCAATAGGGATTCCATCCTTTTATCTACAGGATCCCTGAGCATCTGAGCATTGTCTACAGGACAAGTCAGGCTATTATTTATGGAGGAAATGGCGGCATCAATAGCTGGTATTCCCCACATTTTAATAAACTTTTCTTCCATCGGATAAAGTGTTGAAAACTTTCTCGGCGGAAAAAAACGTTTGTCTGGGTGATCCCACTCAGAATAAATAAGCTTTTCAAGTAAAGTATGAACAGGAAAAGCATGTGCTGCTTGGAAAGGTTTCAGTGACCCCAAAGCAGAAGAGGATTCTTTAGCAGTTTCAGGTATGGGCAACTTAAATGTGGAGCGGACCAATCCCGTGAGGATCTGCACTAAGACTTTCTCCTCTTGGGAAGTCGCAGAGGGTCCCTCTCCACCTGAATCCTCCGAAGAGGAATCATCCATCCCATACCGATCCTCTGAAAGGGATTCATCTCCTTTATCCCAGAGCTCCTCTGTCTGAGGGTCTTGGGGAACAGAGGAAAGCCTAGTGCATTTTCTTCCACTGAGTGAAGACGTAATCACGGCCATTAATCTTTCCTCTAGACCATTAATGGTTGAGGAAAAAACCTCTTGTGTAATATATACAGGGGCTGAAGTGCCAGAAGCAGGTGTAGCCCCTGACCCCGATGGCTCTCCCTGGCTAGCCGTCCCTGGCCCATCTTTAGGGGGGAAGGATGCTGCCGACAGGGGGCCCTCAGAACCTGAACGAGATCCCCTAGTGTCTGGTTCCTGGGGTGCTTGAACCTCTTCTACCCATAGTGCAAAGCAACAAGGTGTGAGGTATACAAATGAACACTGTCCGCTGAGCGATGTAGTCTGGCTAAAAGCCTTGCTACCCAATGCTCAGTCTGGTGTTACTTCAGTAAATGCTGCCTAGGAGAATGCCTGTGTCCCACCTTACATGCGACCGTCAGCTCTGTGTCTCTCAGAAGGCTGAGTGCACCTGTACAGAGTGCCTTTAATAGCCTGCAGCTGGCCTGAGTGGGAGTCTAAACACTCTGTGCTGACATCCCGCCCCCTCCTCTACCGCCCCCCCCCCCTCGAGTTTTGAAAAAAACGAGCGCTTCCCGCACTGCCGACTCTCCTGTCATGCTCTGGAGAAAAGGCTGGGGATGGGGGGGGGGGGAGGAGGGAGACTGGTAACAAGATTTGCCTGAACGGCTATCTTCAGAGATGGTGGCCATTAGGCCACAGAGCCCGGGTGGTATAACCACTTTCTAGACCCCTGTGGCCCCTCTCTAGCCTGGGGGGGAACATTCAAACATGAGAAATCCCCCCATCCACCTTACCTGCTTGCAGCCTGCTTGATACGCTGGGACATAAACAGCGATTACAACACCTGAGACAGACATTCAGCATGTGTAGGTTTGTGCTCTTGGCAGCCCCCGGTGGTCACAATAGGCATAGCATGCATTTACCTTAAAGGAGAAAAGCCACTAGAACTCAAAAATTCTGTGGAATCTCCTCTTACCTTATCCAGCCGCAGGGTGCCGTTTACACAGACCCAATCTTCACCTCTCACGGTGGGCTCCGTTTGAAAAAACCGTCAGAGACTGGGGCCCCCATCAGTAGGGGGATCCAACAGTTCTGGGACCGTAAAGCACCTCGCCAGAAATTAGGAAGTTTAAAGCCATTTTCTGATCTGCGGGGTCCAGCTCTCTAAAAAGAGAAGCATTACGGGTAAAACCTCGTTTCTTCGGACACGAGGCCCGGGTACCATTCAATTCGGCCATGAAAAGACACTTTGAATGGATCCGGTTCGCCTGGCTTGCCCCAGTATAGGATCTTAGGATATTCCCTTTGGAGCTCAGCACAGGACATCTTTACACGTCCATCACCTAAGACACTGGCGTAAAAACTGAGGTATCCCTGCAAGGGGGAGGGATTATATAGGGGGTTGAACTTCCTGATAGGGTGTGCCAGTGTCCAATCACCAGTGATACCTATATAACCCATCAGTAATTACTGTGGCTCTGTGTCCCGTGATGTTCGAGAAAGAAATTTTATTTTTATTGTTTCACTTTAAGCATTATTAAAATCACTGCTCCCGAAAAAACGGTGGTTTTTAAAAAATGTTTGCATTGATACATTTCCCCTGGGGCAGTACCCGAGTCCCCAAACACTTTTTATGGCAATAACTTGCATATAAGCCTTTAAAATTAGAACTTTTGATTTTTCATGTTCATGTCCCATAGACTTTAATGGTGTTCGCATTCATTTTTTGCCTGTTCGCATGTTCTGGGGCAAAACCGAACCGGGGGGTGTTCGGCTCATCCCCTGTATGGAGGCCCATTTGTAAGGGAAAGACTGATTTCCTTTAGAGACAGGTTCCTGGAAGAGAGGGGCAGTTTCGGTGCCCCCTTTGACCCCGCCTTTCTCAGTGTTCCAGCTAATTCATCAAGTGCATTTCTGCATACCGCTCTGCAAGGACTGCATCCCCTTGGGAAGGTCACCACCAAGAAGTCTCATGTGTACATGTTTAAGGTAGTACATCTCAAGCAATCTCCTGTATGTAAGTCCTTCCTTCCCCTTCCTACTCTGCCTTAAGACTCTCAGGCTCAGGCTGGCCATAGGGCACACCAGGCATCTGCCACTCACTTGGCCTCTCTGCGGCCACCAACCACCTATTCGGGGCAAGGGGGCGGTAACTAGAGGCCATCTGACCCATGAATTTGAAGGGGGGGAGCTGAAGGAGACCTCGTCCCTTGAAGTTAGGATAGATGTCACTGCTTCCACAGACACCACAGAGCCGGACCGGAGAAAAAGTGAGTGCCAAACTGCCAGTGTTCACCACACATGTTCACTTAGTAAGTTAGGAGTGACTTACTGTCTTAGTCAAGGGTCAGGCTCAGCAACTAGTAGCTATAGCAGTAGAAAGACTCCCACCGACCAGATGGACAAGTACAGAAGCAGGTCACCCTGCCGAATGGCACAGGCTCACCCAAGGTGCAGAGTCTTAGCACTAACTGGTGTTCACCAGAGCTTCTTATGGAGGAGGTTTTGCTGCCGGGGACCAGTATCAGATATAGAAGGTTGGGATCAAGCGGAGGCGTGGTCAGTAAACAAGCGAAAGGTTAGTAACAAGGGGTCGCAGGTTGGCATCAAGCAAAAGCATAGTCAAGGAACAAGCAAAGGGTTGCTAACGAGTGGTAGCAAAGGTAAGGACGGCAACAGAAGTGACAAGAGCAAGATATTGACTTGAAAGACCACAATAATCTGGCAAACAAGAAGTGCAGAGACATGGCTTGAGTAGGACGTTCATGGGAGGAGCAAAGAGTTAAAGAGAAACAAGATTCAGGGTAAGATCATTCAAGGAATTGTCCGGGGAACTATCCAGCACCCCAGGAGGCTTAGCATGGAGAAAGTAGGTGAAGACCAGTAAACAGACGCGCATTAGCGGGCATGCGCGGGCACACTAGCGTGTGCACAAGAAGGAATATGCACATCCACATGCGCAAGCAAGTGCATGCACACACAAGTGCACACATTGGCACCAAACGGCCTATTTAAACCAAGCAATGACTTGAACGCATTGTTGAGTGGTCTTTCAGCTTGTTCCTGTTTGCCTGTGCCCTGATCCGTTTCCCGCTTACCTGTGTTTGACCCGGATTTACCTGAACTCTGCTCTGGACTTCCGCCTGCCTACGTGTGACCTCGGCCTGTGCTTATCCCTGCTCCTGCCTCATGCTCTTGTACTTTGCTGCCCGATTGTGTACCAAACCCGGCTTGTATCCCGTTCCTGCTTCAGGCTCACGTTCCTGTACCTGCACTGCCCGGCTGTTGATGACCCCTTGGCTTATGTTCCAGCTACGCTCCTACCTGCTGATCACGTGTCACTGAGTTCCAGTTCTGGGTGCCTGTCTGGTGATTTACGGCCAACGGGTTCCTGTCAAGCCTCAGCTGGTGCCACCTGCTATACCGACCCTCGTGCCACTCTGTGTCCTACACTCCCTGTCATCTCTACCAGGGGTGTTGGACAGGAGGTGCAAGAGAAGCCCCCTCTACAGCTCTATCTCCACCAGGTACGTGACAAAGAGACACCGCCAGACACAGCAGGTTCAGACCTGGTTCCTGATACCTACATAAGTGAATAGAATTCAAGTTTGCAAGTAAATGACTGGATTTTTGTAACTTCTTAATAATCTGCATAAAAACTACTTAAAGTAGAAGTTGGGTTGCCTGTTCCCTTTAAAGCTCTGCTTCGGGGTTAATCCATGCACACAGGTTCTTTTATTGAAGAAGTCGTTTGGGCAGATGCCCTAAAACACGATTTTTTTCTTAGTAGGCTGTGTTCCTGGAAAGCTCTACATTGAAGCTAACTCCCACATCCTGCAGAAGAAATATACCATATTTATGAATGTGAAACTCATATTTACATTTTTATTAGACATTTTATGACAGCATGTGACACGTTTATGGGCGACATCTGCAGACGGGTAACAACTGGTATAAGATAATAGCCCAGTAAACCGTGCAAGGTTCTGAGCCTCTTATCATAATATAATGGAAAGATTTGATGACTCCACCATAAAGGAGAGGATGGCGGTTAACAATGACCCCCAGGGAGCTGTTCTGGATTAAGGGAGCATTTGTAGAAGGAGATAAAAGTATTGCTATTGCTCTTGATCAATATGTTTGTTTTTTCAGAATTGGTGCCGGTTTGGTGACCTCTCCAAGAGCCCTCTGAGTACCCAGACCTGAACTGGACACATAATATAAATCTGGTTTAACTTCCTGTAGGGGAACAATAAAGCTAAACTCCAGGCAGGCAGATGAATACATACAGTCAGGTGCATAAATATTGGGACATCGACACAATTGTAATCTTTTTGGATCTATACACCACCACAATGGATTTGAAATGAAACGAACAAGATGTGCTTTAACTGCAGACTTTCAGCTTTAATTTTAGGATATTTACATCCAAATCGGGTGAACGGTGTAGGAATTACAACAGTTTGTATATGTGCCTCTTTTAAATTTATTACCCAATGGGATACATTGGCTAATGCCCTTATTTAATATGCTCTTAAAGCAAATCCCAATTTATGCCTTTTAGCAAGGTTTGTAGTTTAGGGAAGTTGGCTCTTTTGAAATTCAGTGTCTTTGTGTTCCCTTCATGTTTCCTATTTGTGTGATTTATACTGAAACTAATTGACCTGTGATCGCTGTTACCTAAATTGCCCCGTATTTCCACATCCGTGATCAGGTCTGTATTGTTGGTAATCAGTAGATCCAGTAATGTTTTATTTCTAGTTGATGGGTTGATGGATCTTGGGTTCTCCTACGATATGCAGATGGAATCCTGTGAACTGATGTGGAACAAAGGTTTCCCAGCCTGAATATGTGAAAGAAAATTCTATGGAGTTAGCATGGACCAATATCTGTAGGGTTTGTAACCAACACCTAGTTGATTCCACATCTCAAGGAACTGAGGCAAAAGTGGGTCCAACCCATCTAGGTTGGACCAAAGTAACTATGAATATACCATACCCGTGGGATCCTTCTAGAAGCTGGAAATCATTGTAGTAGGAACTGCTACTACTGTGATCTCCACTAACTTCTGGGTCCCGTGCCAAGTGGGGGGGGGGTGGTGTTTGGGGGCTGCTGCATTCAGAACATAGGAGGTCGGCTGCTGGGCACGGGCACCATTCAGAGATTGCTTTGCATTTTCTCAGTGAATGCAAAGTGTTCTCTAATTGGACGTGGTGGAGAGGCAAATTAGTGTTGTCGTGTTCTCCACCTCATTCAATCTGAGAATGCTTTGCAATCACTGAGAAAATGAAAAGCGACCTCTAAATAATGCCCATGACCAGCAGCTGACCTCCTCTGTTCACAATGCAGGAGGGCAACTGCTCAACCCAGGACCCAGAACCTCGTAGAGATCATTAAAGTAGTGTTGTCTAGTACAATTGTAGCGATACCCCAGCGGGAGCTGCTGGTATTAAGTGGTCCCGTATCGCCACTAGAGCACACACAGCCAGGCACACAACATTTTTCTTCTCTCTGACTGGCTCAAAAAAAAAAAACTCTAGGGGTATCTTATGTATTTTTATTGCTGGTGCAACTTGAATAGGTATGGTAAAACATGGGATACCCCAAGAAAACTGAAAGAACCGAGGACTCTTCTTGTTATCCTGGCAGATGAAAGCCACAAAGTCTCTGCTTGCTTGGGGAAATGCTGAAGCTTGCTTCTATGTAGGGCTAGGAACTGAATACTCCCAAGCTCTGTGGCATAGAACATAGGTCAGTACTCACAGGCCTCAGGATCATCAGCTGCCATCTTCTGAAATCCACTAAGTTCTTCTTAGTAAGGGTGATGCATACTCAACATACCACAACCACTGGACCCTTTTCCATCCAGCCTCCACCTGGTATTCTCCAGGGTGCTTCTCCAGACAAAAAGAATGGGAAACCCTAGACTTTAGGGAATAGGCGCCCAGGCAAAGCCATAGCTGGGACCTTGGTAATCACACAGCAGCATCCCAGCAGACTGCCCAGAGGGGGCAGAGCCCTCTAGCGGGGGGCTCACCCAGGATTCACATAGCCCTGTGAGCCAGGCTATTTATGGGCTCTCCAACCACATTCTGGACACACTCCTCCAGGGTTTGGCTGGGTTCCCATAAATATTCAAGCTGCTCTCCCATTCTTTCTCTCACTGTAATTTTAGAATCTTCCAGAATGCAGAATGCAGGGGGAAGCAATGAGTCCAGCAACCTGTGTAACACTGAGCAGGTTAGAGCAATCAACTAAGTTTGCCTAGCAACCTGCAAATGAATTCCAGCTTCTAGAAGGATTCCACAGGTATGGTATATGCATTGTTACATTGGTCCAAGCTATACATTGTATACTCACACACACAGAGCTAGGCTGGGCCCCGCCCGCCCCTTATTCTCTCCTCATTGGTTCACTGGCTGTGATTGACAGCCAATGGCTCCCGCTGCTGTGTGAGCCAATGAGGAGAGAGAGTTCTGGGGGAGCCGCTGCTCTCATGCACATCGCTAGATGGAGATGGGGCTCAGGTAAGTATAAAGGGGTGGGGGGGGGGCTGGAGGAGCTGCACCCAGAAGTTTTATAACCTTAATACATAGAATGCATTACAGTAAAAAAAAAAAAAAACTTCTGCCTTTAGAATCAGTTTAATGTCATCTGCAGAGAACCTCCAGCAGGCTACATGGAAGTCTATGGAGCAGAAAGTATTGTGCCGTTGTTCTGGGCTGCTGAAAAAAAGTAAAATGTAAATAGTATTAATTACCATCTGCTCCTGGCTACAGTCTGGAATTTTACATGTTCAGCGTTCTTGCTTTGTGTTTTTTTTTCTATTAATTCTCCAAGCTGTTCATCGTAATTCCTCATTTTAATTACAGCCGAAAAATAAAATAAAACAAAACAAAAACAAACCAAAAAAAAAAGTTCAAAAACTTTGCTGGATCAAACAAAACGCCCGGTTTGTGTTGGCCACGACAGACGTTGTACGTTCTACTGCCTCGTCAATGCAAAAACTCCAAATGTTTGATTTTTACTCCCTGGTTTGATTTAGGTTTTTTTTTTTTCATGGATCCCTAGATTTTATTGGATCATCTTTATTATTTTTTCTTAGATTATTCTAAGACAGGCACTTTCTGGCACTTTTTGTTTACATGTAACAATCAGTATTTTTTGCTAGAAAAGTACATAGAACCCCCCAAAAAATATATATATATATTTTAAAAGCAGAGGCCCTAGAGAATATATTGGTGGGTTTTGCAATTTTTTTAAATGTCACGCGGTATTTGAGCAGCGAGTTTTAAAATGCAGTTTTTTGGGGGAAAAAACACTTTTTTTAAATTTTATTGCAAAAAAACCCACAATAAATATATTAGTAAAATATAAAAGATGACGTTACACCATGTAAATAGATACCAAACATGTCACGCTTTGAAAATTACGCACGCTTGTGGCGCCGTTGGCATCCGGGTAAATTGGAAGTGATGTCATTGCTCTTGGGTTACCATAGTGGAGAGCCGATTAAAGCCGATCCCGGCTTTGTTCGTCCTTCTGACCAGCTGGGGGAACGGGCTGGCTGATCGCTTGGGTCTCCCAGTGGGGCGGGAGAGCCCGAGCAATTAGCGGAAGACAACGGGTGGAGGGGGACTCTTAGGCAGGGCCGTCTTTAAAATTGATTGGACCCTGGTCAAACGTTTTCTTTGCCCCCCCCCAATACAATTTCGCTCTCCGCCTGCTCTGAGACATACAAAAAATAGCAGCTAGACTTAAAATCAGTTTACTGTATCAGGCAGCGATTGCGATTGGTTGCCAGAGGTTACAGTGTATCATTACCGCTTCCTGACTGGTTGCTAGAGGTTACAGCACACATTACGGCTCACTGATTAGTTGCTAGATGTTACAGCACATGATTTCTGCTTGTTGATTGGTTGCTAGAGATTACTGTACAGTAATACTGCTCACTGATTGGTTGCTAGAGGTTACAGCACATCATCTCCTCACTGCAGGGGGCTTGATATACATATGAATGCCGCCTTTATTTACTTTTCTATGCCGCTGGATGCAGCGATTTACATATGAATGCCGCCCCTATTTACATATGATTGCCGGTTATTTACATGTAAACACAGGGTCTGCAGGTGAGTCATATGTATACAACAATAGGGGAGAGCTGGGCAGCATTAGTAGCTGCACTTCACACTGAGATATCAGGACACAGCACGGGATGAAAGCTTCAAGGGACAAGGGAATTTAAAAAAGGAGGTCCGGCCGTTTTTTTTTTTTTTTTTTTTTTTTTAAGTCAGCAGCTACAAACACTGTAGCTGCTGACTTTTAATAAGGACGCATACCTGTCCAGCGAGCCCTCGATGTCGCCCCCCCCCCGAGGCCGGCGCCGCCATCCTAACTAAGGGAAACAGGCAGTGGAGCCTTGTGGCTTCACTGCCAGTTTCCTACTGCGCACGCACAAGCGGCACGGCGCTCTGTGAATGGCCCCGTGGTTTTCTGGGAACACACACAGTTCCCAGAAGGCAACGGGGCCACTCACCGAGGAGCAGGACACGCCGCAGAATAGGAAGAGGCAGATTAGGAAGACTGCCTAGCAACAAGGGTTTCAGGTAAGTAAAATTTTTTTTTTCACATTTTTAAAAAAAATTTTTTTAAGATTTTTGATGCAGGGGGGCGGGTCATGACGTAAGACGTCTGACGGGAGGGGAGGAGAAGGAGGTGTGCTGGCCGGCCAGCGTTAGCGGCCGCGTGCTTGATCAAACAAGCAGCTCTGTGGATGGGAGGTCGGGAGGACGGGATAGAGCACGGAGCGCCGCCCGCAGAGCTACGGGATCCATGGTCCGGATGAACAGCCGGAAGCTTCTGCGAGCGGCACGCAGCCCGAGGAGAGGAATGGAGGCATAGCCCCTGGTTGCCTAGCTCGCGCTCCCCCGGGCCCCCGTCCTCGCCCCCCCTTGCCTTCACACCGCCCTGCTATCCGGGCAGCTGCCGGAGTGCCGCGTCTTGATGCCCCGGCATCCACTGCTGTCGGAGGTGCAGAGGGAATAGCGAAACAGCCTGTGTCTACCCACTCCTAGGCAATCGATCAGACGAATCCCCTGTCAGCTCAGGGAGGGTGGAAAGGAACCCCTAGAGCCAAGCCTGTGTAGGTAAGAGTGGAACAGCAGTCCCGCTGTAAAAGGGATGAAGACCGCTGGAAGGTATGGAAATCAAATAGGATCTTAAGAAAATGTCCCCTTCTGATCTTTGATATACAAATACACTGGTTGATATAACTGTCTTCACATGTGTTGCATTGCTCTCCCGATATTTGTAACTACAAAGGGTGAAAGTTATCGTGAAATATAAGTGTTATCAGTCCTGGAATAATCCCCGTTGGGGGAGAAACATTTAAGATAACATACACGATTATTTATTATCTGTCTCTTTATCTTATTTGCACTACCTGCTGAAACACCTTTGCATAGGCTCAATAACTAAGAACGGAAAATAATCAACAAACAAAGCGACGCCCAAGATGGGGATGGGGGGCGTACGGAAAACCCCTAAAGATAGCTCCGCAAGCGGTACCGCCTCTGGGAGTACTATTAAGCAATATATGAATCGCGGAGGCAGCCCGGGAAATCCCCGCTTAGAGACCCAAAAGTCAACCCTGACTGAAAAAAAAATGGGGGGGACTGGAAAAGTTGCACAGACCCCTGAACACTCAAGACAGGACTCCTCAGTTGATAGTATTCTAGATAATACCCGAATGGAGGAAGGCAGTCAAGATATGCAACCCCCCTCAAAAAAACGAGATAATAGAAATGTTTAAATCACTCGAACTAGCAATCAAAATGGAAATAAATGTTTTAAGGATGGATCTGGGGGGTATTCTTGCTAGAGTGGAAAAAACTGAGGACATATTAGATAAACAAGAACAGGACCTCTCTGAAATAAAAGAACAACTTAAAATTATACACCAAAATCAAATAAAAATCTGTTACAGATTAGAAGATCAAGAAAACAGAAATCGCAGACAAAATTTGAGAATCAGAGGGGTCCCAGAGAGGAAGGATGAAGATTTAAAAAAGATTATGGTAGACATTTTTGGTCCTATCCTGGAACTAGGGGGTGGGGAATTCCCCAAAATCGAGCGGATTCACCGGATAGGTAGACGGGACACAAGTCGCACGGAGAGAAGCCGGGACATTATTGTGAAATTCAGGTATTTTGTAGATAAGGATAATCTATGGGCAAAACTCCGAGGAAAAACACCACTTCTATATGAAGATGCCAGGATATCAGTCTACCCTGATCTAGCCAGAGATACTCTAACCAGAAGACGCCATCTGAAGCCCCTCTTAGACCTATTAAAGGAACAAAACATTAAATACACATGGGGGTTCCCGGCCTGTCTGATAGGAAGCAGAGAAGGAAAAACAGCAAAACTGAGATTCCCAGGAGACCTGGAAAAATTCTGTGGAAAACTAGACATTCAGGCCCCCCCACTACCGGACTGGGCCAGTGAAAAGTGGGTGGATCTGGGAATAGGTTACATATAATTATCTGGAGGTGGGGGCGGGCGGGGGGGGGGGGGGGGAGGTGGGAGGTAACTTGGTAAAGCCAATAGAAGTAAATGGGAACAAGATTGCTCCTTGGGTACCGAGCCGTGATGGCTTGCCGAGCAGCACACCAAGAGCTTCACCCTCAGAGGTGGTGACCAAGAGAGGAGCTCACATCTGGGTATTCCTCAATGGTCTATGGGTCCAATAAGGACCACGTGGGGGGAGGGGGGGTGGGAGGGGTGTGTGAGGGAGGGGGTTTTGGGAATGGGGGTCGCAATTTTTTTTTTTTTAAGGGGGATTCTCTCCAAGGTCAAAGGAAAGATGAGGTATTTACCCATATTGAATGATAGTTAGGCCCACCTTAAAATTCATCACGTACAACGTCAGAGGTCTAAATATGAAAAGAAAGCGTAGAAATGTTCTTAATGAGCTTAAAATATTGGGCCCTGATGTAGTCTTCCTCCAGGAGACACATATCTCACAACAGTCTAAGTTAAAGCTCTTTTCGAGCGATTTTCCGCTCTGGTACCATGGAGACACCATCTCGAGTAAAACCCGAGGGGTCGCTATTGGATTCGCAAAAACAACAAGATTTGTGTTAGATGATAGAATGGTAGACCCAGAAGGTAGATTCCTCATTCTCCGAGGCAGATTAAACGAAAGGGAGTATACCCTAGCCAACATCTACGCACCAAACCAAAACCCTATGAAATATTTTATCCAAATTTTAGAAAAAATAATAGAATTTAGGAAAGGACAACTAATCTTGATGGGAGACCTCAACTTCTGTATGGACCCAAAAATAGACAGTACGGCCCGCACACAGGAAACGAATAATGGTCAATTAAAAATGGTGAAACAAAAATTATCTTTACACCAGTTGGTGGACATATGGAGGGTGACTCACCCTTGTTTGCGTGACTATACATATTACTCTCCTGTGCATGGCTCGTACTCCCGTATAGATGTGGGGCTTATAGATCACAGGGAAATAGAGGAGGTGGTAGACGTCAAGATAGGTAATATAACCTTTTCAGACCATGCCCCTGTAGTTCTGGAAATGACAATAAGGGGGGAGATAAGACCCAGGGATCAATGGTGCATTAACGAGGAGTTAATAAGGGAGGAGGAAGGTTATGCATTAGTCAGAAAGGAACTGGAAAAATACTTTACTGTTAATGATAATGGAGAAGTCTCAGGGTCTATACTCTGGGAGGCTCATAAATCATATATTAGAGGGGTCTTGATTAAGATGGGAGCCCGGAGAAAAAAGGAAAAACACGAGGCCATTCAGAACTTAACAAGGGAGGTAGACAAGCTAGAGCAGGAACACAAAAAACAAACAGGCTCGCCATCTAGCAAGATGTATAGACAGCTGACAATCAAAAGGATAGAGCTAAAAAAGGCACTGGAACTTGAATCAAAAACAACATATGGGAGGAGGATAAAAGACCAATATTGTTGGGGAAACAAACCTAGTAAGGTACTTGCTAAAATAGTAAAAAAAAAGAAAGCCAGAAACTTCATCGAGAAGATTCAGACTAAAAACGGCCGTATGGAACATTCCTCTAGAAAGATAGCTGAAACCTTCAGGGAATATTACCAAGACTTGTACTCAGTCAAAGCGCACGAGCCCAAATCTAAAAACAGGAGAGAGATTAATAATATTTATTTAAAGAACGCCAGTTTACCTATAATATCAGATCTAGCGAGGGCCCATCTTGATGAGCCAATTACGGAGGAGGAAATTGGGAAAGCTCTAATAGGCGGAGCCCAAGGGAGAAGTCCGGGCCCGGATGGGTTCACATTGTTCTATTACAAAAAATTCAAAGAAATATTAATCCCTAGGCTTTGCAATTACATGAATGGACTAGGAGATAGCTACGAGATGAGCAGAGAAGCCCTTCAGGCGTCTATCACAATTATCCCAAAGGAAGGAAAGGAGAAAACACTCTGCTCCAGCTATAGGCCAATCTCTCTGCTCAACACCGACACAAAACTATACGCGAAGGTCTTGGCAGAGAGATTAAAGGAACATATAAACCTTTTGGTCAACCCGGACCAAGTGGGGTTCGTCCCCAAAAGAGAAGGGAGGGACAACGGAGTTAAGACGCTCCTCTTGCTACAAAAGCTGAAGGAGGATGGACCCCCAGGGCTACTGCTGTCGATGGATGCCGAAAAGGCCTTCGACAGGGTAGACTGGGGGTTCATGTTTCAGACTCTGGAGGCTATGGGAATAGGACCCATAATGATTCAACGGATAAGGACATTATACCATCACCCCATGGCCTCAATAAAAGTTAACGGGTTAATGTCCCAGCCTTTTGAGATGCGGAACGGCACGAGGCAGGGTTGCCCTCTGTCGCCGTTGCTCTTTATCCTATCCCTGGAACCACTCCTTGCAACGATACGTAGAGACCCTGAGATAAAAGGTATCAAGGTAGGGGAGGATGAACACAAAATTGCAGCATTTGCAGATGACGTGCTATTATATATAACTGATCCAGTAGCCTCTCTAAAGAAATTGAATGTAGCATTGAGGAAATATGGAGATTTATCCAACTTTCAAATAAATTTGGGTAAATCGGAAATATTAAACATCAACTTGAAAAAGGCAGAAGCAGATAAGGTGAAGAGGGTATCTGGTTTTGGGTGGACTAAGCAGCTTAAGTACCTGGGAATTCAATTAACAAATTCTATAGATAAGATTTACCACATAAATTACATCCCTCTATTGGACAGTATTAGAACGGAATGCAAGAGACTCGCCAGCAAACCGCTCTCATGGATAGGGCGAATAAATGTCTTGAAAATGACACTCATCCCTAAGATAACCTACCACTTTCAGATGATCCCGGTCCCTCTGCCCCAGTTTTACCTAAGGAAATTGAATAAAATAATGATGAATTTTGTTTGGAAAAATAAAAGAGCAAGAGTCCCCTTCCAGATATTAAAACAAAGTAAAGATAACGGGGGACTGGCGGTACCAGATATACGAAATTACTACAAGGCCATAATTTTATCAAGATTAACAGATTGGGTTAAAAAAAGTAATGAAAAAGGGTGGGTGAAAATAGAGAACACAATTAGTAATGTGCACTTAGGAAATATAATCTGGAACCCTCCACATAGCAGAACTTTAGTTAAAAATACCCACGTAATCACACAGATAGTATTTAAAGTATGGGACGGGGTTTATAAAAAAGTGATTGGGAAATACAATTCTCCACTATTGTCACTTAAAGACAATGAATATTTTGCACCAGGCACTCAAAAAGTAGGAGGGAAAGAATCATTTTGGGGGATTTCACAGGTGAGAGATATAATCAAAAATGGAAAAATAATTACACTCCAACAGCTTAGACAAGATAGGGAATCACGGGGGATAGATGAATGGCGGTATCTACAACTGAAACATTTCGTAAGCAAACTACCCCAACCCATTAGATCTGGGGAGGATTTGACAGAAATGGAAAAGTTATGTGATTCAGAAAATTCGAGAAACACCATTTCCAAATTATATAAAATTCTGACGGGGGCTGAAAAGGTGGAGATACCGCCATACATAGAGAAATGGGAGAGGGACTTGGGCACAAAAAAAGATAAAAATATAATAAGCAAAATATTAAATAGGACTTTCAACTTAACACTTGATACACAGTCCGCAGAAATGAATTATAAATGTATAAGTAGAAGTTATTTAACCCCCGAAATACTAAGTAAATACCAGACCGGTTCAACAGCACTCTGCTGGAGGGGCTGTCATGGGCTGGGAACAATGGGTCACATCTGGTGGAGTTGCCCCAAAATAAAAATTTTTTGGAAGAGGACTCTTGCATTAATAAAGATTATCACTAACATAGAAGTGGCAGAGGACCCATGGGTGGTGTTATTTCATGGATGGGAAGGAGATACAAAAAAAATACAAGCAGACATTGATCCCCTTCCTCTTAAACGCTGCTAAGAGACTAATACCTAGGGGATGGCAGAGGAAGGAGAGCCCTGAGACATGGGAGTGGTTTGATGCGATAGAAGAAACATATAACAATGAGGAGCTTGTAAATAAATTAGAAGAGAAAGATAACGGGACTCTGGCGGTCTGGGAACAGTGGAAACAATTTAAAAAAACTTGGAGATATGTGAAAGAATTGAAGGCCCTAGATTAATGCCAGTAGGAGTAAAATAGAGCTGACCTTGGAGAGAAGGGAGGGGGGAGGGGTTAGGGGGGATTAAAAATAATGAAGTTTAGAAATCAAGCGGGGTTATTGAGTTAGCCTAACCCCTAAGAGATGCACATTTTGTAAGTTTCTTGATTAAATTTTGGCAAAGGCTACAATGATGAGACACTGAGAGGGAGATGGTTCAGAATATGATCCTCAAAATTGATTCAATCCCCTCAAAAGGTCGACTGAAGTGGCAAAAAAAAAAAAAAAAAAAAAAAAAAAAAAAAGATTTTTGATGCAATTTTTTTTTTAGGGTGGCCCTCCACTTTAAACTGGAATAGTTGGCAAGTATGAGGCAGCTTAACTGTTTTTTTCCAGTCAGTGCAGAGGCTACCAATCACACAGGCAACAGTCCATTAACTCTGGCTCCATTAAACAGTCTGGGGCACATACAGTATGTCAAACACAAGGCCCACGGGCCGAAACCGGCCCGCCAGGCCATTTCATGTGGCCCTCCCACCTTTCCTGCAGCTGTGGCAACCCCTCTTCTCCACCACCTGTCTTACAGATCCTCTCTGTGCAGCACTCCCATTTCGCCTCCCCTGGTCTCAGCAGTCAGCAGACTCCGGCAGTTGACTCCAGACCTCCTCTGGTCCTCCTCCAGACCCTGCACTTTCTGTTTCCCAGCTCCGCCCCCATCTTCTTCCCGGCAGCAGCACAAGGTAAGGGAGGTGGGTGCGCTGTGATGTAAGGGAGGGTGGGGGACACTTGACGTCTGATGTAAGGAGGGGGGGGGGGTAGGGTGCTCTGGACATCCAGTCTTACAGATATAACCGGACCTCTGGGGGCAACCATAATGCCTATGTGGCCCGCAATGAAATTAAGTTTGAAATCTTTGGTCTAGGAGATGACTTTTTTTGGTTTATTACTTGTAGAACTGGTCACGGGTGAGGGGTTTGGTTGGTATTCGATACCCCAAAAATGCTGACTATTAACAGGTGAGACTTCTTTGAACAGTCTTCAAGCCAGAAAAAAAGAGGAATACCAGAGCTGAGACCCTGCAGAAGTAGTCTCAGAATGGGCTACAGCTGGCACCCAAGGAGTAAGACAGCACACAGCCATTAAATCTTGAGCTTGGGTCAGTGTATCCCAAGGCAGCTGCACATCTCCTAGCTTCCACTAGGCATTTCTCAGTGAGTTCTCCTGCCCAAATCCCTAGCTCCAATAGAAATTAGAATAGCCCCCCCCCCCGTCACAGCTGGGACCTCAATGAAGACAATGACCCAGATGGTCCAGGTGAATCCTGAACAGGTGGCAACCCTAGGCCCAAAAAACAATCAAATGTTGGTTGGCTGACCGACATCTCCAGAGTCCCGCGGGCTGGTGCAGAATGCCTCTTCCAAGTACACAACTGGTGCAGACAATGGACCTCACCACTGGAGATATCCCAGCTCCTCTGCTCAAGCTCCTCCTGTCAGGTTAGGTCTGCAGGGTGGGTCAGTAAAGGACAGAAGGGGTGACGATGGGCTCTCAGCTTGGTTGAAAGTACTCTACAGGCTGCTTTGTGGTCCCCCCCCAGGAAACTGTGCCCAGGACAGCTGCCCCTCCTGTCCTCCCTAGTCCCAGCCCTGGGGCCACCTGAGATTTTTGTGTTTGGGTTTACATCTACTTTAATTTCCAGTTTTGGAGGATTGGGTAGCATAGAAATAGTATTCTAAGTTTGAGCGTTGGGAGATGTTTTCAGCAGATTCCCATCTTATTGTGACACCTCCGCCTGGACAATAATTCTTTTATGATTCCAGTCCCCTCTGCTGACACAGAACACAGGTGAGCTCAATGAATGTCAAAATAACCTTAATGAGGGTAATTAATGTCACTAAAATTAACCGGCTAATTGAGAATGATGCTGCGTTCCTCAGAAGATAAAAGTACCTCCCGCTGGCTGAGAGTTTATATAAGAGATGGGGGGGGGGGGGATTTCTATTAACTCCAAATTCACCTCCAGCTGCAACACAACACACAATTGTTTAAGTGTCATTACAAAACAAAGGCCTAAAGGGAAAGGAACCCCTAACAATCGAATGTCCTACATTTAACCTCTAGTCCTATATGTGCTCAGTGATATCAGGTGTGCCTTATTTCCGAGAGTGATCATGTGATTATGTGGAAGATCCTCCCACTTAGCACTCTCTTTCAGCAAGTGCCTTGGCACAGCTTATCTTGGTATCTACAGAACTTTATAAAGTAAAGCTGGCTACAGCATAGCAATAAGTAGGAGGTCCCAGAAAATACTACATTTAATAGAAAAGCAATGACATTATTTTTTTTTATGTTTAACTTAGAGTGTATTTGGAAAGTAAGTGGATATAAGTATGGATTTGGTGTTGTCAGGGCCTTGGTCTGAACCTGTAACCTCGGCTATGTCTGATGGTGTCTCTTCTTACTGACCCATCTGAGATGCTGGACAGCTCCTTGTCTGATTCTTTAGACAACCTTGCCTTATGTCTTGTGTCTCTTTAAACTTGAACCCTCTTGCTCCCCCCATGAACTTCCTATTGCAGCCATGCCTTTGCACTTCCTGTTTGCTAGATTATTGTGCTCTTTCCAGCCAATATCTCGCTCTTATTAATCCTGCAGCTGTCCTTATCTTCGCTACCACTTGTTACCGACCTTTGGCTTGTTCCTCAACTACATAGTTACATATTTAGATAGTTAGTAAGGTTGAATAAAGACACCAGTCGATCAAGTTCAACTTGAGTGAGTGTGGGTGCATGTCTACAATTGTCCCTATCCCTGTACATTGTGTCTCATTAAGATGCTCATCAAGCTTCTGCTTGATCCCAACCTGCAACCACGTATTACTGACCTTTGGCTTGTTTACTGACTTCGCTTCTCCTTGATCCCTACTGCTATATCTACTACTGGACCCCGGCTTACTTACCTCCTGGTGGGGTGATTCTGAGGATAATGATCTGGTACTAACACGCAGCAAAACCCATCTCCACCATCAGGAGCTCTAGTGATCACTGCTTAGTGCTGAGACCCCCACACCACAAGCGAGCCCATGTTATCTGCCAAAGTGACCTGCCTGTTTACTAATTCTTCAGGCCAGAGGAAGCCTCTCTGGCCAGACAAAGCAGCAGTAGTTGGAACAATCATCAATTCCAGACTCGATTACGCAAACTCCCTCTACATAGGACTACCCCAATATCAGCTTGCGCGCTTACAACTCATCCAAAATGCGGCGGCAAGACTATTAACAGGAAAAAAACCCTGGGAATCCATCTCCCCTTCTCTGAGGAGCCTACGTTGGCTACCTGTAAAGAATCAAATCACTTTTAGGACCCTCTGCCTCACCCACAAATGTATACAAGGAAACGCTCCTCAATACCTATGCGAGAAAATAAAACGCAGTCTTCGATCCTTTAACCAAAACCTCCTCCTTATTCCAAAACCCCGCTACAAAACAAAGGGAGAATGAAGATTCGCAGTCCAAGGACCATGGCTGTGGAACGCTCTACCTACTCACATTCGCATGGAAGAAAACCATCAGGCCTTCAGAAAGAAACTCAAGACCTAAGAAGCGGGACAACACAGGATGGATCCAGCGCCTTGAGGCCATTCAGTTCGCATTTGCAGCGATATACAAATCATTCATTCATTCATTCATTCTCTACTGCTATAGCTACTGATCTCTGAGCCTGACTCCTGACTGTGACAGGTGTGGTATGGTATGGGTATGGATATGGGCAAGGTATGGTATGGGTATGGGGATAGAATGGTATGCGTATTGGAAGGGTATGGTATGGGTATGGTATGGTATGGATATGGGCAAGGAATGGTATGGATATGGGCAAGGAATGGTATAGGTATGAGATGGGTATGGTATGAGCATAGTATGGTATGGCATGATTGGGGTATGGGCATTTAGCATACTCTAGCAGACAGTTAAAGCAGAGTCACCTACCATCCGATAATTGTTTTTCTCACTAAGTAATATATCAGTGTAGTAACTCCAGGTAACTATTGCCACTCCCAGAGTTCAAATTAATGGAATCACTCCTGAAAAGAAGGATCATTGATCACCTAAAAATACACAGCTTGCTGGACCCAAAGCAGCATGGCTTTACTGAGGGCAGATCATGTCAGGCTAATCTGATTCCATTTTTTTACTATATTACCAATGTTTTGGACCAGGGTGGTGCTGTGGACATTGCATATCTTGATTTCAGCAAGGCATTGGATACAGTTCCACATAATGCTCTAATACAAATGTTGTACAAGCTAGGACTTAAAGGAGTTGTAAAGTCTCCAGATTTGCAATCTATGCATTAAGGTGAAAAACCTTCTATGGTGCAGATGCCCACTAGAGGGGTCACCAGCAGGAGGAAGGAGGTCCTGATTCCTCTCTATAGATCTATGGATAACTAGAGGGGTCACCAGCAGGAGGAAGGAGGTCCTGATTCCTCTATATAGATCTTTATATCACTAGAGGGATCACCAGCAGGAGGAAGGAGGACCTGATTCCTCTATATAGATCTTTATATCACTAGAGGGATCACCAGCAGGAGGAAGGAGGACCTGATTCCTCTATATAGATCTTTATATCACTAGAGGGATCACCAACAGGAGGAAGGAGGTCCTGATTCATCTATATAGACCTTTATATCACCAGAGGGATCACCAGCAGGAGGAAGGAGGTCCTGATTCCCCTATATAGATCTTTATATGACTAGAGGGACCACCAGCAGGAGGAAGGAGGTCCTGATTCCTCTATATAGATCTTTATATGACTAGAAGGATCACCAGCAGGAGGAAGGAGGTCCTGATTCCTCTATATAGACCTTTATATCACCAGAGGGATCACCAGCAGGAGGAAGGAGGTCCTGATTCCCCTATATAGATCTTTATATGACTAGAGGGACCACCAGCAGGAGGAAGGAGGTCCTCTGTCCATCAGCATTTATTTTAGAGGATGCTCACATAGAACCAACTGCTGATTCAGTGTATCTGTCCTTCTCAGTAGATCAAACAGCAATGAGCCAGTGCAGCAGCCCTATTCAGGCACTTGACCTCTGGTAGATTTACCCTCCTTCCTGACCAGGCCATTTTTTGCGATACGGCCCTGTGTTAATTTAACTGGCAATTGCGCGGTCGTGCGACACTGTATTCAAATAAAATTTATGTCCTTTTTTTCCCCACAAGTAGAGCTTTCTTTTGGTGGTATTTGATCACTTCTGCGTTATTTATTTTTTTGAGCTATTAACAATAAAAGACCGACAATTTGGAAAAAAAAACAAAAAAAACAATATTTTTTACATTTTGCTATAATACATATCCAATAAAAAAATTGAAAAAAATGTCTTCATCAATTTAGGCCAATATGGATTCTGCCACATATTTTTGGTAAGAAAAATCCTAATAAGTGTATATTGATTGGTTTGTGCAAAAGTTATAGTGTCTACAATCTATAGGATATTTTTTATTTTTTATTTCTTATCTTTTACTAGTAATGGCGGCAATCAGTGACTTATAGCGGGACTGCGATATTGCTGCTGACAAAGCTGACACTAATGCCGTGTACACACGATCGGACTTTCTGGCAGAAAAGGTCAGACGGAATCATTCCATCGGACATTCCGATCGTGTGATGGCTTCATCAGACTTCTCCTTTTGAAAATTCTGACGGACCTAGAAATAGAACATGTTTTAGATCTTTCCAACGGAATCAATTCCTATCGGGAAAACCGATCGTCTGTATGCTGTTCCGAGGGACCAAAAACAACGTAATGGCAGCTATTAGCTACTGGCCATTGAACTTCCTTTTTCTAGTCCCGTCGTACGTCATCGCGTTCTAAACGATCGGACTTTGGTGTGATCATGTGTAGGCAAGTCCGTTTCAGCGGAACTCCATCAAAAAAACCGTCAGAGTTCATTCCGACGGAAAAACTGGTCATGTGTACGCGGCATAAGTGACACTTTTGACACTTTTTTGGGGAACTAATGACACTAATACAGTGATCAGGGCTAAAAAAATATACACTGTCACTGTACTAATGACACTGCCTTGGAAGGGGTTAACATCAGGGGCGATTAAAGGTTTAACTGTATGCTTAGTCTGTGCTTTCTCGCTGTGGGGGGGGGGACGTGCTTTTACTATGGGAAGGCATTGATCCATGCCTCTGCTTTGCAGGGACACAGGATCAATACCTTGCCTACTGAGAGAACAGTAATCTGCCTTGTTTACATAGGCAGATCGCCATTCTGACTGTGTACTGTACAATTGACAGGTGCCGGCGGACATTGAGTCCGTGGAACCCGTCGCTGAGCTCCCACTGTGTGCGATCACAGCGGCAGCGGGTGGCCAGCGGCACGTGTACGCGCCCCAGACTCTGAAGTGTCAGATCGCTTATTAGGTACGTGGCACAGACGCCCTGCCCCAGTATATGTACGGTGGGCAGTCGGGAAGAGGTATATAGGCCGTTTGGCAGCAGCATTAGTAACAGGTGCATATCTGCTCAGACACTTGCTAGCCTGCGCACGCGCACACATATGCGCCTTGGTACATTGTCTGAACTATGGGCAAGCCTTCCCTGATACCACCCCTGTATCCCTATGCAAATCCATATATAAGACCTCAAACAGGCACAGATGATAGAAAGGCAGAAACTGGACGTGTCCTTGACACTCCAAAGCCATGTTTAATTGTGAACGGTCAATGTAAGCAGATTCAGAATTTGGTGTCAGTTTGTTGTTTCTCAGTCATTCTGCGTCTGCGCTGCCCTCATCATTGAGTACGACAAACTTCAATCAGCATTCACAAAGCCTCTCTGATACCCTCAGGATGCTAATGGATGACCCTGGATATTGGAGTGAAGGATCTTCAGGACGTTGGCTCCAGGGACACAATGTATGAAGCTAATCCATCTGCAGAGACAGAAAACATGTCCATGCAATGTTCAGCATATTACCTCTGGATACGACTTCTCGTCTATAATGGAGGTAACAACGAAAAATGATTAAATCCAGTCTGGGGGGCCCCCGGCCATTTATTTTACAGCTTTGTAAGGCTAGACTCCATAACCAAGAAACAAAACCCTCCATTTTATCAAGTATTTTGTTTTCATGTTAGGCTGGAACTTTTGGACTTTAAAACCACAGAAAAGTCAAACAGTATCTTCTCGCTGACTGTCTTCTAAAACAATGGTCACCAAACTGTGGCTCGTGGGCCAGATGTGGCCGTTTGCTTGACTTTACCCAGCCCTTGGGGCCCCATGCCATTTACTGACACCAATGATGGGGCACCATTCCTCCCACAGACACCAATGATCGGCCACCATTCCTCCCACAGATACCAATGATGGAACACCACCCTTCCTACAGATACCATTGACGGGGCGCCATTTTTCCCACAGATACCAATGATGGGACACCATTCCCCCCACAGACACCAATAATGGGGCACCTTTCCTCCCATAGACACCAATGATGGGACACCAATCCATGGTCTATGAAATTCTTCCAAAATCTTCCATGCACCTGGTTAGGAAGAGTTTTTTACTAAAAGCATAGGAATACAAAAATGTAACTGGGTGTCACTGTGGGAAGGTTGGGGGTTCTGGAGGGGGTTACGGGACTGTGCCATAGACTTGCTTGTAGGGATTTCTGGAGTGAGCTGGGGGCAACTGTGAGGGATGGGGTCTCTGGGGTGGGACTGGGGGGCCCTCCAGTAGCTGGGTGCTTCCCAGTGGGGAAATGTGGGAGACTGGAATGCAATGTGGGATTGGGGGCACCATGGGACTTTGTTAGAGGTTGGGGGCACTGTAGGGGGCTGAAGGCTCTGCACCTAGCTAGGGGTACTGCAAGGGGCTGGAGAGACACTGTGGGAGGTTGGGGGGGGGGGTACTGTTGGAAATGAGGGCTCTCAGAGGGCTTGGGGGCGCTGTGGAAGGATGAGGGGCATGGCGGTCCACTATGGAACGTTGGGTGGCAATATGGGAACTAGGAGGCACAGTGAGAGGTTAGGGCTGGCTGGAGGCCCAGGAGGAAATAGACCACGGCCTTGCAGTGGTGGCCCTGGACATCCTCTAGCAAATGAGCCAGGCTCTATCTGACTTGCTGCAGCTTCTAAGGCACATTGTGAGAAGCTCACAGTGTGCGTGAAATCAGTGTAAGGAATTTCAGATCAGGAGAGAAGCCGGTACAACCGTGCCAGACTGAAGGAAAGGATGGAGGTCAGGCAGGAGAATAAAATGGTGGAGAATAAAATGGTTGTCATTGCAATTTTATATATCGCATGATATTTCCGCTGCTTTTTATCAAACTCATTTTTTCAGGAAAAAAATATGCTAAAATTACTTTTAGTGATAGAGAATGATATCCAGACCCCAATGATATCACTTTATTGTCAGTAATACCCAACAGACACACCAGTCACCAGCATTTTAGAATAATTGGCAGGGACATTTAGAACCTGAGCACAGCGCGGTCTCCGTACATTTCATTATTCCTCATCTGAACACGGTGATTATAATAGGGAAGAAATCCTACTTCCGAATTGAAATGCCGCTAGTCAATAATTATTAAGTTTAAAGCCCAGAATAATGTTAACAGATAATAAAAAAGTACATTTGCAAAGCAAGAAATCCTATATTTTTCAGTTTATTTGGACGGGAGGGAAATCCAGAGACTAAAGGTGATCAAATAATGAAGTGTCCTCGCTGGCGCTTTGCCTGAACTCCTTCTATGTTGTTCTTATCCGGTCCTACAGCCAGATTTATTATAATTCCGGGGGTTGGGGGGGATAGAGGGGGGGCAGCAACTTTTTTCCCCCTATTTTGATTTACTCGTCTGGTTCATCTCTGGACTTTGTGGCTAAATTCAGTACGAGGGGAAGGGGGGTGAAGGGGGAGTGGAGAAATGGGTGCAAAAGTTGTAGAGGGGTCAGAGGATGAATAAGTAAGAGTGTTCAGAGAATGCAATGGAAGCAGGATGGGGGGGGGGGGGGGGCAAAGTGGTTATAGAGGGAGCAAGGTGCAAGGGATGTAGGGGGATCAGGGGATGAAAAGAGAGGTGAAGTTAGAGGATGCAGAGGAGTATAGTTGGAAGGGGGTACAAGGGATGTTGGTGAAGGAGGTGCAGGGAATGGGAGGTACAGGGGGTGCAGGAGATGTAGGGGTGATCCAGCAATATAGCCGAACAGGTGTAGCCAGGCGCTGGTTAACTTTGCCTGTGTCATCATGGAACATTCTGTAACACCAGCTGCAGTGAGCCTGTTTCCCTCTAGTGTTCAGCCTGGACACTGTGTCACCATCTCCTGAATGCAGAGCAAGCAGAGAATACAGCAGAGAGCAAAGGATCATGGGATATGTAGCTGGAGGAGCCAGGATTTGCATTGGAGCCAGACTGCTGCAGACTATGAGTTCCAGCTGGCTGGGAGAGAGAGGAGAGAAGAATGCTGGGTGAGGACATACATAGCCTGGTCCAAGGAGGAGTCTTTCTCTTGGGACCATGACCTACAGCTGAGAGCAGGGATCCACGGCGTGGAGAGTCTCTGGCGAGTGAGTGAGCAGATCCACCATTGCCAGCTCCTTGTTGGCCTAGTGACTCTTTGGGGACACTCTCATCATCACTGGTACAGACCCAGCAGAATCCCAGCATCACTAGCTAAATGGCCAGGCACCCTTCACTGGTTGCAGATTCTTTAGGAGCCTGTTCTGGGACATCCTATTCCCTTGAGCCTTGGTATCATCAGGATTGGTGAGCGGGCAGAAGTCCATCAAGTCCAACTTGTGTGTGTGCTTTTCTGTTAATATTACATTGTATATCCCTGTATGTTGTGGTAATTAAGGTGCCCATCTAATAGTTTTTTTGAAACTATCAATGCCCCCCCGCTGAAACCACCGCCTGTGGAAGAGAATTCCACATCGTTACTTCTATAACGATAAAGAACCCTCTACGCAGTTTAGGGTTAAACCGCTTCTCTTCTAATTTTAGTGAACAGTCGCGTGTCTTTTTAAATTCCCTTGCGCGAAAAAGTTTTATCCCTATTGTGGGGTCACCAGTACAGTATTTGTACATTGAAATCATATCCCCTCTCAAGCGTCTCTTCTCCAGAGAGAATAAGTTCAGTGCTTGCAGTCTTTCCCCATAGCTGAGATCCTCCAGTCCCTTTATTAGCTTTGTTGCCCTTCTCTGGACCCTCTCCAGTTCCAGCACATCCCTTCTGAGGACTGGTGCCCAGAACTGGACAGCATACTCCAGGTATGGCCAGACCAGAGTCTTGTAGAGCGGGAGAATTATCGTTTTATCTCTGGAGTTGATCCCCTTTTTAATGCCAAAATTCTTTTGGCTTTGCTTGCAGCAGCAGCTTGGCATTGCATGTCACTGCTGAGCCTATCATCTACTAGGACCCCCAGGTCCTTTTCCATCCTAGATTCCCCCAGAGGTTCTCCCCCCAGTGTATAGATTGCATTCAGATTTTTGCCACCCAAATGCATTGTTTAAATTTTTTTAACATTAAACCTCATTTGCCATGTAGTTGACCACCCCATTCATTTGTTTAGATCTTCTTGCAAGGTTTCCACATCCTGCGGAGAAGTTATTGCCCTGCTTAGCTTATTGTCCGCAAATACAGAGATTGAGCTGTTTATCCCATCCTCCAGGTCATTTATGAATAAATGAAATAGGATTGGTCCCAGCACAGAACCCTGGGGAACCCCACTACCCACCCCTGACCATTCCGAGTACTCCCCATTTATCACCACCCTCTGGGCTCACCCCCGTAGGCAGTTTTCAATCCATGTACTCACCCTATGGTCCATGCCGACAGACCTTAGTTTGTACAGTAAACGTTTATGGGGAACTGCCTTTGCAAAACCAGATACACCACGTCTACGGGCCTTCCTTTATCTAGATGGCAACTCACCTCCTCATAGAAGGTTAATAGATTGGTTTGGCAAGAATGATTATTCATGAATCCATGCTGATTACTGCTAATGATACCGTTCTCATTACTAAAATCCTGTATATAGTCCCTTATCATCCCCTCCAAGAGCTTGCATACTTTTGATGTTAGGCTTACTGGTCTGTAATTCCTAGGGATGTATTTTGAGCCCTTTTTTAAATATTGGTGCTACATTGGCTTTTCTCCAATCAGCTGGTATCATTCCAATCAGTGGACTGTTCGTAAAAATTAGGAACAATGATCTGGCAATCACTTGACTGAGTTAAGGACCCTTAAGGACCCTCAGGTCATCTGGTCCCGGTGACTTATTAATGTTAAGTTTTTAAAGGCAATTTTTTATTTTATCCCCTGTTAGCCAAGAGCTTTTTGTGACATGTCATGAGGATAACACTACAAGGACTCTTCCACTCCCCCCCACCCCACCCCACTTAAAACGGTAGTAAACCTCGCTTTGTTATTTTTATCTACAGGTAAGCCTATAATAAGGCTTACCTACAGGTAAAATGAATATCTCCTAAATGTGCACCGTTTAGGAGATATTCACCCTGCATGCAGCCGCTGGCATCAGCGGTGCATGCGCTCTTAACGTCCAGCATACCCTCCTGGAACCTTCAGAGCTTCTTGCCGGAACAGAGGGCTCCCACGCGCACAAGTGGGAGTGACGTTATCGCCACAGCCCACGATCCCAGAAAGAAAGGACGGGAGAAGATGTCTCAGCAGTGAATGGGCGCCGCTGGAAGGGCTTCGTTCCAAGCTGAGTATTTCATAATGTGCTAGTATGCGTTGCATACTAGCACATTATGCCATTGTCTTGCAGTTTTTATTTACTTTTTCAGCAGTTTACTATCGCTTTCACCGCTTCAATACTGGGCACTTTCACCCCTTTCCTGCCCAGGCGAATTTTCAGCTTTCAGCGCTGTCACACTTTGAGTGACAATTGCACGGTCGTGCTAAACTGTACCCATATGATGTTTTTATCATTTTCTTACCACAAATAGAGATTTCTTTTGGTGGTATTTAATCACTACTGGGGTTTTTATTTTTTGCTAAAAAATTTTTTTTTAAATGCCGGAAATTTAGGAAAAAACGTTTTTCTTAGTTTCTGTCAGTAAATTTTGTAAATAAGTAGTTTTTCTCCTTCACTGATGGGCACTGATGAGGTGGCACTGAAGGCCACTGATTAGGTGGCACTGATATAAAAAATTTAAAAAAAGCCGGACATTTTGAAAAAAAAAAGTTTTTCCTTGTTTCTGTCAGTAAATTTTGTAAATACCGTATTTATCGGTGTATAACACGCACCCCAAGTTTAGGAGGGAATTTTAAGGAAAAAAACTTTTTAAGGAAAAAAACTTACATTTAAATGCCCATCAATGCAGCCTTATCAGTGTCATCTGCAGCCTTTTAGTGTCATTTGCAGCCTTGCCCAGTGAACCTGCAGACTTGTCAGTGTCACTGCAGTTTTTAAATATGGAGCCGCCGAGAGACACAGAGCTGGTCCTGTGTCTCTTGGTGGTTCTCGGCTGCTTTCGGCTTCTCTCGTAGTCCTGTGGGCGGAGCCGAGTGCCGCCGATATACATACTTAGCCGAGTGTACTCGGCTAGGTTCGGCTAGCTTCGCCCACAGTCACGCCCAGTCCCTGTGTTATGTCCATCATAGGGCGGGACTGGGCATGACTGTGAGCGGAGCTAGCCGAACCTAGCCGAGTACACTCGGCTATGTATGTATGTCGGCGGCGCTCACTCCTCCGCTCACAGTCAGAGGGGGATCGGCGGGGATCGGCGGGGATCAGCGTATAACACGCACCCGCAATTTTCCCCTGATTTTAAGGGGAAAAAAAGTGCATGTTATACGCCGATAAATATTTTTTTTCCTTCACTGATGAGGCCACACTGATGGGCACTGATGAGACGGTACATATGGGCACTGATGAGGCGGCACTGATTAGGTGGCACTGATATAAAAAATTAAAAAATGACGGAAATTTTGGAAAAAATTTTTTTTCTTCGTTTCTGTAAATAAGTAATTTTTCTCCTTCACTGAAGGGCACTGATGAGGCGGCACTGAAGGGCACTGATGAGACGGCACTTATGGGCACTGATGAGGCAAGACTGAAGGACACTGATTAGCTGGCACTGATAAGGAGACACTAATATGCGGCACTGATATGCGGCACTGATATGCGGCACTGAAAGGCGGCACTGATAGGTGGCACTGGTGGGCACTGATAGAGGGCACTGATATGCGGCACTGGGCACTGATAGGTGATACTGGTGGGCACTGATAGGCGGCACTGATGGGCACTGATATGCGGCACTGATGGGCACTGAAAGGCGGCACTGGTGGGCAATGATGAGCACTGATATGCGGCACTGATGGGAACTGATAGGTGGCACTGGTGGGCACTGATAGGTGGCAATATGGGCAATGATAGGTGGCATGGATAGGCAGCACTGATGGGCAACACTGATGTGCACTGATGGGCAGCACTGACCGCCATCACTGATGGGCATTGATTGGTGTCACTGATGAGCACTGATTGGTGGCACTGCTGGGGCTACATTGATAATCAGTGCCCTGATTACCTGTACAATCTCTGCTGCAAAAAGATGTCGCTGACCTGCTCCCCTCGCCTCACATAGACAGAGTGAGAGACGAAAACACTTCCGTGTTTACAAGCAATTGACTGTGATTGGACACAGCCGATCCCTTGGTTAAAGAGCCGCGTCATCGGCTCTTTACCCAGGTCAGGGTTGCTCAGTGTTCTAGGAACTGGGCCTGTGGCGCCGGGATTTTTTAAGAGAGCAGGAAGAAACAGAAAAAGGATCATTCTCTTCCCTTTTGTACCTGGGGGTCATAAGTTCTTCCAGGACCCACCGATTACTACTGTTTGATTTATTGTGATCTTCCTTTGCTTATCCGCTGTATACTTACAAAGACCAAAGTTTAAAGATGCCCGCTTTAGCAGTTCTTGTTCCTATCTGCCCTAAAGAAATTTAAGTAAAACACTAATTTACTTTGCTACAGTCTGGTGTCTGTGTACTTGCAGTATCACTTAGGATTATGTCCACACCCAGAGGTGTCAGAGGTGTCGGGAGGCTTGCAAGGTCAGGGCAACCTTTGGGGACAGTCATCTTCCAGCGGCTCTCACGGGGGGGGGGGGGGATGTGGGGTCCCGCTATACAGGAGTTTTAAGGGACAATGGAGGAAGGAGGAGCAGAGAAGGTAAAAGGAAAGGGGACATAGCGGGAGCAGAGGATGTATTGAGGAAGGGGGCTACAGGGGAAGCAAGGGATGTAGCGGGAAGTGGTCGTAAAAGGAAGGAAATATAAAGAAAAGGGTTACGGAAAATGTTAGGGTGTTTAGGGGTAGATGGGAAATATAGGTGCAGGGTTTTTGGGGTTAAGGTGATGTAGAGGGAAGGGGTGCAGGGGAAGTAGAGGGTTCAGGGGATTATGGGGGAAGGGGGTGCAGGGGGTATGTAAGGGGAAGGAGTGCAGTGATGTAGAAGAGAAAGTTGGGGCTGTAGAGTGGAAGGGCATGTAGGGAGAGAGGTGGATGTAGAGGGAAGAGGGAAGGGCATGTAAGGGAAGGCTTTACTTAAAATTGTAATGGTTTAGGTGATGATGGGAAAAGGGGGTGCCGGGTATGTGTGTTTAGAGGTATGTAGGCAGAAGGGTGCAGGGCATGTGAGGATTTAGGCCATGTATGGTGAAAGGTGGGGTGGGATGCAGGGGAAATTTATGAGAAAGGAGTGCGGGTGACTTAGGCTCGATTTCCACTAGTGCAACTTGTCATGCGACTTGGGACTGCAAAGTTGCATGACAAGTCGTACCCCATGATTTCCAATGACTACCGTTCATATATGTGCGACGTCAAGTCACAGCGACTTCTAAGTAGTCCCTGCACCACTTTGGTCCCACTTTGATGCGACTTGAGGTCCATAGACCTCAAGAATACACAGACATTGCTTTGAATCGCATCAAAATCGAGACAAAAAAATTGCGGCAAAATCACGCGACTTTCAGGTCGCAAACGTGGAAACCTAGCCTTAGGGTGTAAGGCAGCCTTTTTCAACCTTTTTAGCACAGATTAACCCTTCAAATAATTTTAAGATCTCAGAGAACACCTGCAAACACGTAACTCATTGGGGGCCAGGACCCCTTACACTGGTGGCCAGTGGGAAGAATGTTTCTCTTTCAGTGGTGGTGAGAATGCCACCTTAACAGACATTTAAAATGTTCATTTGTATCACCATGCTGGCTCTTCTCAGTGGAATTGGCCTTGAAACTATACAGGCACAATCAGATGGGAGGTCAATCATCCAAAGATCAAGGAACCCCAAACAACCCCTGAGGAAACCCTAGGGTTCCATGGATTCCTGGTTGAGAATGGCTGGTGTAGGGGGTGCAGGAGATGTAAGGGTAAGGGGGATTCCATCAAAGTAGGGGCAGGGGGGTAACATGAGATGGTGCGGGGGGTGATGGGTTTGGGAGGAGAAGGGGATATAGGGTGTTGTGGAAATTTTTATTAATGTATGTCGTCAGATGTCCCCCAGTGTCAGTTTTGCTGTAATGCGCTCATGTGAGCGTGTTCACACATACAGACGTTGGTGGAAGACCATTGGCTGCGGAAACCTTCCCGTGGTCACGGCAGATCTGTTTGCTCTTTTAAGCATGTTTATTCATGCCTCACCAAGGGACTGGCCACTCCATGGCGACCGCATCTAAACTCCTAAGTAAGCAGATCTGCGTACATGGGAACCATAGCATAACCATACAAAATCATGGCTCACTGAGCCATGATAGAGTATGGCTCACATCATTGGAAGCAGTGGGAATGTGCACACGATCGTGTTCAGAGCCATGTAAGTAATGTTCAAATTGTGAGTCCTTTGTGTCTCACAAAGGACTTGCCGCATGGCCCTGCACATGAGCGTCTGCACCCGTCACTACTGTATTTCTATTTAAATATATACATGGGTGTGTGATTGGTTCTTTTGAAAGAATACAAGTGTCTGATTAGCTGATTCTGAAGCCACCACCTTCCTTTATTTATTCATGTTGACAGTATAAATGAAAGGAGTAAAAGCATTCAAGGCAGGATGCTGCTGAGCTCAACGTGATACCAGCGTCTGTCTGTGTTACTTGGAGACATACAAGCGCGCTTTCCTGGCATTGTTTGAGAGAGCTGTATTTGTGCATAAAGAAATTATTTACTTATAGGGAGAAGCTTAAAATTTCCCAGACAAGGGTATTCAGGGTATACAGAGGGGAGGGTTGCAGATTACGATAGGGGAGGTGCACGTGATGTAGAGGGTTCAGGGGTGCAAACAAATGTATAGAGGGAAGGATTTACGGCATGTTGTTAGTCCATAGATGAACAGCAAAGTATAGAGGAAGAGGATGCAGGGTATGTAGAGGGTGCTTGGAAAAGAAAGCACAGAGGGTTAGAAGGGGGTTCAAGAGATGATGCAGGGGAGGCAGAGGGGATGTAAGGGGAAGGAGTTCAGGTAATGTTGGGTAAAAGGGGTGCAAAAGATGTAAGGGTAATGGGGTTCCATCAATGTAGGGGTAGGGGGTACAGGAGATTTAGGTGAAAATGGTCCAAGGGATAACAACAGAAGGGCCAAACAGGGGATATAGGAGGTTCAGGGTATACAGAGAAGGGTGGGGTACAGATTATGATGGATAAGGGGGGTGCAATCGATGTAGATGGAAGGGGGTTCAGGCATGTAAGGGGCTGCAGAAGGAGGGATATAGGGCAAGTTGGGTAGAAGGGTATTCAGGGGAATAAGGAGATGGGTGTTCGGGGAATGGAAGGAGGTGGGTGTGCAGGAAATAATGAGGGAAGGGGATGCAGGGGATGTAGAGGGTGCTCAGAGAAGAAAGCGAAGAGGATGCTGAGAGAAGACTATAGTTTTGAAAACTTGATCCAATCTCTTCCTTTTTTTTCCCTCTTTTCTTGTTTCCACCATGTCATCTCATAATCTGATCAATCAAATTTTTTTCATATTCATGAACGAAGTATCTCAGTGTTGCCGACTGATGCAGATTGCTAAAGTTCTGATTTGGCTGATCGAACCAGTTTGAGCGAATCTGATCGAAACTGAGTCAACTGTAAAGGGAAGTTATGGAAATTTGATTGTTAGTGGATTTGATCGTTTTGATTAGACATGTGCAATTCGTTTAGTTCCAAATTAGTTCTTTTAACAAATTTCGACAAATTCGTTAATTCGGAAACATCTGAATTAAAGAAAACCCGTTTAACAAATTTTTCCGAATAGTCGTAAATTCGAAAATTCGTAGATTCGTAAATTTGTAAATTCGAAAATTCGTAAATTCAAAAAACTGAAAATGTCAAAATCTGAAAACGAACTAACTATTAAAGTATAGGTATTGGAATTTTCTTTTCAAATTTGGCTGTTAGTGAACGTAACAAATTTTTCCGAAGTTACGAATTATCCGAAATAACGAATGCCGCATCTAAACAAATGTAACGTAACAAATTAGTAATAAAAATAATAATAATAAATATATTTTTTTTTTTTGGCAGTGCACATGTTTAGTTTTGATTGAATCCCAGTGTGATAATTTTTTTTTTTAAATAAAACAAAAAATAAAAATTAATCAATAAATTATATTATTTTATTAATATAACAATAAATTAGTTAAATAATAATAATAAGAGGAAGAATATAAATATGAATTAAAAAAATTTAAACGTTTTAATAAATTGAAACAAAAAAATCGAAACGCGTATAGCCACTATTAAACTATCTGTACTCACAGTGGATGAGAAAGAAGATTTTCAAAATGATCGGCATTTCATCATCTCAGCACCCTAAACACCTCCTTGCCTATTAATTACAGGAGCGTTCCTTTAATCCTTCAAGCCTGCCTATGCATTTCATCCTGGCAGTGCGTCTTATTTCGCTCCAGGGCCTCTGCGAAAACCTCATTAGAGCTCCCGGTGCAAAAAGTTTCTTCTTCCCTCAAGTTTTGCCGTTAAAGGAAAAAAAAAAAAAAAGTCTAATCATCAGATTGGAGAGGAAAGTTTTCTATCCAGTCTCAGTGTCACTGCGGAGAAGCAGATGACAAGTGACAACACAGAACTTCGCTTTCTAAGCCTCAGTCTACCTTCGTGTTGCCCTGTCAGGATAATTCCACCAACTACAGAAAGCGTCAGCACTTTCCCAAGCGTTTGATGCGCTCTGAATGATTTCTTGTAAAGGTATTTTTATCCAGCGATAAGTTCTGCTTATTTGACAAATGCCCAAGTGTCTGGATCTGTCAGGAGGGAATGGATATAAAGAGAAGAGGATTATCCAGCGAGGAGCCACCGCCTCACCATTTGTGATATGTAAGGATTCTCAGGGAAAGGTCGATATCTGGGAGAGATTGTCATTACTGGAACATTCTGCGGGAGGATACAGTACTCACAGTGATTAGATGGGACTCAACACTGCTCTGGGAGGAATTACACATTGCATCTTCAATGGGCCATGGGTTCCTCTTCTTATCATAGATGGCTTAGTCAGAATAATAAAGTGTCACCACACTCGTGAAGCATCAGGGTTTGTTAGATACTGAAGAGATAAACCCATTATAAGGGGTTCCCACCATCCCTGAGCTGCATTCCAGGGTATGCACACTGCTGTGCCCATTATGAGGGGTCCCCACAATCCCTGTGCTGAGTTCCTGGGTCTGTATACCTGCCATGTCTGTTATGAGGGGTTCCTACCATCTCTGAGTTGAGTTCCTGGGCCTGTACACTGTACACCTGCTGTACCCATTACGAGTGGTTCCCAACATCCCTCTACTTAGTCCTTTTGTTCAGCACACCTGCTTTGTCCATTATGAGGCATTCTCATCATCCCTGAGTTGAGTTTCCAGGTCTACACACCTACTGTGCCTATCATGAAGGGTTCCCACCATCCTGGGTCTGTACACCCGTTGTGCCCATTACAATGGGTTCCCACCATCCCTGTACTGAGTTCCCGGGTCTGTACACCAGTTGTGCCCATTATGAGAGGTTCACACCATCTCTGTGCTGAGTTTCCGGGTCTGTACACCTGCTATGTCCATTATGAGGGGTTCCCACCATCCCTGAAATGAATTTCCATGTCTGTACACCTGCTGTGCCCATTATAGGTTAAAAAAACCTATCTATCCTACTTTGACTACTACCGCGCTGAAAAGTGAACCCAGTGCTGTATGTGCGCATCTACCAGACCTGCTTCCATAACTATCGCATTAAGAATAAGACTGTCATAGCCCAGCTTATCTCTGAAACCTCTCCTGTCTTTAGACCTAGTGATGGTGTTGAAATCACCTCCAAAAATAACCTGCTGGGCCCTAAAAAGAAAAGGCTTAATCTTAAAGAGGCATCTCCTGTCCCACTTCGATTGGGGACCATAGGAATCAGGTGCAGGTCCTGCCCCCCCACAGAGACGTTCAAGACCATGTATCTCCCAATCTCTACCTCAATTACCCGCTGGCATGTTACCAAACCAGAAAAAAGGACCGTAACCCCGCTGCAAGGCTCGGCCGCAAGAGACCAAAATGAAGGACCACGTCTCCACTCCTTCTTTGCCAGATGTATATCGGCCAGACTACTCAGATGGGTCTCTTGCAAAAACAAAATGTCAGCATCAAACTCGCTGAGCAAAAACAAGTCCATAGGAGGAGCAATTACTGATCTTAAGCTGGCAACATTAATGGTTGCCACTTTTAACGGAGTGGGAACTGCCATTAGGGTAGTTGAGGCAGCCATTTCTTAGCCTGACTACTCCCTCTCCCTGGAGAACCAGCGCACTCCATTGCACCCTGGCACTCATCATCCATGGAGGATGCAATACTTAACGAGTCCCATTCATTGTCATCATCTGACAGGGCCTCAAACTTATTTGCCAAAGCCAAAACCTTAGGTCTTAAGGTAACCAAACCCCTTTCTTTCTTCTTTCTTTTGCCCCTCCTCTTTTTATCCTCCAATCACTCCATATCATCCTTGAAAAAATGGAATCAACGGCTTCCCCACTCCTACCCCCCCCCACTCTCCCTTCCCCTATCTACCACTAGGCCAGCCTCTTCACCATCCTCCCCACGCCTCTGCACCCCACGATCCTTAACAGAAACCCTGCAGCATCGAGGGGGGGGACTGGCACCACACTTGATGCACCTGCCCCAGCACCTTTTGCTGCCTCTGCAACTTTAGAAGACATAGACACAGAAGGATTGGACACATTCTCTGTAACCGATACCTTACCTACAGACTGGGAAGACACTGGCACACTAGGCAAACGCACAGACTGGGGCACCACAGACTTGGAAGACACGGGCACACTAGGCAAACGCACAGACTGGGGCACCACAGACTGGGAGGACACAGACATATTGGGTATTGGCACAGACTGGGAAGACACAGACATATTGGGTATTGGCACAGGCACCCCAGCTGCTGAGCTGTGAGCATCCTTCATGTCCAGGCGGAAGAACTCTCTCATGATCTCAGGCTTGTTATGCATTGTCTCAGGACACATAAGGATGTCCCACAGCATTGCACAGATTGCACCTTATAATGTTACAATGCTTTGCCAAATGTCCTACACCCTGACACAGAGAGCATTTCATCACCGGACAGGATGCAAGTTGCCCTTTATCTCCACACTTGTTACATAGCGTTGGCTGGCCCGGGTAGAAGATGGTAAGCCTGTCCCTCCCCAGGAAAGCTGAGGATGGCAGATGCTGGACAAAATTGCCAATGATTTTTAACTTTAACTGCACAGACCATCCCCCCGTCCATATTCCCCGATCATCCCAAATTTTCTTTAGGGGGCTCAGGATGTCTCCATATCTCCTCAACCATACAGTTAAATCCCCTTGTGCTATGGACTCATTGCGGACAAGAATTGTCACCATTGTAATGAGTGGCTGGCATGATACAAGCTTGGGGATGAGCCCTCTCCAGCCCAGCAGGCCCTTACACACGTGCTCATATTTCTCCCAAAATATGTCCAATATATCTCCGGATGGATAAAGGACAAATCGCACTCACAGGAACCTGCCAGACTGATCAGGGCGAAGATATCTGTGGACCTATCTACAGAATCTTATCCACCACTGCCCTCCTATGAGGAGGAAGACCACCCCCCTCCCAACGGAGCTGCACAACATTTCTCCTTTTAAACATTGAGGACGATAAATTATTTCCATGCTCCTTCCCTGCCTGCTCCCTCCTCCCAAATCCCGTAGCAGCAACACCAGCATAAGTTTTCCCCACAGACACAGCACCGGCATATGTTTTCCCCACAGACACACCAATTGCAGTCTTGTCCTTAGACACAATCAAACCTGCTGACAGAGAGTCTGATTCAGCTGGGATAGCAGTCATGGAATCAACAGAGGCAGGACCCGCTCTCTGCCCTTGCTCTGAACACTCAGCTTCTTTCCTGGGTACAGTCTTGGCTACTGCAGACTCCAGGATAGTTGTAGCACTACTGCTCCCACCATCTCCTCCACTATTGTCAGAAACAGCCGCTGTGTCTGGTCCAGGCAAAGTCACTGTATTGTACATGGCGCACCTCTCTGCAGACTCTACCCCCAGAAGCTGACAGTTACTCTCACCAGTTTCATTTAAATCTGAGGTTTTGTTTTCAGCAGGTAAATCAGACTGTACATTGTCTATGGGTCTGGGCTGACTGCAACTACAAGCCCATTGTCACTAATAAAGTCCCCATCACCATCCTGCACACACACTGTACCTGCTTGCTGGGTTGTTACCTCTTCGATGTCATGGCTGACAGTCATACTTCCCCCTAGTTGTTGAAGACTTCATGGTGGATTATGCTCTCTCCACAGGTCTCTCTTTCATAGGGAGAGGAACAGTGTCCATCTCCTCATTATCATCCGGGGAAGCCGCATCCAAAGAGGATTCCAGCTCGGTGATGAACTCCAGCATGCCGGTACCTCCCTCAACCTCTTGCTCAGATGTTCCATATTGCTGCTGCAGAAGAAGGGGGACAGAGCCCTCCACCATTGAGGGCTCAGTAGATGCCTGAGGTGTTGAACAGCTGGGCTCATCCTCTGGGCCCACTTTCTCCCTCTCTGCTGACTCTGTCGGTACCTGCATCTCCTCACTGATTGGGTCACTTTCCATGCAGGAAGCGGCTCCTCTCCTCATTCGGCTAAACTGTTCCTCGTTTCTATATTTTTCTTTAAATATACGCTGTTGTGGATTGGGTACATTATGCGTCATCTCTTGTACTCTTGTGGATTGGATGCATTATGCGTCATCTCCTGCACTGTTGTGAATTGGGTGCATTATGATTCATCTCCTGCACTGTCGTGGATTGGTTGTGTTTAATGCGTCGTCACTTGCGTCATTGTGGATTGGGTGCATTATGATTCATCTCCTGCGCTGTTGTGGATTGGATGCATTATGTGTCATGTCCTGCATTGTTGTGGATTGGGTGCATTATGCATAATCTCCTTCACTGTTGTGGATTGGATGCATCATGCGTCTTCTCCTGCATTGTTGTGGATTGGATGCATTATGCGTCTTCTCCTGCACTGTTGTGGGTTGGATGCATTATACGTCATCTCCTGCATTGTTGTGGATTGGATGCATTATGCATCTTCTCCTGCACTGTTGTGGATTGGATGCATTATGCGTCATCTCCTGCATTTTTGTGGATTGGATGCATTATGCGTCTTGTCCTGCGCTGTTGTGGATTGGATGCATTGTGCGTCATCTCCTGCACTGTTGTGGATTGGATGCATTATGCGTCTTCTCTTGCGATGTTGTGGATTGGATGCATTATGCGTCATCTCCTGCACTGTTGTGGATTGGATGCATTATGCGTCTTCTCTTACGATGTTGTGGATTGGATGCATTATGCGTCATCTCCTGCACTGTTGTGGATTGAATGCATTATGCGTCTTCTCTTGCGCTGTTGTGGATTGGATGCATTATGCGTCTTCTCTTGCGATGTTGTGGATTGGATGCATTATGCGTCATCTCCTGCACTGTTGTGGATTGGATGCATTATGCGTCTTCTCTTACGATGTTGTGGATTGGATGCATTATGCGTCATCTCCTGCACTGTTGTGGATTGGATGCATTATGCGTCTTCTCTTACGATGTTGTGGATTGGATGCATTATGCGTCATCTCCTGCACTGTTGTGGATTGGATGCATTATGCGTCTTCTCTTGCGCTGTTGTGGATTGGATGCATTATGCGTCTTCTCTTGCGATGTTGTGGATTGGATGCATTATGCGTCATCTTCTGCATTGTTGTGGATTGGGTGCATTATGTGTCTTCTCCTGCGCTGTTGTGGATTGCATGCGTAAGGCGTCATCTCCTGCGCTGTTGGCTGTTATAAGATCCCCAGTAAGTTCTATACAAAGTATCACATTTACTGTATTTCTGTGTTATTCCCCCTTTGTACATAAGTCGTTATTAGGTGATTGTAAACACTAACGATGAAGCGCGGTTGCTTAATTAGCAGCGGGTTGATCTCCCGCGAGGTCCTGCGCGAGTCAGCAAGGAGCGAGTTACCATCTGTCCATGAAGTGGCCGGGCACTCAGCAGAGATAGACTGAATGTGCTGACCCAGGATAGATCTTACTTTGCTCAGAAGTTTGTTGATGTCAGCAGCTCCGAACAATGTGCCAGCCTCACTTCGCACAGTAAAGAAAACCTCGCATTAAGCATTGGAGACAAATAAAGTGAATATAGGCTGCAGTCGCAGTTATTACTCCCAGGGACCGCGAAAATGTGGTTCTATCTAGGACACGGCTTCATTTAAGATTGGAGCGTGTCTCATAAATCGTCTCCAGCGCTGCAATATGTTGTAATACAGCAGAAAGAGCAGAAGGGATGGTCAGAATGGTTGTCGGCTATCATCACCCCAGGGGGTCCATTTGCAATGATCAAACATGTTTGGTTACATTGATTCCACCTCCATAATTAAAATGTTGATTTGGTATAAATGAGACCGGTGCCCATGGATGAGCTTCAGGTCCGTAGTAGGGATGAGCGGAACATAACTATATTACCAAAAGTATTGGGACGCCTGCTTTTACACGCACATGAACTTTAATGTCATCCCAGTCTTCATCCGGAGGATTCAATATTGAAGGTAAGGCTCTCATTGGCTTTAAAGGGGTTCAGATTAATGTACAGAACTTTGGCACAGTTGGGTGAACCTCCCACAAGCCAAACCCAGGTACAGTATATTACCAAAAGTACACATAAACTTTAATGGCATCCCAGTCTTAGTCCGTAGGGTTCAATATTGAGTTGGCCCACCCTTTGCAGCTATAACAGCTTCACCTCCTCTGGGAAGGCCGTCCACAAGGTTTAGGAGTGTGTCTATGGGAATGTTTGACCATTCTTCCAGAAGTGCATTTGTGAGGTCAGGCACTGATGTTGGATGAGAAGGCTTGGCCGTCCACTGCCCTACTGACACCATCCACTGCTCTACTGACACCATCCACTGCTCTACTGACACCATCCACTGCTCTACTGGCACCGTCCACTGCTCTACTGATGCAATCCACTGCTCTACTGACACTGTCCACTGCTCTACTGACACCGTCCACTGCTCTACTGACACTGTCCACTGCTCTACTGACACCGTCCACTGCTCTACTGACACCGTCCACTGCTCTACTGACACAGTCCACTTCCTTATTGACACCGTCCTCTGCTCTACTGACACCGTCCACTGCTCTACTGACACCATCCACTGCTCTACTGACACCGTCCACTGCCCCACTGACACCGTCCACTGCTCTACTGATACCGTCCACTGCTCTACTGATACCGTCCACTGCTCTACTGACACCTTCCACTGCTCTACTGACACCATCCTCTGCTCTACTGACACCGTCCACTGCTCTACTGACACCATCCACTGCCCTACTCACACTGTCCACTGCTCTACTGACACCATCCACTGCTCTACTGACACCGTCCTCTGCTCTACTGACACTGTCCACTGCCCTACTGACACCATTCACTGCCCTACTGACACCGTCCACTGCCCTTCTGACACCGTCCACTGCTCTACTGACACCATCCACTGTCCTTCTGACACCATCCACTGCCTTACTGACACCATCCACTGCCCTACTGACACCGTCCACTGCTCTACTGACACTGTTCACTCCCCTACTGACACCGTCCACTGCCCTTCTGACACTGTTCAGTCCCCTACTGACACCGTCCACTGCCCTACTGACACCGTCCACTGCTCTACTGGCACCATCCACTGCTCTATTGACACCATCCACTGCTCTACTGACACCGTCCACTGCCCTTCTGACACTGTCCACTGCCCTACTGACACCGTCCACTGCCCTACTGACACCGTCCTCTGCCCTTCTGACACCGTCCACTGCTCTACTGACACCGTCCTCTGCCCTACTGACACCATCCACTGCTCTACTGACACCGTCCTCTGCACTCCTGACACCGTCCACTGCCCTACTGACACCGTCCACTGCTCTACTGACACCATCCACTGCCCTACTGACACCATCCACTGCTCTACTGACACCATCCACTGCTCTACTGACACCGCCCTCTGCCCTTCTGACACCGTCCACTCCCCTACTGACACCGTCCACTCACCTACTGACACCATCCACTGCCCTACTGACACCATGCACTGCCCTTCTGACACCATCCACTCCCCTACTGACACCATCCACTGCTCTACTGACACCGTCCACTGCTCTACTGGCACCGTCCACTGCTCTACTGACACCATCCACTGCTCTATTGACACCATCCACTGCTCTACTGACACCATCCACTGCTCTACTGACACCGTCCACTGCCCTTCTGACACCATCCACTGCTCTACTGACACCATCCACTGCTCTACTGACACCATCCACTGCTCTATTGACACCATCCACTGCTCTACTGACACCGTCCACTGCCCTACTGACACCGTCCTCTGCCCTTCTGACACCGTCCACTGCCCTACTGACACCATCCACTTCTCTACTGACACCGTTCACTGCCCTACTGACATCATCCACTGCCCTACTGACAATGTTTTCTGCCCTACTGACACCGTCCAATGCTCTTCTGACACTGTCCACTGCCCTACTGACACCGTCCACTGCTCTACTGACACCTTCCACTGCCCTACTGACAACATCCACTGCCCTCCTGACACCATCCACTGCCCTACTGACACCTTCTACTGCTCTACTGACACCATCCACTGCCCTATTGACACCATCCACTGCTCTACTGACAATGTTTTCTGCCCTACTGACACCGTCCAATGTTCTTCTGACACCATCCACTGCCCTACTGACACCGTCCACTGCTCTACTGACACCATTCACTGCCCTACTGACACCGTCCACTGCTCTACTGACACCATCCACTGCCCTACTGACACCATCCACTGCTCTACTGACAATGTTTTCTGCCCTACTGACACCGTCCAATGCTCTTCTGACACCATCCACTGCCCTACTGACACCGTCCACTGCTCTACCGACACCGTTCACTGCCCTACTCACACCGTCCACTGCTCTACTGACACCATCCTCTGCTCTACTGACACCGTCCACTGCCCTACTCATACTGTCCACTGCTCTACTGACACCATCCTCTGCTCTACTGACACCGTCCACTGCTCTACTGACACCGTCCACTGCCCTACTCACACTTTCCACTGCTCTACTGACACCATCCACTGCTCTACTGACACTGTCCACTGCCCTACTGACACCGTCCACTGCCCTACTGACACCGTATACTGCCCTTCTGACACTGTCCACTGCTCTACTGACACCATCCACTGTCCTTCTGACACCATCCACTGCCCTACTGACACCATCCACTGCCCTTCTGACACCGTCCACTGCTCTACTGACACCATCCACTGCTCTACTGACACCATCCACTGCTCTACTGACACCATCCACTGCTCTACTGACACCATCCACTGCCCTACTGACACCGTCCTCTGCCTTTCTGACACCATCCACTGCCCTACTGACACCGTCCACTGCTCTACTGACACCGTCCACTGCCCTTCTGACACTATCCACTGCCCTACTGACAACGTCCTCTGCCCTTCTGACACCGTCCACTGCTCTACTGACACCATCCACTGCCCTACTGACACCGTCCTCTGCTCTACTGACACCGTCCACTGCCCTTCTGACACTATCCACTGCCCTACTGACAACGTCCTCTGCCCTTCTGACACCGTCCACTGCCCTACTGACACCATCCACTGCTCTACTGAGACCGTCCTCTGCACTCCTGACACTGTCCACTGCCCTACTGACACCGTCCACTGCTCTACTGACACCATCCACTGCCCTACTGACACCATCCACTGCTCTACTGACACCATCCACTGCTCTACTGACACCGTCCTCTGCCCTTCTGACACCGTCCACTCTCCTACTGACACCGTCCACTGCCCTACTGACACCATCCACTGCCCTTCTGACACTGTTCACTCCCCTACTGACACCATCCACTGCCCTACTGACACCATCCACTGCATTACTGGCACCGTCCACTGCTCTACTGACACCATCCACTGCTCTATTGACACCATCCACTGCTCTACTGACACCGTCCACTGCCCTTCTGACACCATCCACTGTCCTACTGACACCGTCCACTGCTCTACTGACACCGTTCACTGCTCTACTGACACCATCCACTGCCCTACTGACACCATCCACTGCTCTACTGACAATGTTTTCTGCCCTACTGACACCGTCCAATGCTCTTCTGACACTGTCCAATGCCCTACTGACACCATCCACTGCCCTACTGACACTGTCCAATGCTCTTCTGACACCTTCCACTACCCTACTGACACCATCCACTGCTCTACAGACACCATCCACTGCCCTACTGACACCATCCACTGCTCTACTGACAATGTTTTCTGCCCTACTGACATTGTCCAATGTTCTTCTGACACCATCCACTGCCCTACTGACACCGTCCACTGCTCTACTGACACGTCCACTGCTCTACTGACACCATTCACTGCCCTACTGACATCGTCCACTGCTCTACTGACACCCTCCACTGCTCTACTGACACCATCCACTGCCCTACTGACAATGTTTTCTTCCCTACTGACAACGGCAATGCTCTTCTGACACCATCCACTGCCCTACTGACACCGTCCACTGCTCTACTGACACCATCCACTGTCCTACTGACACCATCCACTGCCCTACTGACACCGTCCACTGCTCTACTGACACCATCCACTGCCCTACTGACACCGTCCACTGCTCTACTGACACCATCCACTGCTCTACTGACACCGTTCACTGCCCTACTGACACCATCCACTGCTCTATTGACACCGTCCACTACTCCACTGACACCGTCCACTGCCCTACTGACACCGTCCACTGCTCTACTGACACCATCCACTGCTCAACTGACACCGTCCACTGCTCTACTGACACCTTCCACTGCCCTACTGACACCATCCACTGCTCTACTAACACCGTTCACTGCCCTACTGACACCATCCACTGCTCTATTGACACCGTCCACTACTCCACTGACACCGTCCACTGCCCTACTGACACCGTCCACTGCTCTACTGACACCATCCACTGCTCTAATGACACCGTCCTCTGCTCTAATGACACCGTCCTCTGCCCTACTGACATTGTCCACTGCCCTACTGACACCATCCACTGCTCTAATGACACCGTCCACTGCTCTACTGACACCGTCCACTGCCCTACTGACACCATCCACTGCTCTACTGACACCATCCACTGCCCTACTGACACCGTCCACTGCTCTGCTGACAATGTTTTCTGCCTTACTGACACCGTCCAATGCTCTACTGACACTAGCCACTATAGTACTGACACGTCTACTTCTCTACTGACACCGTCCATGTTTAAATACATCTTAAAATCTATATCTGTACATACACACACACACACACAGATGTGTCTGAGCTTTAGGGTGCACACTGTAATGCAATAGGCTGCGCACATCTATGAGCGTAACACACATGCGTAGGAACGCACGCATTTGAGCACTGCAGGGATCTGAAAGGAGCCTTAACAAACCAAGGCTGATTAAGTCATTCATATTAAAATGTTCCCCCCAAAATGTTACCAAATAACAAAATACAGATTGACATTACTGAAAAATGGATTATAAGTAATCCCCGCTTCAGTTTTTGCCATGTGAAGCTAAAATTTTAAATTATTTCCATGGAGATCATCAGAAACTTTGTATCAAACTATCTCCTGCCAGTTGCTCCAACTCCGGTAATAAATGATACATTCTAGATAATGCTGTGGCATTTGGTTATTCAGTGAAATTAAATTAATAGGTTGCCTATTCTTTTACTGGAAGTAAGTGATCTGCGAGCGCAGCCTTTCCCAACAATACGAAGGCTGCTCTCCATTGTCATGGTGGCGCGGTTCCTTCTGGTTCGGGAGATTAATGAGTTTCCCGGAGTTTTTAATGCCCCTTCCATCAGCGCTGTTTTGTTGCCGCGTCCGTCGCAGATCCAGGTCCTAATGAACCATATGTTAGATTTCTGGTGACATTTTCCGATGTGACGTCCTCCGAGCTGGGACAATAGACGATTAAATGGCTCCTTCCCATCTTAATCACATTTATAAACATTGGATATCCTTTCCATTAGCATCTCTGCAGAAAGTCGAGCCTCTAATAAGGACACTTAATGTCATTCCTATTGGCTTCTTCGGGCTCACCGTCCTGATGTGGCACTTGGCGGCATCGGCTTGTCCGTGGCACCGGATGCTCTTATCGGAGAATTGGCTCAGTAGACGCAGCTGCTAGCATAATGTCACCCTGTAATTATGTTATGGGATAATTAATGTCATTGGTATGTATTCTAGTTGGTCTCAGATTCCAAATAGAAAACTCATTTGAAGGGAAATGAGCGGATTATAGGACATTACTCAAATCAGGCAGAGATTCCGAAAAAGAAAGAGAGGAAAAAATCAGGTCGATAAAAAAAAATCTCAAAGCATTAATGCCGCCTTAACTAGACGTAAAGGGTTGCCGATAATTTAAAGCAAGCTTGATTTTCCTGTCCTTTGCATCCACTGCAAGTTACTTTGGTACATTGGTTGGTGCCAGCAGTTTTCTATGCAGAGCCCTTAATCCTGGGAACGAGGGTAAAATCTGCAGCTTCCCTAACTGCCCCAGTTGGCCCTCCTCCGCCACAACCTTTAAAGCTGTGTTTTTCAACCAAGGTGACATTTTGGTTTACCAGGGGTTCCATGAACACAGGACCCAGTTTTCTCTGAAAGGAAGTACCTGAAGGAGATGGGTGGGGGGGCTCCATAATGTGGGGACTCTGTGGTTCTGAGAATTATGATGTGATAACAGGTACTGTGATGGGGGACTCTGTGATGATGGGGAGACTCTGATGTGATGGGGGGACTCTGTCATGGGGATAATCTGATGTGATGGTGGCTCCTATTTATAGGGGCGACTCTGAAGTGATGGAGGGCCTCTGACATGAAGGGGGCCTTTGATGTGAAGGGGGGCCTCTGATGTACTAGGAGACCTCTATTTTGAGGGTAAGACTTTTGATGTGAAGGGGGGCTTTGTTGAGATGGTGACCTCTGATGTGCAATGGGGACTCTGACATGAAGGGGGGCTTCTGATGTTATAGGAGGACCTCTGGTATGGAGGAGAGACAACTGATATGAAGGGTAGACCTCAGATGTGATGGGAGGATCTCTGGTGTGGAGGGGAGACCTCTGGTGTGAAGGGGAGACCTCTGATGTGATGGGAGGACCTCTGGTGTGGAGGGGAGGCCTCTGATGTGATGGGAGGACCTCTGGTGTTGAGGGGAGACCTCTGACGTGAAGGCGAGACCTCTGATGTGATGGGAGGACCTCTGGTGTGGAGGGGAGACCTTTGATGTGGAGGGGAGACCTCTGATAAGAAGGGGATGCCTCTGTTGTGATGGGAGGACCCCTGGTGTGGAGGGGAGACCTCTGATGTGAAGGGGAGACCTCTATTGTGATGGGAGGACCCCTGGTGTGGAGGGGAGACCTCTGATGTGAAGGGGAGACCTCTTCTGTAAAGGGATGACCTCTGGTGTGGAGAGGAGACATCTGATGTGGAGGGAGGACCTCTGGTGTGGAGGTAGGACCTGTAGTGTGGAGGGGAGACCTCTGGTGTGAAAGGTAGACCTCTGATGTGATGGGAGTACCCCTGGTGTGGAGGGGAGACCTCTGATGTGATGGGAGGACCTCTGGTGCTGAGGGAAGACCTCTGATATGAAGGGGAGACCTCTTCTGTAAAGGGACGACCTCTGGTGTGGAGAAGAGACCTCTGATGTGGAGGGAGGACCTCTGTTGTGGAGGGAGGACCTCTGGTGTGGAGGGAGGACCTCTGATGGTAAGGGGTGACCTCTGGTGTGAAGGGTAGACCTCTGATGTGATGGGAGGACCTATGGTGTGAAGAGGAGACCATTGATGCGATGGGAGGACCTCTGGTGTGGAGGGGGGACCTCTGATGTGAAGGAGGAATCTGACAGACAATGGTCACCAGGACACATAGAGAGGGTTAATCTCCCCAGTGGAGACTCCCAAAGTGAATAAATATTGGCTTTGTACATGCTATATATATATTTTTTTTGTCATAAAAAAATAAAATTTTAAGTGATCGAGTCAAACCTCAAGACTTAATGGGTGACTCCACGCAAAGTATGTAGAGAAACAGTGACTGAAAAGAGTTAACGGTTTGATGGTCTTTTTAGCTAACCAACCTTGCTCTGGGGATCTTTTGTCATGTAGTAAATGTTTGTTTGAAAAATTATGACTGAGGTTTTTGAAAATTCCCAGAGTCCAAACTTCAGAGGCAGCCCAGGGCTGGGTTTAGGCACATGAGAAGCAACCTGATGCCAGCTAAAGCGATGCTAACATAAGGAATACAACCTATAGCAAATATTTCCCTGTATGGGCACACACAGGTGGACCAGGCAGAAGCTGTGGATAAGTAACTGCCAATAGCATCATGGCAGCCCCTGGTAATACTGAGCTTTCCACCTATATGACAGATAAGCGTAGACTTTCTTAAGAGAGCAGCACCATGTCACGGACAGGGGGCCGGTATACACAGAGAGAAGGACAATGCAGGAGCGTACTTAAGTAATATAATAAAAAAAAAAATAGGAGGCATAGGAGGGTACTGGAATGAAGCAGGCCAGACAACTGTGCGCTATGAGAAATGGGGTCCACAGGTCCATTAGCAGACACCGGGTGCAGAGACAGCAGTAGGTACTAATGGTGTGTATTGGTAGCTGCTCAGGCAACTATGGCTCATACTGGAGACTGCATGTTGATACAGGAGTCATGGAGGGGCACAGGGGTGTGGTTGGAGACATGGGGTACGCTTAGAGACAAGGGGCACAAAGGGAACATTTGGAGACACAGGGCATAGAGGGACACTCTTGAATACATGGGGGCACATAGAGAGTGCTTGGGGATATTTGGTGCACAGTGCTCTTTAGCAGACACCGGAGGGTGTCTGAGACAGCAGAAGGTACTGATGGTGTGCATTGGTAGCAGGTCAGACAACTATGGCTCAAACTGGAGGCCGCATGGAGGCACAGGAGTCATGTAGGAGCACAGGGTTGCACCTGGAGACACGGGGCACACACTTGAAGACATGGGGTGCACAGGGTGCATTTGCTGACACTGGGGGCAGAGGCAGAATTGGGAACAGATGGTTAAGTGTAGCCAGTCAGACAACTATAGATCATACTGGAGGCTGCATGTAGAAACATGAGTCTTAGCGGGGCACGGGTGTTTCTGGAAAAACAAGGCAAACTTAGATATATGTGGCACACAAGGGCATACTTGAAGACATGAGGCACAGGGAACATTTGGAGGTGCGAGGCATACAAGGCACACAGAGAGCTCTTGGAGACATGGGGTGCACAGGGCTCATTAGCAGACACGGGATGTAGAGACAGCAGAGGGTACCGATGGTGTGTATTGGTAGCAGGTCAGACAGCTATGGCTCATAATGGAGGCTGCATGGAGACACAGGAGTCCTGTAGGGGCACAGGGTTGTACCTGGAAACACGGGGTACACGCTTGAAGACATGAGGTGCACTGGGTGCACTTGCAGACACTGGGTGCAAAGGCAGCAGATGGTACAGATGGTGAAGTGTAGTTGGTCAGACACGGGATACAGAGACAGCAGAGGGTACTTATGATGTGTATTGGTAGAGGTCAGACAGCTATGGGTCATACTGAAGGCTGCATGAAGATACAGGAGTCATTGAGGGGCACGGGGATTTGGTTGGAGACATGGGGTACGCTTAGAGATATGGGGCACACAGGAGAACACTTGGGGACATTGGGCCCACAGGAGCGCATTTGGTGACATGGGGAGAACTTGGAGCATTTGCAGACCTGAGGCCACTCTTGAAGACATGGGGGCACATGGAAAGCGCTTGGAGACATGGGGTGCACTGCACAGGCCCATTAGCAGACACCGGGTGCAGAGACAGCAGAGGGTACTGAGAGTGTGTATTGGTAGCAGGTTAGACAACTATGGATCATACCGGAGGCTGCATGGAGACACAGGAGTCATGGAGGAGCACAGGTGTGCACTTGGAGACATGGGGTGCACTTACAGACATGTGGCACATTTGGAGACATGGGGGCACATGGAGAGCGCTATGAAAAATGGGGTCCACAGCTCCATTAGCAGACACCGGGTGCAGAGACAGCAGAGGGTACTGATGGTGTGTATTGGTAGCAGGCCAGACAACTATGGATCATACCGGAGGCTGCATGGAGACACAGGAGTCATGGAGGAGCACAGGAATGCACTTGGAGATATGGGGTGCACTTAGGGTTGCCACTTTTTCTTTAAGTCAAACCCGAACACTTTAGCGGCGCACAGCTATTTTTTTTGTAGTATAACCTATACATATATTTTGCTATTAAATAACATCTCTAATCATATGAAGTTAATAACGAGTCCCACTTTACATCGGAGTCCACAGAGTTCCCCTTTTACATCTGAACTCGCAGAGTTCCCTTTCACTGTAAGGGGGGACTCTGCAGACTCTGATGGAAGGGAGAACTCTGGGGACTCTAACATAAGGGATGCTCTGGGAACCCTGATTTAAAGGGGAACACTGAGAACTCTGATGTATGGAGAGGATTCTGATTGAAGGGGGAACACTGTGGCCTCTGGTGTAAAGGGGAACTCTGATATAAGGGGTGCTCTGAGAACCCTGATTTACCTTAGTGTACTCACTCAGAGGCAGGAGAGAGAAGGGGGGAGACTTCAGTCACAGACAGGGATGGATGGTGAGCTCACTCACTCCTTGGCAGTCAGCACCTCTCATCCAGATGTATCTGGGGCTGCTGAACTGCAAATTTCCAGCCCGCACTTTCCTTTTCTAAGGAGTGTGGGCAGACACAGAGGGGTAGGGGTGGGAGGAAGAGGTGCAGATCGATCCCTCTCTCCTCTCCCATCTGTATGTGTGTGTGGGGGGGGATTGTTAGAACTGGCTTTGGGCAGCATGAAAGAGAGTGTAATGCTGCGTACACATGAGCGGACTTTCCAGCAGACTTGGTCCGGCGGATCGGACTTTGTCGGACAATTCGATCGTGTGTGGGCTCCAGCGGACTTTTTTTCCCAAAAGTCTGATGATCCTAGAAATAAAACATGTTTCAAATCTTTCTGTCGGACTTTAGTGTGATCGTGTGTAGGCAAGTCCGTTTGTTCGAAAGTCCTGACGGAAAGTCCATCGGAAAGTCCGTCAAAAAGTCCACCCGTGTGTACGCGGCATTACAGACACTCTCAGCTTAGACAACTGCGGCCAGCAACCCTGCTGGGAAGCCATAGTCCAGTCTGAATAATGTGTCCGGGTTTCAGGCAGTCTGGAACCTGGACGCACGATTCCAAACCCGAACTGTCCGGGTGAATCCCGGACAGGTGGCAACCCTAGGTGCACTTAGAGACACTGGACACACAGGGGCTAATTTTGTGAAATGGAAAGCACAGGGAGCCTTTTCAGACACATGGTTCACCGGATGCATTTACAAACATAGGGTGCAAAGCGGTTCTTATGTACTCTAGCAGCTGAGGAAGTATGGGGAACACAGGATGCCCAGGGGTGCTAGCAGACAATGGAAGCACGAGGTTTAGGTGTTGCTTGCACACAGGGGCGGACTGACCATTCGGGCACTCGGGCAATGCCACTAAGGGGCCCCATCAGGGTTGCCAGCCTCAATAAAACCAGGAACAGTATGTAAAAATCTTTTTTTTTTTTAAATCCCAAAATTATAGAAATTATAGCTGCCCCGCCTCTCCAGTACCTTTTCAGTGTGTGTGTGTGTATTCTGTGTGTGTATACTGTGTGTGTATATTGTGTGTCTGTGTGTGTATACTGTATGTCTGTGTGTGTGTGTGTATACTGTGTGGCCCCATAATCTCCTATTGCCCGGGGGCCCCATAATCTCCTATTGCCCGGGGGCCCCATAATCTCCTTTTGCCCGGGGGCCCCATAATCTCCTTTTGCCCGGGGGCCCCCATAATCTCCTATTGCCCGGGGGCCCCATAATCTCCTTTTGCCCGGGGGCCCCCATAATCTCTTATTGCCCAGGGGCGCCATAATCTCCTATTGCCCGGGGGCCCCATAATCTCCTATTGCCCGGGGGCCCCCATAATCTCCTATTGCCCAGGGGCCCCATAATCTCCTATTACCCGGGGGCCCCATAATCTCCTATTGCCCGGGGGCCCCATAATCTCCTATTGCCCAGGGGCCCTATAATCTCTTATTGCCCGGGGGCTCCATAATCTCCTATTGCCCGGGGGCCCCATAATCTCCTATTGCCCGGGGGCCCCATAATCTCCTATTGCCCAGAGGCCCCATGAGTTGTCAGTCCGCCCCTGCTTGCACACCAATCAAGCTAAGTCCTGATTGACTATGACGCTGGCACTCGGGGTATAACCTCGAAGTACGGGCGGCTGTGTGCCCGGAGTGAAGACCCGATTCTGGATCAGGGGCGGATCCAGAGTCTAGTCTCGGGAGGGGCACTGCCAGAAATAACATTTTTTTGTGGGCAATTTATCGAGGAAATGGCTGGTGTTGGCGCTTCAATTATCCCAGCACCATGGTTGTTATTTCTATTAATATATTGTAATATAAAATTTAATGGTTCAACTCACCATAATGCAGAATCAGTGGGGACACTGAGCGTGTCACTTGCCACCGTCGCCTGGCACACATTGCGGATTATCACTTGCCACGTCACCTGCCACATGTTGCAGATTGTCACTTGCCTGCCACCAGATGCAGATTTTCACTTGCCACGTCATCTGCCACACATTGCGGATTGTCACTTGCCACGTCACCTGCCACCAGATGCAGATTGTCACTTGCCATGTCACCGGCCACACATTGCGGATTGTCACTTGCCACGTCACCTGCCACACATTGCGGATTGTCACTTGCCACGTCACCTGCCACACATTGCGGATTGTCACTTGCCTGCCACCGGATGCAGATTGTCATCTGCCACATGTTGCGGATTGTCACTTGCCACGTCACCTGCCACCAGATGTGGATTGTCACTTGCCACGTCACCTGCCACACCTTGCACATTGTCACTTGCCACGTCACCTGCCACACATTGCAGATTGTCACATCACCTGCCACCAAATGCAGATTGTCACTTGTCACATAGCTGCTAAGGTGGTGTTTTGCTTGCCTCCTTTCAGATCAGGCAGCAGAGAGATAATGTAATCTCTCTGCTGCCCACACTGCCTGTACATTGAGGGCAGAAGTTACTGCAGGGATGTGGGGCAGTGAGAGATGATGTCATCTCTCTGCTCCCCTGCACGCCAGCTCGCTGATTGGCCAGCCGCCCCCACTCACACCACCAGCCTGCTCTCACCCGCCCAAGCCACCCGGTCCTCCCATGGAGCCGCCCGCTCCCTCATCCGCTCGGGGAGCCGCCCGCTCCCTCACCCTCTCGGGGAGCCGCCCGCTCCCTCTCCCACTCGGGGAGCCGCCCGATCCCTCATCCGCCCGCTCTCTCACCCGCCCGCCCGGCAACAAACTTCTCGGGGGTGGCAATTGCCCCGTTGCCCCCCCCCCTGGATCCGCCCCTGTTCTGGATCCCAGGAGACATTACAGTGGTGACCTCAGAAATAAATGTAGTGATTTGTAAAATATATAGTTAGTTATTATAGTGAATACACTGCGGCCTTCTGTACATAATACGGGGTAAAGCAGCACCATTGCTCAGATGATCACAGTCTGAGCTGGTTAACTTCCCGGACATCTGCACACGTTGCTCTGAGAATAGTAAATTGGAGAGCGGTGTACACAGACCTCGCACAGTCTGTTCTCAGCAAACAATGGAATCAGATTCAGAATCAGCACTGACTGCCAAGCGCACAAAATTGACTTTGACTCACAAACATTGCTTGATAAAAGCAATGTTGACTTGTAGCTGCTGACTTGTTGAAATTCCCGATTTCTGCTGATGAAAATTGCTTGATTATCGTCAGGAAAGTGTTATAAAAGTTACCCCTCAGGGGCGGGGGAGGGGGGGTCTTCACAGGGTTTTAGGTATAAACAGGGGGTCTCTGTTTGACTTTTACTAAAAGACTTATAAAGATTGGCATTCAATCGTTGATTCCGGAATAGTGGATGTCTGTGATTACAGGGGGCCCCCTGATTGGATGGATACCAAAACTGAAGGTCTACCTCGGCAAATCTTTCAGGTTGACTGTGACAGTGCTCATTCAGTAAATTTAAAGGAGATTGTACAATCAAATTGCAACATTTGTAGAGCTTTTTATTTAAAGCTTTGTAGCTTTTTATTGTTGGCCTTTAGAAAGTCATGATGCTGATTGAAATAAGACAATTCCATTTTAGTGAAGTGGAAGGAAAAATGATAAATGGTTTTCAAAATATTTTACAAATAAATATGTGAAAAGTGTGTGTGTGTGTGGGGGGGGGCATTTGTATTCAGCCCCCTTTACTCTGATACCCCTAACTAAAATCCAGTGGAACCAATTCCCTTCAGAAGTCACCTAATTAGTAAATAGAGTCCACCTGTGTGTAATTTAATCTCAGTATAAATACAGCTGTTCTGTGAAGCCCTCAGAGGTTTGTTAGAGAACCTTAGTGAACAAACAGCTTCCTGAAGGCCAAGGAGCACACCAGACAGGTCAGGGATAAAGTTGTGGAGTATTTACTTAAACAAATTTGTGGCCATGTGTACGTTGGATATATAAATAAAGAATTAAAAAAAAAAAGTTGCGGAGAAGTATAAAGCAGGATTAGGTTATAAAAAAAATCTCCCAAGCTTTGAACATCTCACGGAGCTCTGTTCAATCCATCATCGGAAAATGGAAAGAGTATGGCACAACTGCAAACCTACCAAGACATGGCCGTCCACCTAAACTGACCGGCCGGGCAAGGAGAACATTCATCAGAGAAGAGCCAAGAGGTCCATGGTAACTCTGGAGGAGCTGCAGAGATCCACAGCTCAGGTGGGAGAATCTGTCCACAGGACAACTATTAGTCGTGTTCTCCACAAATCTGCCCTTTATGGAAGAGTGACAAGAAGAAAGACATTGGTGAAAGAAAGTCATAAGAAGTCCTGTTTGCAGTTTGTGAGAAGCCATGTGGAGGACACAACAAACATGTGGAAGAAGGTGCTCTGGTCAGATGAGACCAAAATTTAACTTTTTGACCTAAAAGCAAAAACGCTATGTGTGGGGGAAAACTAACACTGCACATCACCCTGAACACACCATCCCCACCGTGAAACATGGTGGTGGCAGCATCATGTGGTGGGGATGCTTTTCTTCAGCAGGGACAGGGAAGCTGGTCAGAGTTGATGGGAAGATGGATGGAGCCACACAATACAGGACAATCTTAGAAGAAAACCTGTTAGAGTCTACAAAAGACTTGAGAATGGGGCGGAGCTTCACCTTCCAGCAGAACAACGACCCGAAACATACAGCCAGAGCTACAATGGAATGGTTTAGATAAAAGCATATTCATGTGTTAGAATGGCTCAGTCACAGTCCAGACCTAAATCACATTGAGAATCTGTGGCAAGACTTGAAAATTGCTGTTCACAGACGCTCTCCATCCAATCTGACAGAGCTTGAGATATTTTACAAAGAAGAATGGGCAGAAATGTCCCTCTCTAGATGTGCAAAGCTGGTAGAGACATCCCCAAAAAGACTTGCAGCTGTAATTGCAGTGAAAGGCGGTTCTACAAAGTATTGACTCCGGGGGGCGCCATACAAATGTACCCCCCACACTTTTCACATATTTATTTGTAAAAAATGTTGAAAACCATTTATCATTTTCCTTCCACTTCACAATTATGTGCCACTTTGTGTTGGTCTATCACATAAAATCCCAATAAAACACATTTATGTTTTTGGTGGTAACATGACAAAATGTGCAAAATTTCAAGGGGTATGAATACTTTTTCAAGGCACTGTATATCCCATAGTTTGTGGACTCTCTAACTTTCCTACAGACTAAATCATATACACCGATTTGGGTTATTTTCACCCAAGAAAAGTGGCAGAATACATGTTGGCAAAAATTTATGAAGAAAGATATTTATTTGCAAAATTTTATAACAGAAATGAAGAAAAACGCTTTTTTTTTTCTTTTTCAAAAGCTGGGGTTTATTTATTTATTATTATTGTTATTATTATTTATTATTTTATTATTTTATTTATTTATTTTTATTTTATTTATTTATTATTAGTGTTATTATTTTTTATTATTATTTATTATTTTATTTATTTTTGCAAAAAATAAGAATCCCCAGCAGTTTTTAAATACCACCAAAAAAAAGTTCTATTTGTGTCAAAAAAATAAATAAATGATAAAAATGTCATATGGGTACAGTTTAGCATGACTGCTCAATTGTCATTCAAAGTGCGACGGCGCTGAAAGCTGAAAATTGGGCATGGGCAGGAAGGGGGTGAAAGTGCCCGTTATTGAAGTGATTAAAGGAATTGGATCGGACAAATGTAACACTGACTGTAATCTGGATACAATAACAGAAGTGAATAATACGCCAAATGGATCATTCACTACTTAATATATATGCACATCAGTCTGTTTTAAACTTTGCATTTGATTGGGACTCATTATTCTGTTTTTTTTTTTTTTAATCTTGCTTGGCCAAATTTCCAGCCTCCGCCGCCTCACTCGCAGTCCCCCCCCCCCCATCCCGGCCGAGAGCCGTTTTTTATTGCATCTCACAAACAGTCCTGCATGCTTATTGCGACACGGCCGAAGGATAAATCATTATAAAAAACGCCATTCGGAGACGTCTTTCCTCCTGAGAGACAACCGCGTGATGGAACATCCCGAGTCTCAAATGTTACTCGGCCATAAAGCATTTCGGCGGACGCAGCCTGTCTTTGTACAAATAACACAACTCCATGTTATGTCCGCGTTCCAAGCGTTCATGATTAACACATGAGGCCCTGCCATGCGTAGCCCCCCCCCTCCCCCACCCCCTCCGTACAGTAACAACTAATGAAGGAAAGCGATTAATCTTCGTTAATGGAGATCAAATTAAGTGGACAGACATTTAATTCAATCAATTCCATTTACGCGCCAAGCTGGGAAAGCGCAGGAATGGTCGGGTGGGGGTGGGGGGGTTTGATCCATGGTGAATGTGTGAGACTTGTAATATTTACTCACGCAGCTGATTAATGATTCTTCGCCGGTCCCGGCCTTTTATATTAAATTATTCTGCTTCTCTCTCCCACTCCCAGGAATTAGAGGAAGCGCTGTCATGTGTGCGATAAAATGTCCGTGATTTATTAATGGCGCAAATTTACACCAAGTAATGGAAAGGTACTTTCCTCCATGTTGCTCAATAAGCAGTTTTTTTCTCTGCAATAAAAGTGGGGCGGGATGGAAGAGGAGATGAACCTCATAAAACTGCACCTTCTGTAGATCCCCCCCGAGGATGACAGGAACTGAATGGGGTAAAACAAGGGAGAAAAAGGTTCAGTGCCCACAATGTCCAACTAGAATCCATTCTAGACTAATCCGGAGTAAATAGTGTTTGATAGCTATGCGTTAAGCCAAGAAAATGGCATCGCGATGGTTAATTGGTCGGCATTCTTTATTTTTGCAGTGCTGAGGTGCTGAGTCCGGTCCCTGTGGCTTCTATATTCGCATAAAAGATTTCCGTTCTTCCCATTTTTTGTCTGGTTTCCCACCCGGTACTCTGGTCTTCTGCAATTAAAGATTTGAAAGGCTAATTAGTGTCCGATCAGACTGGCCCTGTAATGTGCATGCGTCAGACATGTACAATTCGTTTCGTTCCGAATTCATTTTTTTTAACAAATTTCGACAAAGGGCCTGGTATGGATTTTGGGGGGGACCCCACGCAGTTTTTTTTTGTTATATTTTGGCACAGAGTTCCCCTTAAAATCAATCCCAGACCAGAAGGGCCTGGTATGGATTTTGGGGGGGGACCCCACGCAGTTTTTTGGTTAAATTTTGGCACAGAGTTCCCCTTAAAATCTATTCCAGACCAGAAGGGCCTGGTATGGATTTTGGGGGGGACCCCATGCCATTTTTTTTCTTAATTCTGTCATAGGGTTTCCCTTAACCACTTAAATACACTGTATTATATACTCTGCACTGCACTATATACCCTTCAATATATATATACAGTGGGGGCGGAAAGTATTCAGACCCCCCTTAAATTTTTCACTCTTTGTTATATTGCAGCCATTTGCTAAAATCATTTAAGTTAATTTTTTTCCCTCATTAATGTACACAGAAAAACTGAAATATCACATGGTCCTAAGTATTCAGACCCTTTGCTCAGTATTTAGTAGAAGCCCCTTTTGATATAATACAGCCATGAGTCTTTTTGGAAAAGATGCAACAAGTTTTTCACACCTGGATTTGGGGATCCTCTGCCATTCCTCCTTGCAGATCCTCTCCAGTTCTGTCAGGTTGGATGGTAAACGTTGGTGGACGGCCATTTTTAGGTCTCTCCAGAGATGCTCAATTGGGTTTAAGTCAGGGCTCTGGCTGGGCCATTCAAGAACAGTCACGGAGTTGTTGTGAAGCCACTCCTTCGTTACAGGCATCATTCAGATGTCATTCTTTCCAGCCGGGCGATTCTGTGTACGATAAGAACGATCATAGCGGCAGTTCCGCCGCTTGATCATTCTTATAGGCGATGGGAGGGGACAACCCCCCCTTCCGCCACCATCCGGTGCTTCTCCGGGCTCTTCCATGCCATCGGGGACCCGGAGAAAGAATCAGCTGGCGCCGGATGACGACCATAGAGATTTCCGGTGACCAGATGGTCACCAGTCATCTCTATGACCGTCAGAGGCCCGGGCGCGACGTTATGACATCACACCCGGGTTCCCGAAAGTAAACAAAGCCACAATTGCGGCTGTCAGCATGAGATCTGTAAATTTTTTTTCTCGATCTCATGCTTTCCAGCCTGGAGGAGAGATGTGAGGTCCTATTGACCCCGCATCTCTCCATAAAGAGGACCTGTCCCATAGATTCCTATTACAAGGGATGTTTACATCCCTTGTAATAGGAATAAAAGTGATCAATAAAAAAATTTTTAAAAAAAGTGTAAAAGTAAAAAAAATAAAGTAAAATAATAAAAAAAAAAAAAAAATGTAAACGCCCCTTTCCCCGGTAGCTCGTGTTCAGAAGCAAACGCACATATAAGTCCCGCCCACATTTGTAAACGCCATTCAAATCACACATGTGAGGTATTGCCGCGTGCGATCGTCAGAGCGTGTGCAACAATTCTAGCACTAGACCTCCTCTGTAACTCTAAACTGGTAAACTGCAAAAATGTTCAAAGCGTCGCCTATGGAGATTTTTAAGTACCGAAGTTTGGCGCCATTCCATGGGTGTGCGCAATTTTAATGCATGACATGTTAGGTATCTATTTACTCGGCGTAACATCATCTTTCACATTATACAAAAAAATTGGGCTAACTTTACTGTTTTGTTATTTTTTAATTCATGAAACAGTTTTTTTCCCCCAAAAAAAGGCGTTTGAAAAATTATTGCACAAATACCGTGCAAGATAAAAAGTTGCAATGACTGCCATTTTATTCCCTAGGGTGTCTGCTAAAAAAAACATATATAATGTTTGGGGGTTCTGAGTAATTTTCTAGCAAAAAAATGATGATTTTTACATGTAGGAGAGAAGTGCCAGAATAGGCACTGTCTTTTGTGGTTTTTACTTTTTGACACTTTTTTTGGTGAATAGGTAGGGGTACAATGTACCCGATACCCATTTACATAGGGGGGCGGGATCTGGGGGCCCCCTTGTTAAAGGAGGCTTCCAGATTCTGATAAGCCCCCGGCCCGTAGACCCCCACAACCAATGGCCAGGTTTTTGGGGACGAGACCCCAAAGCACCCTCCCCACGTTGAGGGCATGTGGCCTGGTATGGTTCAGGAGGGGGAGCGCTCGCTCCTCCTCTCTATCCTGTCCTCCAGGCTGCATACTCGGATAAGGGTCTGATATGGATTTGGGGGGGGGGGGGGGGGCATGTCTTTTTTTTATTTTGCCGTGGAGTTCCCCTTAAAATCCATACCTGAAGGGCCTAGTATAGACTTGGGGAGGAGGGGGACTCATGCTGATTTTTTCCTTGATTTTTATCTATAGTGCCGGGACCCGGCAATACATTACAGGTGTGAGCAAGTTTAAATGCCATTTTTTCCTTTAGAAATGTCATATTGCTGTAAAACACATCAGACAGATGCGCCACTTTACAGGCAGACTAAGGGGACCCCCAGGCACGATATTTAAAGGAATATTTTTTTTTTTAATCGTTTCACTTTAAGCATTAATAAAATCGCTGCTCCCAAAAAAACGGTTGTTTTAAAAACTTTTTTTTTTGCGTTGATATATGTCCCCTGGGGCAGGACCCAGGTCCCCATACACTTTTTTATGGCAATAACTTGCATATAAGCCTTTAAAAGCAGCACTTTTGATTTTTCACGTTCGTGTCCCATAGACTTTAATAGGGTTTGCATGTTCGTTTAAACTTTTTGCCTGTTTGCATGTTCTGGTGCAAACCGAACCGGGCGGGGGTGGGATGTTCGGCTCATCCCTATGTAGCAGTAACACTACAGTACGTGGTCAGCAAGTGGTAACTTAATGACGGCACGTTGCTTTTGCTTGGAATCCAATATTTACCTGCAACTAAAAAGAAGAAGAGTTACTATAGAGGAAGAGTTACTATAGGGGAAGAGTTACTATAGAGGAAGAGTTACTATAGAGGAAGAGTTACTATTGAGGAAGAGTTACTATAGAGGAAGAGTTACTATTGAGGAAGAGTTACTATAGAGGAAGAGTTACTATTGAGGAAGAGTTACTATAGAGGAAGAGTTACTATAGAGGAAGAGTTACCATTGAGGAAGAGTTACTATAGAGGAAGAGTTACTATAGAGAAAGAGTTACTATAGAGGAAGAGTTACTATTGAGGAAGAGTTACTATAGAGGAAGAGTTACTATTGAGGAAGAGTTACTATAGAGGAAGAGTTACTATAGAGGAAGAGTTACTATAGAGAAAGAGTTACTATAGAGGAAGAGTTACTATTGAGGAAGAGTTACTATAGAGGAAGAGTTACTATTGAGGAAGAGTTACTATAGAGGAAGAGTTACTATAGAGGAAGAGTTACTATTGAGGAAGAGTTACTATAGAGAAAGAGTTACTATAGAGGAAGAGTTACTATTGAGGAAGAGTTACTATAGAGGAAGAGTTACTATTGAGGAAGAGTTACTATAGAGGAAGAGTTACTATAGAGGAAGAGTTACCATTGAGGAAGAGTTACTATAGAGGAAGAGTTAACCGACCAACATGTGAAATCTGAACGACCTACCGTACAGTATGTAAGTTAATAAAAAAAGTTATGCCCACTTTTGCATTACTTTGGGTACAGTCCTTGTCATTTCTTTTAATAGATTATATAAAGGACGTTAAGAAGCTTTATTTTCCAAGCATGACTGCTGTACCTGCAGATAATATCGCCTTCCAGAAGTATCTATTTACGTAGGATAATAGCAGATTAGCAGCTTACAAAAACACAAATGGAGCATAAACATTATTTGCTTCTCGTGTTTCCTGACAGTGTTGGATTTTGCCTTGCAGGTCTCTGCATTAACCTGAATTAGTCTATAATTACCCAACATTCTGAAGAATTAACAATATATCAGCGCGGGTCTGGGAGGAATTAATTATCCTAAGAAGAGTATATTACGGCGGATGGCTCATCTGATCTCGACAATGAACATGACAGGGAGAGCCCACGGAGCGCACTGAGGGGTCTCTGACCTTTTTGTGCTTGGCTCGAACGGTTGGTTGTTGCATCATTAAACATGGAAATCATCAAAAAAAAAAAACCTTCCAGAACGGGATGAGATCCTCGGGTGAGATTGGAGGATGAAAGGCATTGACAGACTACATCAGTTAGGTGGAGGATGCAACTCCTGCAGGGTGCATGGCGTTACCGCTGAGGATGAAATGAGACTTTAGCCGCTCGGTCTGTGGGTCATATTAAAAACTCTACTGAAGGGAAAATGGGGCTGTTCAAATAATTAATTATATGTGAATCCACTCCACTACTGTGAATATTGCCAACTCTCCATATAAAGTGAATAGTGCTTCAAAAAATAAATGCTGTATATACTGGAGTATAAGCCGAGTTTTTCAGCACATTTTTTTGTGCTGAAAATGCCCCCCTCGGCTTATACTCGAGTCAAGCACTTTTCTGGTGCAAAGAATGACATTTTCCGAAACAACTTTGGGGCCCCGTATCTCAGGGCCACTTGGTGCTAGGAACCCCACATTTTGGTGTGCAAACCCAGTGGAACTAGCACTACAACATACCCAAAGCTGGGGTTCCTATATTGGCCCAATATCTCGGGGCCAAGTGGCCCCGAGATATTGGGCCCCAAAGTCGGTTCGGAAAATGTCATTCTCTGCTGCAGAAAAGTGCTTGACATTTTCTGAACCGAATTTGGGGCCCCATATCTCGGGGTCACTTGGTGCTAGGAACCCCAGCTTTGGATATGTTGTAGTGCACACCAAATTTGGGGTTCCTAGCACCAAAACTCGGTCAACTGTGTCCATCTGCAGCAATGTCATTTTGGGACCTTTTGGGTCCAGAGACCCCAAATTTTGGCTGCAGCTAGGGGGCATCTAGGAACCCTTAACTACCGAGTTTGAAGTTTGGGGGACCTATGGCTGCAAATGGGCACAGTGAGGCTGCAAATGGGCACGTTGAGGCTGCAAATGGACATTGTTGACCCTCTTTTCCACTTACAGTAGCTGCGCATTTCTCACCCTAGGCTTATACTCGAGTCAATAAGTTTTCCCAGTTTTTTGTGGTAAAATTAGGTGCCTCGGCTTATATTCTAGTATATACGGGTATGTATAAAACACAAATAGAGACTTAAGTATCAAAATATATAAGTGTAAAAAATATAAGTAAAAATATAAATCTATATTTATGACAGTGATAATTCAGCACGTCAAAAATAAATAAGTGTTAAGTGCTTAATGCTGCGTGGCTCCATCGCTGAAAAATGATGTATCTGTATGTGAGCTCAAATAAACATGTTGAAAAAAAAACAATTCTAAAACACGTTTACTGCTTCTGCACACAATCAAAAATAAAGTGACAAATGCTAATTGCAGAGTGATAAGTCCCAGAAAATAAATATAATCTATATGTGTGTATATAATTATACACTATTGAATAACAGTCTGTGAACAGTGATCCGTGCACAAAATCAAAATAAAGGTGACTGTCCAGTGCTCCCCGCTTTCATCCGCATCACCCTCTTGTATCTGCACTCACCAGAGTGCCTCACAGGGGTAACAGGCGTAATAGCTGTATCCCAGTGGGGGTGTCCCCCTTTGACAGGTTATCCCTCAGATTCGTACAGCTGCAATCCACCTCTCCAAGGTATTTTTAGGAATCCCCAACAACGAGCGTCCACATATGTATGGAAAAGACGAGCCTCATAGCATAAATCCGTAGAACCAAAGTTTTTATTTTTTAAAAATCTCCATATTTAGTTTTTAAAAAAGGGAGCTTCAATGCTCCGCTATGTAAACAATAGTTACTGCCATAGTCCCGGCGTGGTCTCAGCGTGCGTTCCACGGCTGGGCTGACAGAAACCGGAAGTCCAAAAAGACGCGGAAATTACGTATTGCGTACCAAGTATGTCCCGACTTACGCGTTTCGTCACACGGACACTGCCATGTTGGTACACCCTACGTCTATAAATAGTGCATGGAGGCGCCGCGGTAGCCAATCCAATAAAAGGCAGTAAAACAATCGCAGCAAGGGGACGGGTGAAGTGAGCGACCAACTCCACCATAGAATGATTAATAGCTTCCCTTGACAGGGCGCCATCTATGGGAAAATTTAAATAGTGGCAAGAGCGGCATCTCCATTGCTGACAGAAGTTTTAAACATGAAAAAAAAACATGATAAAATCAATCAATATACATATAAAAGGGCATTAATTATATATGGGTTAAATTATTTCAATAACGAGCAAGGGTAAGATTGACAGAACAAGGGACTAGATGCATATAGATCAAGGAGTATGCAAAAGTGCAAAATGAAAAAATGAAAAAAATATATATATATACTAAATATAAAATGCAACTATAAATATAAAGCACTGTATATCTAACCAAGAGGAATCATTGGAAATATGAAAATATATAATATATATATATATATATATATATATATATATATATATATATATATATAATGATTAAAATATATATTAAATATATATATAAAAAATTGATTTAAAATAGGACTAAACTAAGTAATTTGCATATGATGGATGTAGTAAAAGAGCATAATTAGAAATTAGATAAAAAACAATTCAGGTCGATGTCCACATTTAACCCTCTGGGCACTAGGGATCCTAAACGATATATCCATTTAGTCTTGTTTTGGGATATCTTAATCTTCTTATCTCCCCCCCCTCCAGTGGTCATTTATAGTGTCAATACCATAAAAAATCAAACCGGATGGATCCCTATTGTGAAATTCATCAAAATGTCTGGAAAGGTTATGTTTGTGGAACCCCTTTCTTATATCATTAATATGTTCCCTAATGCGTACACAGAGGGGCCTGGTGGTTCTACCCACATATTGCAATCGGCATGGACATTCAATAACGTAAGCCACGTGAGTAGTGTTACAGGTGACTAACTCTCTAATTTCATATTCCTTACCAGTCCTAGATTTGAAAGAGATTTTTTTCTTTGGCTGTTTTTTACTAACACGGCAGGCTAGGCATTTCTGGCATTTATAAAAGCCTTTCATGTGGGAAAACAACTTGATGGTTTTTAGGGGGATCAATTACATTATGGACCAGATGGTTCCTGAGGGTAGGTGCTCTTCTGTAAATAAAACTGGGTTTTTTTTTGTGAGTATTCTCGCTAAGGTCTTATCGGATTTTAAAATAGGCCAATACTTCCTAACAATGTGCTCAATGGAACGGTATTGATTATTAAAACCCACAATAAACACCCAACTGGGGGTCATTGTTTCTATTCTTATTTTTCATCAGTAAAGAATTCCGATCCAGATTCTCTATTTCCATTTTTAATTGCACCGAAGGTTCCATATGGTACCCTTTATCCACAAACTTCCTTATCAGAGTATCTGCTTGGACATGATAATCTTCTATATTTCAACAGTTCCTGCGTACTCTCATCAGTTGCCCCTTAGGAATATTTTCTTTCCACTTAGGGTGATGGCAGCTGGAAACAGGTATATACCCGTTACGATTTGTTAATTTGAAGAAAGTTTTTGTGAATATTTCATCACCTTCCTTAAAAATCTGTAGGTCCAGATAATCAGTCTGATTGTAGTCACTCTTACCGGTGAACGAAACTCCGTATATATTTTGGTTTATTTCTTCCAGAAATTTTTGAAAATATATAAGTAAACAATGCCACATCTTTAGTGGGAAGAATAATGCCCCATCATTGGTTTCAGTGGAAGGAAATAATGCCCCATCGTTGGTGTCAGTGACTGGAATTATACCCCTATCGGTGGTGTTAGTGGGAGGAATAGTGCCCCATCGTTGGTGCCAGTGGGGGGAATAGTACCCCATTGTTAGTGTCAATGGGTGGAAGGGTGCTCATCATTGTTGGTGTCAGTAGGAGGAATAGTGCCTGAAGTTAACCCCTTAACACTGAAAGTAACCCTATTAAACCCTTTCTTATTGGAAGCTGAAACTATAAACACCAAAAGCTTTCTTTCTTGAGCTGACATCTATCAGCACTTAGATCTTGGCACCAAAGCAGCTAATGTGAAGTTCCCAGGCTCAAATGGGAAGTGCTGTCTTTTCAATGACATGTCTGTAGACCAGAAGGTCCCCTCACATTTATCCCCTTTAAACAAAGATGTAATTCAGACTCTGATGCATTGGGGATGATCACTCTACTATTTACCCAACTTCTAGCACCCTCTTCACAACAAGTCAGTAATTATACTCATAAATGGTCAAGGGCTAGTGATGGATGTACAAGATTGGTCCCAATTCTTGGAAACAACCAAATTCTGCTCTTGTAGTGTATTCGTGGTCAAGACCAACTATCTCACTATGTATCCAGATACTATATTGCTTCAGAGCAATTTACTACATCATGTCCATACAGCAGCCAAACAATTGCCAAAGCCTGGAAATCCTCTACCCTCTCCTTGGCTGAAACCAAGTAGAGAATCAACTCAGTCATGCAACATGAAAAAAGAGTCTACATTGACTGACAAAATGGATAAATACCTATCCATCTGGCATCCCTGGACCTCTTGTTATCTTCCCATAGCATTGGACCAAGATCTCTTGACCCTTTGGGAGGAAGTGTGTCCAATGGACACACCTATTCTATTCCCATATACCATAAAGGTCCCTCTGTAGTATAGTTACTGGGGAAAAGGGGATTACTTCAGAGACAATAAAAGTGGTTGGGTCTGTGCACCGAACCTCGCGGGGTCCGCCTGCTCACCCCTATCCTCTCTGTCCCTAATTCTTAGGAGAATGTCCCTATCACGTGCTACCACTCTACACTTGGCTTTTCAAATTTGTTTGTGGGAGTACCCTCATTCACAAAACCTTCCATAAACATCATCTCTCTCTTTTCTATAGTCACTTATTTTGGTGCAGTTGCTTGTGATGCGCAAAAATTGGTCCATGAGAATCGCATCCTTAATCCACTCCAGGTGGTGGCTATTGGCATGGAGCAGAGTGTTCCCCACGGTATGTGAGGATAACACTCCATTTTCATTTGTGATCCATAAAGCCAAATAACGTCCTTCTTCTCCTCCCATAGGCCAAGATGGAGGCAGGCATAGGCTGGAGCCCACCATGCCCCCAAAGAAGTGACCTTAAGGGCTCATTTACACTTGCTTCGGCTTCAAAACACATTAACAGCTAGTTTACACTTGCTTCAAAACAAGGCTTCAGTCAGGCTTTGTTAAAGTTCTCTAAACGCTAGTCAAAGCTCCTGTCACTAAATAAAATGGTTAGCTTACAGTCCTGTTTACACTTTGCTTTTGCTTTGCTTTGCTTCGGATTCGCTTTAAAAATTATACCCCATGTAGCTTTAGTGGTGCTTCAAAGTGTCCTCAAAGCCCCTATAGAAGTCTATGGCAAAGCTCGACATAAATCGACATAAACTATATACTATACCAAAAGTATTGGGACACCTGCCTTTACACGCACATGAAACTTTAATGGCATCCCAGTCTTATGCCCCGTACACACGATCGGACTTTCCGCCAACAAAACGGTGGATTTTGGTTCGAAGGTTGTTGGCTCAAACTTGTCTTGCATACACACGGTCACACCAACGTAGGCCAACAATTACGACGAGCCAAGAAAAAGGAAGTTCAATAGCCAGTGCGGCTCCTTCTGCGTGCGTGAACTTTTGTGCGTCGGACTTGTGCACACACGATCGGAAATTCCGCCAACAAAGTTTTGTTGGTGGAAAATTTGAGAACCTGCTAGCCAACATTTGTTGGCGGAAAGTCCGCCAACAAATGTCCAATGGAGCGTACACACGGTCGGACTTTCAGCCAACAAGAGGAAAATCCGATCGTGTGTACGGGGCGTTAGACTTTCAACACATTTCAAGTGTTCAAAAGTTCCCTCTTCATCTGGGCTACAGAAAAACTCAAGGAAGGACCGGCAGGTGCCCTTTAATCCTATTCTTATTTTCCCTCCCTGACATCGAACTATTTCCATAATGAAGTGCGCAGGGAGCCCATCACTCCCGCTAATTCTCCTCTCTGCAGCATATGATATACTTTCCCCTAATTGTATTAATATTAATAACACTTAATCCCCCATAAAACATGGAATTTCCTATTTCAGAACGGCTTTTACGGCTCTCGGTAAATCTTCCTCAACCTACTTATTTTAGAAACCCCAAACACTCTTCATTTCATCAAATAATTTAGCGGTAACTACTTTTTTTACAAGCTCATGAGCTGCTGTTTTATTTTGCGCAGTAAAAGTAATTCTTGACTTATTCGTAGAGTTGGTGGATGGAGGACGGGAGCCGTCGCTGAGCTCCCGCAGTAAATATTAAGCGAAAATGAATTTCTCTGGGTGAAATTACAATGTTTTATTTAACCAGAATTTTCTTGTGTGAGTTTAGATGTTAAAGAGAACCGGTCACAAACTGATGGATGGAAGGATATCAATACTAGGCCTGTGTTATGCTGGCCTCTAACCTGACTTACCCGAGTTGATTTACTAAAGGCAAATCGACTGTTCACCTTGCAAAGTAATTTGCGCTTTGAAAAGGGAATTTTTCCCCGAGTTTCGTAAATGAGGTCAAGAGCTGTTGACTTCCACCATCCAATCACGTGCAAGAAAAAATATTGTACTTTTAGTTTTCCTTGCACATGATTGGGTGTTTTTTGCAAACCACATTCACTAAGCTGAGCGAAGATTGCCTTGCAAAGTTAACAGCCTGTTAGCCTTTAGCAAAACAACCCCAATGTCTCCTAGGGTTTGAGCGCAGTGCTGGAAATGAGTGGTGGAGACACAAAATATTGACGCTTTGGGCCCAATTTGGACACACACGAGTGGACTTTTCGACCGGACTGATCCGACCGAATTCCGATCGTGTGTGGGCTTCATCGGACCTTCAACGGACTTTTCCGGTCGAAAATCTGACGGACTTTTGATTTGAAATCGCGCTTCAAATCTTTTGGATGGACTCTAGTACGGGCGAAAAATCCGCTCGTCTGTATGCTAGTCCGACGGACAAAAACCCACGCTAGGGCAGCTATTGGCTACTGGCTATCAACTTCCTTATTTTAGTCCGGTCGTACGTCATCACGTATGAATCCGTCGGACTTTGGTGTGATCGTGTGTAGGCAAGTCCGTTCGTTCAAAAGTCCATCGAAAGTCCGTCAAAAGTCTGACGAAAGTCCGCAGGAAAGGCCGTCGGACTTTTGTTGCCGAAAAGTCCGCTCGTGTGTACGCGGCCTTAGGGGTGTACTCACTTTTGTTGCCAGCGGTTTAGACATTAATGGCTGTGTGTTGTGTAGTTGTGTTGTCACATGAAAAGATAGAAGAAAAGATTTACAAAAATGTGGGGGGGTGTACTCACTTTTGTGAGATACTGTAGATATTGTACCTATCTGAGGAATAATACTTTTATTTATTTATTTTTTTATATTTTTTATTATCAAAGTAAAAAAGGGCAACATAAAACTAGTGCGATATTTGACACTGTTTTTGATAAACTAACACATCAATATCTGGTTGGTTGGATGGCTCTGGTAGCAATTAACAATGAATTCTCAAGGTGCTCATAAGATATTTTGGTACTAATTTTGCCCTTCCTGTGCTTAATCCTTGAACACAGTTGCCCACAAATAAAGGCGCTGCTGAAGACTGATGACATGATTAAGTCATGATTATGAAGAATGGGAGATTTTTCTTTGGGAAGATAAAACTTATAAAAGTCCAGTAAAGAGACATTGTCAAATTTTTCTTTTGCTAAGTGTAAACACATTTTTACAAAGAAAAAAAAAAAATTAATTAAAAAAATCAACATTTTTAAGTAAGTTTACGATTTTGTGTTGGGCCGCATTCATAGCCATCTTGGGCTGCAGGATGGACAACCCCTGACCTACATTAACATCAATAGCTTGAGATAACCATATGGGTCCACTACAATTTTTCCACAAGTAGAGAAATTGGCCTTAAAGATACAAAATAATGCTCAAAAAGGGAGCAAATATAAATGCTTCATAAGTAAGAACAATTATAATGATTTAAGAAAAAAAATGATCACATTTTTGCATACCAGACTTGATAATAAACAGGCAGACCAGTGACTGGCTCCTTATCCCTGTACAGTGCTGTGGGAGGTCCAGTCTAGGGGTCGATGCTGGGACAATGGTCCAGCAGTCTTCTGCAAACCCTTGTGTAGGTCATCTTCTAGTTAGGCTGCTAGGCTACATTTAGTTCTCAGCAAGTGATTGTTTTTGTCTGGTCAGGGTCTCCAGGCTGGCTGTTTTATTTCTCCCACCTGCTTCTGGAGGAAGTCTCCAGAATATGGGGCAGAGAGAGTTAAATGACCAGCATCAATATTTATCATGCTCCAGGCAATCCCTGGAAGCAGGCATCCAGAAGGTGGCTGGAGGGGTTATACATGTCTGGGAAGCCCTTTGAGAATGTTCTTTTCTCTCCAGGGTTTCCAGTTCTCCTTGGGGCAGCTGTCCCTAGGAGAGAGCTACCTGAGACAAGAGATTGTAGCCTGGGCTTAAGCAGGTGCTGTGCTGAGGGCCTGGAGAAGATTGCTAAAGAATTATTTGCTGGAGGGCATTTTTCTGGAGTCCTGGTCCGGAGAAGGATCTTTTATCTTCCTCACTGAGAAACTACATGTGGATGCTGGGTGGCAAACAGCTTCTGGGTCATTGTAAGTAAAAACCTTGCTGAGAACTAGCAGGAGCCGGGCTGAGGGCCTGGAGGAGATTGCTAATGGACTTGGATGGAGGGTACTTTCCTAAAGTCCTGTATTTGGCTCCATCCAGCTTCCCTGTCCCTGCTGAAGAAAAGCCAGAGCACCTTATTCCACATGTTTGCTGTGTCCCCCACATGGCTTCTCGCAAACTGCAAACAGGACTTCTTATGGCTTTCTTTCAACAATGGTTTTCTCCTTGCCACTCCTCCATAAAGGTCAGATTTGTGGAGAACACGACTAATAGTTGTCCTGTGGACAGATTCTCCCACCTGAGCTGTGGATCTCTGCAGCTCCTCCAGAGTTACCATGGACCTCTTGGCTCTTCTCTGATAAATGCTCTCCTTGCCCGGCCGGTCAGTTTAGGTGGACGGCCATGTCTTGGTAGGTTTGCAGTTGTGCCGTACTCTTTCCATTTTCGGATGATGGATTGAACAGAGCTCCATGATATGTTCTAAGCTTGGGATATTTTTTTATAACCTAACCCTGCTATAAACTTCTCCACAACTTTATCCCTGACCTGTCTGATGTGTTCCTCGGCCTTCATGATGCTCTTTGTTCACTGAGGTTCTCTAACAAACCTCTGAGGGTTTCACAGAACAGCTGTATTTATACTGAGATTAAATTACACACAGGTGGACTCTATTTACTAATTTGGTGACTTCTGAAGGCAGTTGGTTCCACTACATTTTAGTTAGGGGTATCAGAATAAAGGTGGTTGAATACACACTTTTCACATATTTATTGGTAAAAAATGTTGAAAACCATCTATCATTTTCCTTCCACTTCACAATTATGTACCACTTTGTGTTGGTCTATCACATAAAATCCCAATAAAACACATTTACTTTTCTGGTTGTAACATGACAAAATGTGGAAATTTTCAAGGGGTATGAATACTTTTTCAAGGCACTGTATTTCAGCCAGAGCTCTTTTTTTTTATTCCAAGTTATCTTCTTTTGTCGTTTTAGTAGGCTGAAGTGTGGATTGTAATGCTACATTCGTTTACCTCGATCTGTACATCAGATCTAAAAGCCTTCTTTAGAATAAGTGTCAGCTAACTAGCCTGACACAGAACAATAGACCGCACAGCAAAGTTACATGAAAGTCAAATATCTCATTATCGGTAAGTTTGTAAGAGCCATTAAGATCCCTTTCAAATAAATTAACTTGTATTGTTTAAGGAGAGTTTCTAATTTAGTTGTAATCTATGCTGTTATTTCAGATTATGTGAGGACGTTCCTGGGACCCACTCACTCTTCTGCTCCCAGAAATGTATAGCCATGCCCCCGTAGGGGTTGCTGAATGTTGTGGTTCACCTGTCACCCTGCCCAGCCCCACATCCATTTCTCAGTCACTTAGAGACATAGAAAAGTCCATAGCTTTGCTTTGTTTTTTATTTGATGGGATTAAATTTGGAGGGGGATTTGGGAATTATGGGATGCCCAGGAATTTCCAATGCAAACTTGCTTGGGACTCCTATGTACAGTCTAGTACAGTGATGGCGAACCTCGGCACCCCAGATGTTTTGGAACTACATTCCCCATGATGCTCATGCACTTTGCAGTGTAGTTGAGCATCATGGGAAATGTAATTCCAAAACATCTGGGGTGCCAAGGTTCTCCATCACTGGTCTAGTATATACACCTCAATCTTCTCTCCAGCACAAACACTTGCTGCACACCGTTCCTCCTCCAGCACTTCCCTTGCTGCAGACTGTTACTCCTCCAGGCTAGCTAGCACCGCATGGGTAGGCCTGACACTGCTTCAGTCAGGCCTCATTGAACTGCCTTTTGCAGGGACCGCGGGCCCCTGTGGGGTAGAAAAAGTTCAGGTGCTAACTGTCCTCTGCTCAGGTACCACTCCCAGATAGCTATCTTCAGGCCCTGCCAGCCAGCCTGGCTGCAAAGACCTCTTTCCACTGCCCATCCCACAGTCTTCTCTTCTGGTTCTCCACCCATCCTTCAAACTGCAATCTCCCAGTTCTCTCAGGCGTGCCTCCCCAGTCCTCCCGTCTGTGCTCACTCACCAGCCCTTCCAGCTGCGACCAGTAGTCCTCCTTGAGACTCTTATGCTGCATACACAGGATCGGACTTTCCGTCAACAAAACCGTGGATTTTTGTTCGAAGGTTGTTGGCGCCAACTTGTCTTGCATACACACGGTCACACAAACGTTGGCCAACAATTACGAACGTGGGAACGCGGTGACGTACAAGACGTACAAGACGTACGACGAGCCGACAAAAGGGAAGTTCAATAGTCATGTGATATCTCCATTACGAATGCTAGTTTTACTAGACCGAGCACTTCCCGCTCGTCCCTGATTCTGAGCATGTGTGAACTTTTGTACACACGATTGGACTTTATGACAACAAAGTTTTGCTGGCGGAAAATTTGAGAACCTGCTAGCCATCATTTGTTGGCGGAAAGTCTGACAGCAAATGTTCGATGGGGCATACACACGGTCGGACTTTCAGCCAACAAGCTCACATCCAACATTTCCCGTCGGAAAATCCGACCGTGTGTGCGGGACATTAGAGTGTTCTGTCCAGCTGTCCTCTACTTGCTTTCTCATGTGCCTCTCCTTCCAGGATCTTGTCACTCCTCCTGGATTCACCCGAGCCCCGACCCAGGGTTATCCCCCCCCACTCCAGACTGGGGAGCTCCCCGTGAGCCCCGACAGCCTCCACACCTCTCTCACTCCAGCTCTTCCACCTGACAACTCCCCCCAAGTTGGGCTGACCCCAGGTATTTAAGGAGGCCTGCCCCCTGCCAATCCAAACTGGGGATTGGACAGGGCTCCTTAAAATACCCCAGACAGCCCCACCCCCCCCTCCTTCCAGCACATTCTAGAAGGAAGAGGGAGGTGACAGGGAAGTGATGCTGCCTGTGAGTCATCAGCTGCTACCCTGAGCCACTGCCAGCCCAGAATGGAAACAGGCCTACCAACCAGCTAGGCCTGCTTAAATTTACCTACACTGCCAGAGAAAAACCCCACTCTAGCACCTTGCTAGCTAGAGGGTGCTACAAATGCATACAATTGTACTATTCATATTGAAACAGGACCTGTCAGATGTTTTAAACAGTAGAAAGTAAAAGTCTAGTCTAAGAGTCGACACCACAGGCCCATTGCTTTTACATTTATTAGAGAAGAAAAACTTTCTGTGCACCACTAGTTTCTCTTTGTTACAGAAGGTCTGTCTTTAGGCTCGATTCATACTAATGCGTTTTTTTTATGCTTTTTGAATTCTGCAGAAATGCAGGGAATTTTTTTTAATGAGCTCCTATGGTGCACGTTCACATCAATGCACTTTTGTGCCTCTGCGTTTTTGGAAAGGGTTGGGGACTTTTTTCAAAATGTAGCGTTTTGCATGTAATAGCCTTTAATGGATCCACATCCAAAACGCAAGTGCTGCATTTTTTAACGCGATTTAGCGTTTTGCATTTTGCATTTTTTTTTACATTCACTGTATATAGCTGGTTGCTAAGGATTGCTGCGTTATTAACAACCGATGAGTCATCAGCTGTCAGCGGGCTTCCCCGCTGACAGCCGAATGTAAGAAAAAGAAATTGCCGGGTAAAAAAAATTCACAAAAGAAAAAGGAGTGGGGTCCCCACCAGACCATACCAGGGTCTGGTATGGATTAGGAGGGGTAACCCCCACGCCAAAATAAAAAAAAATGGCTTGGGCCCCCCCCCAAAATCCATACCAGACCCTTATCTGAGCATGCAGCCAAATAGGTCAGGAAAGGGAGGGGATGAGCGAGCACCCCCCCTCCTGAACCATACCAGGCCACATGCCCTCAATATGGGGGTGTGGATGCTTTGGCACAGGGGGGGCTCTGCGCCCCCCCACCCCACAGCACCTTGCCCCCATGTTGATGGGAACAAGGGCCTTCTCCCGACAACCCTGGCTGATGGTTGTCAGGGTCTTTAACAAGGGGACCCCCAGATCCTGCCCCCCCTATGTGAATGGGTATTGGGTCCCCTATAGTACCCCTACCCATTCACCAAGAAAACAGTGAAATGTAAAAAAAACAAGAGACTTTTTTTTTTTTTACATTTTAAAAATGGAGCGCTAACCTGCATGCTTACCCCCTAAGCATAAATCCCCCCTCCTCCCAGTTCAAATCTAAACCCCCTGCTGAAATACCCTATCCCAGCACAAATCTTTGCCCCCCCATCCCCCTAATTCTCCCAACAGAAATGCCCCCCCCCCCAAAAAAAAAATCACCCCTTCTAGCTCAGATCCTCTACAACTCAAATTTCTGCACCGAGTACACATCCTTTCCCCCACTCCAAATCCCCCTCCCGGGACCAATTCCCACCCAAAATTTCCCCTTCTGGTACAAATACCCCTCAATCATCTCTACTAGCCCAACCCCCGCCTCCCGAAAAAAAAATTCTCTTCCTAGCACCAATTCCCCCCTCTACCATATTACCCCTTCTAGCACAAATTCCCCCTCCTAGCACAAATCTTTTTCCCCCTTCCCAACACAAATCCCTCTCCTAGCCCAAATTCACTCCCCCCAATCTCCTCATGGTGCCTCCCCCACCACAATGCCCAGGGCAGCCGCCTCTCCTGCCCACCTCTTGTCCTGGCCCTGGCGGCTATGGCCCAAGCCTGCAGGGCCTTCGCTAAAACCCCCTCCATTTTTTCTTTTTTTTTTGTCCTGTGTATTCTCTCCACCGTCCTTTTTCTCTTTCTTCCTCTCTTGACAGACTCATCCGTCCATCCCTTAGGTTTCCCTATGGTTACAAAGCTGAAACTTAAAGGAATTGACAGCTGGGCACCACCAGGAGTGGAGCCTTTGGCTTAAATTGACTCAACACAGGAAACCTCACCCGGCCAGGACACGGAAAGCCCTGGCTTAGGTAACTTATGTGGACCCACGGCCCCCACCGAGTGGTTATCTAAAGGAAATTCTCCCTCATTTAAATGGTTGTTGCCCCAAACTTCACCCATGTTTGTATACCATGTCTCGCATTGTGTAACCCCTGCGTGGGTGACTCGCTGTATTGTTACCTTTGAGTGCAACAATAAAATCATTGTACCAGAAAATTGGGACTTTCTATTGTTTGTTTTATTTTCTATATTTCATGTAAGATTTATTTTATCTGCACATTGTGGATTTTGTGATATTTGAAGGTTTATAGGTTATTTGTGTTTCACTAAGTACCCATACAACTGCAGCATTTACTCAGAAAGAAATGAAGGGTCTATCATTTTTATCATAGGTGTCTTTTAAATGCTAGAGACAGAATATCAACCAAAAATCCAGAAAAAACACAATATAAATGTTATAAATTGAGTTGCAGTTCAGTGATTAAAATAAGTATTTGATCCCCAAGCAAAACATGACTTAGTAGTTGGTGGAGAAACCCTTGTTGGCAAGCACAGAGGTCAGACGTTTCTTGTAGTTGGTGACCAGGTTTGCACACATCTCAGGAGGGATTTTGCTTCTCTGATGTGATGGGGTCCTCTAATGTGATGGGAGAACCTCTGATGTGAAGGTGGGGGGACCTCTCATTTAAAGATATAAAACGACTTCTGATGTGATGGGAGAACCTCTGATGTAAAGGTGGGGGGGACCTCTAATGTGATGTGGGTACCTCTGATGTGATGGGGGACTCTGATGTGATTGGAGAACCTCTGATGTGATGTGGTTACCTTTGATCTGATGGGGGGCTCTGATGTGATTGGAGAACCTCTGATGCGATGGGGGACCTCTGATGTGATGGGAGGCTCTGATGTGATGGGGGCGCTCTGATGTGATGGGAGGCTCTGATATGATTGGAGAACCTCTCATGTGATGGGTGGACCTCTGATGTGATGGGGGACCCCTGATGTGATGTGGGTACCTCTGATGTCATGGGGGGACCTTTGATGTCATTGGAGTACCTCTGATGTCATGGGGGGACCTTTGATGTGATAGGGGACCTTTGATGTGATGTGGGGGGCTCTGATGTGATGATGTGATGGGGGGGCTCTGATGTGATGGGGGGCTCTGATATGATGGGAGGGGGGGGCTCTGATGTGATGGGGGGCCTCTGATGTGATGGGAGGCCTCTGATGTGATGGGGGGCTCTGATGTGATGGGAGGCCTCTGATGTGATTGGGGAGGGGCTCTGATGTGATGAGGGACCTCTGATGTGATGGGGGGCTCTGATGTGATGGGAGGCCTCTGATGTGATTGGGGAGGGGCTCTGATGTGATGAGGGACCTCTGATGTGATGGGGGGCCTCTGATGTGATGGGGGGGCTTTGATGTGATGGGGGGTTCTGATGTGATGGGAGGCCTCTGATGTGATTGGGGGGGGGGCTCTGATGTGATGGGGGACCTCTGATGTGATGGGGGGCCTCTGATGTGATGGGGGGGGCTTTGATGTGATGGGGGGCTCTGATGTGATGGGGGGCTCTGATGTGATGGGGGGCCTCTGATGTGATGGGGGGGCTCTGATGTGATTGGGGGCTCTGATGTGATTGGGGGCTCTGATGTAATGGGGGGCACTGACGTGAAGTTAATTTCCCCAAGGTTGTTGTGTGTGTTGTCCCAGGCTCAGATTTTCTACTGATAAGGAACATTTCATTTTTTTTACATTTTTATTTCAAGGGGTACCTGGAGATTTTGTCATTCTTTTAAAGGGGCCTGTGATTGAAAAAGGTTGAGAAATTCTGCCTTAGACAACCACATACCATGTGCCAATTCCTATAGGAATGCCACCATTTGGACATTTACAACAACAATTGGGGCATTTTTTGGAAACAAAAAAAATATATATACAGGTGCATGTCATAAAATTAGAATATAACTTTTTTTTATCAACTTTTTGATGATATTCTAATTTTATTGATGCACCTTAATATATATATATATATACACAAGTTCTCATTTATTGGTAACTGTAAGTGAAGTGACATAGGTGAAAGTCTCTGTAGCGATAATAAACCCTGACTGTGGATTCATGTAGAACAAGACGGCAACATTGGTGGGTCAAGAAAAAAACATTAATAATGTGTGATGTATCAGCAGGCGTGTCACAGCGAAGCGGAGGTTGGGATGCGCCGCATTAATCACTGTTCCCTTTCTGGCAAGGTGCGCCGTGTCACCTGCAGCTCTGGAGGTCATGTGAGGGCATTGCCAGAAACTTCTCTCGCTTTTCCCTATAGTTTGCTAAGATGACTTAATTTCCTCTGTTTTTGACCTTACTATGAGACAAGAAATAACTACACACCATGGGGGGGGGGGGGAGGGGGGTTTGTATGTATCGAATATAGCGCTTGCGGGACGTTCAGAAATGTCCTGCAAGCAGCATCTTTGGGGCGGTTTGGGAGCGCAGTATACCCCACACTCCTCAGCCCTGCACCCCATGCGTTACACTCTCCTGACCCCTACACTCTCCACGTTACACATTCTTCAGCCCTGCACTCATAGTTACATAATAGGTGAGGTTGAAAAAAGACACAAGTCCATCAAGTCCAACCTATGTGTGTGATGATATGTCAGTATTACATTGTATATCCCTGTATGTTGCGGTCGTTCAGGTGCTTATCTAATAGTTTTTTGAAACTATCGATGCTCCCTGCTGAGACCACCGCCTGTGGAAGGGAATTCCACATCCTTGCCGCTCTTATGCCCCTTACACACAATAGGAATTTCCAACGGAAAATGTTCTATAGGAGCTTGTTGTCAGAAATTCAGACCGTGTGTAGGCTCCATCGGACATTTTCCATCGGAATTTCCGTCACAAAAAATTTTAGGTTAGGTTAAACCTCTTTTCTTCTCGTTTTAATGAGTGGCCACGTGTCTTGTTAACTCCCTTCCGCGAAAACGTTTTCTCCCTATTGTGGGGTCACCAGTCCGGTATTTGTTTATTGAAATCATATCCCCTCTCAAGCGTCTCTTCTCCAGAGAGAATAAGTTCAGTGCTCACAAATTTTCCTCATAACTAAGATCCTCCAGACCCTTTATTAGCTTTGCTGCCCTTCTTTGTACTCGCTCCATTTCCAGTACATCCCTCCTGAGGACTGGTGCCCAGAACTGGACAGCATACTCCAGGTGCGGCCGGACCAGAGTCTTGTAGAGCGGGAGAATTTTCGTTTTATCTCTGGAGTTGATCCCATTTTTAATGCCAATATTCTGTTTGCTTTGTTAGCAGCAGCTTGCTTGTAGCCAATTTTCAATCCATGTACTCACCCTATGGTCCATGCCAACGCACCTTATTTTGTACAGTAAACGTTTATGGGGAACTGTGTCAAATGCTTTTGCAAAATCCAGATTAGGGATGAGCCGAACACCCCCCTGTTCGGTTCGCACCAGAACATGCGAACAGGAAAAAAGTTCGTTCGAACATGCGAACACCGTTAAAGTCTATGGGACACGAACATGAATAATCAAAAGTGCTAATTTTCAAGGCTTATATGCAAGTTATTGTCATAAAAAGTGTTTGGGGACCTGGGTCCTGCCCCAGGGGACATGGATCAATGCAAAAAAAAGTTTTAAAAACGGCCGTTTTTTCAGGAGCAGTGATTTTAATAATGCTTAAAGTCAAACAATAAAAGTGTAATATCCCTTTAAATTTCGTACCTGGGGGGTGTCTATAGTGTGCCTGTAAAGGGGCGCATGTTTCCTGTGTTTAGAACAGTCTGACAGCAAAATGACATTTTGAAGGAAAAAACTCATTTAAAACTACCCGCGGCTATTGCATTGCCAACAATACACATAGAAGTTCATTGATAAAAACGGCATGGGAATTCCCCAAAGGGGAACCCCGAACCAAAATTAAAAAAAAAATGACGTGGGGGTCCCCCTAAATTCCATACCAGGCCCTTCAGGTCTGGTATGGATATTAAGGGGAACCCCGGCCAAAATTTAAAAAAAAAAATGACGTGGGGTTCCCCCTAAATTCCATACCAGACCCTTCAGGTCTGGTATGGATTTTAAGGGGAACCCCGCGCCAAAAAAAAAAAAAAAAAACGGCGTGGGGTCCCCCCAAAAATCCATACCAGACCCTTATCCGAGCACGCAACCTGGCAGGCCGCAGGAAAAGAGGGGGGGACGAGAGTGCGGCCCCCCCTCCCTCCTGAACCGTACCAGGCCACATGCCCTCAACATTGGGAGGGTGCTTTGGGGTAGCCCCCCAAAACACCTTGTCCCCATGTTGATGAGGACAAGGGCCTCATCCCCACAACCCTGGCCGGTGGTTGTGGGGGTCTGCGGGCGGGGGGCTTATCGGAATCTGGAAGCCCCCTTTAACAAGGTGACCCCCAGATCCCGGCCCCCCCCTGTGTGAAATGGTAAGGGGGTACATAAGTACCCCTACCATTTCACGAAAAAAGTGTCAAAAATGTTAAAAATGACAAGAGACAGTTTTTGACAATTCCTTTATTTAAATGCTTCTTCTTTCTTCTATCTTGCTTCATCTTCTGGTTCTTCTGGCTCTTCTGGTTCTTCTGGTTCTTCCTCCGGCGTTCTCGTCCAGCATCTCCTCCGCGGCGTCTTCTGTCTTCTTCTCCTCGGGCCGCTCCGCACCCATGGCATGGGGGGGAGGCTCCCGCTCTTCTCTTCTTTTTTTCTTCTTTTCTTCTTTTCTTCTCTTCTTCTCTTCTTCTTCATTTTCTTCTCCGGGCCGCTCCGCAATCCATGCTGGCATGGAGGGAGGCTCCCGCTGTGTGACGGCGCTCCTCGTCTGACAGTTCTTAAATAACGGGGGGGGCGGGGCCACCCGGTGACCCCGCCCCCCTCTGACGCACGGTGACTTGACGGGACTTCCCTGTGACGTCACGGGGAATGCCACAGGGAAGTCCCGTCAAGTCACCGTGCGTCAGAGGGGGCGGGGTCACCGGGTGGCCCCGCCCCCCCGTTATTTAAGAACTGTCAGACGAGGAGCGCCGTCACACAGCGGGAGCCTCCCTCCATGCCAGCATGGATTGCGGAGCGGCCCGGAGAAGAAAATGAAGAAGAAGAGAAGAAGAGAAGAAGAGAAGAAAAGAAGAAAAGAAGAAAAGAAGAAGAGAAGAAGAGAAGAGCGGGAGCCTCCCCCCCATGCCATGGGTGCGGAGCGGCCCGAGGAGAAGAAGACAGAAGACGCCGCGGAGGAGATGCTGGACGAGAACGCCGGAGGAAGAACCAGAAGAACCAGAAGAGCCAGAAGAACCAGAAGATGAAGCAAGATAGAAGAAAGAAGAAGCATTTAAATAAAGGAATTGTCAAAAACTGTCTCTTGTCATTTTTAACATTTTTGACACTTTTTTCGTGAAATGGTAGGGGTACTTATGTACCCCCTTACCATTTCACACAGGGGGGGGCCGGGATCTGGGGGTCACCTTGTTAAAGGGGGCTTCCAGATTCCGATAAGCCCCCCGCCCGCAGACCCCCACAACCACCGGCCAGGGTTGTGGGGATGAGGCCCTTGTCCTCATCAACATGGGGACAAGGTGTTTTGGGGGGCTACCCCAAAGCACCCTCCCAATGTTGAGGGCATGTGGCCTGGTACGGTTCAGGAGGGAGGGGGGGCCGCACTCTTGTCCCCCCCTCTTTTCCTGCGGCCGGCCAGGTTGCGTGCTCGGATAAGGGTCTGGTATGGATTTTTGGGGGGACCCCACGCCGTTTTTTTTTTTTTTTTTGGCGCGGGGTTCCCCTTAAAATCCATACCAGACCTGAAGGGTCTGGTATGGAATTTAGGGGGAACCCCACGTCATTTTTTTTTTAAAAATTTTGGCCGGGGTTCCCCTTAATATCCATACCAGACCTGAAGGGCCTGGTATGGAATTTAGGGGGACCCCCACGTCATTTTTTTTTTTTAATTTTGGTTCGGGGTTCCCCTTTGGGGAATTCCCATGCCGTTTTTATCAATGAACTTCTATGTGTATTGTCGGCAATGCAATAGCCGCGGGTAGTTTTAAATGAGTTTTTTCCTTCAAAATGTCATTTTGCTGTCAGACTGTTCTAAACACAGGAAACAAGCGCCCCTTTACAGGCACACTATAGACACCCCCCAGGTACGAAATTTAAAGGGATATTACACTTTTATTGATTGACTTTAAGTATTATTAAAATCACTGCTCCTGAAAAAACGGCCGTTTTTAAAACTTTTTTTTGCATTGATCCATGTCCCCTGGGGCAGGACCCAGGTCCCCAAACACTTTTTATGACAATAACTTGCATATTAGCCTTTAAAATTAGCACTTTTGATTTCTCCCATAGACTTTTAAAGGGTGTTCCGCGGCATTCGAATTTGCCGCGAACACCCCAAATTGTTCGCTGTTCGGTGAACTTGCGAACAGCCAATGTTCGAGTCGAACATGAGTTCGACTCGAACTCGAAGCTCATCCCTAATCCAGATACACCACGTCTACGGGCCTTCCTTTATCTAGATGGCAACTCACCTCCTCATAGAAGGTTAGTAGATTGGTTTGGCAAGAATGATTCTTCGTGAATCCATGCTGATTACTGCTAATGATACCGTTCTTATTACTAAAATCTTGTATATAGTCCCTTATCATCCCCTCCAAGAGTTTACATACTATTAATGTTGGGCTAACTGGTCTGTAATTCTCAGTGATGCATTTTGGGCCCTTTTTAAATATTGGTGCTACATTGGCTTTTCTCCAATCAGCTGGTACAATTCCAGTCAGTAGACTGTCAGTAAAAATTAGGAACAATGGTCTGGGAATTACTTGACCGAGTTCTCTAAGTACCCTTAGATGCAAGCCATATGGTCCCCGTGATTTATTAATGTTAAGTTTCCCAAGTCTGATTTTAATTCTTTCCTTTGTTAATCATGGAGGTGCTTCCTGTGTTGTGTCATGAGGATAAACACTGCAGTTTTGGTTACTGAAGCCCCCCGATTCACTCGTGAAGACTGAGGAGAAGAATAAATTCAATACCTTCACCATCTCCCCATCCTTTGTAACCAGATGTCCTTCCTCATTCTTTATGAGACCAATATGGTCTGTCCTCCCTTTTTTGCTGTTTACATACTTAAAGAATTTCTTGGGATTTTTTTTGCTCTCCTCCGCTATGTGTCTTTCATGTTCTATCTTAGCCGCCCTAATTGCACCCTTACATTTCTTGTTGCTTATTCCTTATAAAGTCTGAATACTGATGATGATCTCTCAACCTTGGATTTTTGGAAGGCCTTCTTCTTTGCATTTATATGCATTTTTACATTGGAGTTAAGCTATCCAGGACTTATGTTTGCTCTTTTAAATTTATTACCCAATGGGATGCATTGGCTAATGCCCTTATTTTGTCGGAAAATCCAATTGTTCTGAACGCGGTGACATAAAACCCGTACGTTAGGACTATAAACGGGTAGTAGCCAATAGCTTTCGTCTCTTAATTTATTCTGAGCATGCGTGGCACTTTGTGCGTCGGATTTGTGTACACACGATCGGAATTTAACCGATCGGGTTTTGTTGTCGGAAAATTTTATAGCCTGCTCTCAAACTTTGTGTGTCGGAAATTCTGATGGAAAAAGTCTGATGGAGCCCACACATGATCGGAATTTCCCGACAACACAATCCGATCGCACTTTTTCCGTCGAAAAATCCAACCGTGTGTACAGGACATAAGAGTCTGCAAAAGACTTGAGACTGGGGCGGAGGTTCACCTTCCAGCAGGACAACGACCCGAAACATACAGCCAGAGCTACAATGGAATGGTTTAGATCAAAGCATATTCATGTGTTAGAATGGCCCAGTCACAGTCCAGACCTAAATCACATTGAGAATCTGTGGCAAGACTTGAAAATTGCTGTTCACAGACGCTCTCCATCCAGTCTGACAGAGCTTGAGATATTTTGCAAGGAAGAATGGGCAAAAATGTCCCTCTCTAGATGTGCAAAGCTGGTAGAGACATCCCCAAAAAGACTTGCGGCTGTAATTGCAGAGAAAGGGGGTTCTACAAAGTATTGACTCCGGGGGGCGCCATACAAATGTCCCCCCAACACTTTTCACATATTTATTTGTAAAAAATGTTGAAAAAAACATTTATCATTTTCCTTCCACTTCACAATTATGTGCCGGTTTGTGTTGGTCTATCACATAAAATCCCAATAAAATACATTTTTGTTTTTGGTGGTAACATGACAAAATGTGGAAAATTTCAAGGGGTATGAATACTTTTTCAAGGCACTGTATGTGATTTATATGCAGTATGTTATCTTTTGTATTATATATTTGATTTATATATGTTATCTTTTGTATTATATATTTGATTTATATACAGTATGTTATCTTTTGTATCATATATGTGATTTATATATGTTAACTTTTCTATTATATATATTTGATTTATATATGTTATCTTTTGTATTATATATTTGATTTATATACAGTATGTTATCTTTTGTATCATATATGTGATTTATATATGTTAACTTTTCTATTATATATATTTGATTTATATATGTTATCTTTTGTATTATATATATTTGATTTATATACAGTATGTTACCTTTTGTATTATATATTTGATTTATATATGTTATCTTTTGTATTATATATTTGATTTATATACAGTATGTTATCTTTTGTATCATATATGTGATTTATATATGTTAACTTTTCTATTATATATATTTGATTTATATATGTTATCTTTTGTATTATATATTTGATTTATATAAAGTATGTTATCTTTTGTATCATATATGTGATTTATATATGTTAACTTTTCTATTATATATATTTGATTTATATATGTTATCTTTTGTATTATATATATTTGATTTATATACAGTATGTTATCTTTTGTATCATATATGTGATTTATATATGTTAACTTTTCTATTATATATATTTGATTTATATATGTTATCTTTTGTATTATATATTTGATTTATATACAGTATGTTATCTTTTGTATCATATATGTGATTTATATATGTTAACTTTTGTATTATATATATTTGATTTATATATGTTATCTTTTGTATTATATATTTGATTTATATACAGTAAGTTATCTTTTGTATCATATATGTGATTTATATATGTTAACTTTTGTATTATATATATTTGATTTATATATGTTATCTTTTGTATTATATATTTGATTTATATACAGTAAGTTATCTTTTGTATCATATATGTGATTTATATATGTTAACTTTTGTATTATATATGTGATTTATGGCAGCATACTAATTTGTATTTCTTTTATTTTTTTTTCCTGATTTTCTCCATCAACAATTTGGGCACGTCTCGCGCTCTACTGAGTCTTATGGTCCATAAAACCTCCATATTGTTAAACTGTTATTGCACTGATGCTTTTCCCGGCCACGTTCCCGTTACCCCCTCCGTGCCGGGGAGCGTGTTTCCTATGACGGCTCTCGCGTTAGACAGCCTAATCACCGTTTTGCAGTTCGTTTTTGCATTTTCGCCTATAAATTTTCTCCCGCAGTTTGGGAAGGGAGCGCGGTTAGTGCGGCCCGGAGGATTACCTTCCCGAGTACGTGTTAAATCTAGCAAGTAAAATAGCTCTCTGGGACGCAGTGAAAATGATGTAAGTACACAACGCAGAGACTTGAAAGCCTTTTCGGAACATCTGTAGCTGATCTTCACAGCTCTTTGTTCAATGTTAGATTAAATAGCCGGGCGTCCCAGGTGGCTGGCAATAGATGCAGATGCGGGGAGGGGGGGGGGGGGAGGCGAACGTGGCGCACCAAGGCAGATGTTCGGCTGCAGCAAATGGCCTTTCTGAAATGACACGGGATTGTTTTTCATGAAATAACCTTTCAAAATTGTCATTTCTTATTTGGGGGATTGCGGATGGTGCCCGTCCCCATTATAGGAAAGAGAAGATTTTTGGATAATTGAAGGAGCCGCCTCGGGGTGGTGAGACTTAAAGGATGGCTGCACTTTTATCACAAGCCCCATAAAGCCCCCCCCCCCCCCCAAAACCGTCTTCCTCATCACATTTTTTTCTAATTAGTTGCTCAGATCTCAGGCTAATAGAAGTTCTTGGTGGGCAGCAGTGATAAATCCTGGCATCCATGGCAGCGCTATGCCGACCATAGTAATCATAGCTCATGTGCCAGGGCCTGGCCATAGAGAATGTAAGCTGACCCAGGGGGCATGTGTCGAGCTACAGATGGAGATGGCCACCTTCCATGAAGATTGGCTCTGGTATGTATGTGAGTGACTGTAATAGGAATATTAGAGTGTAACCTTTTTTTTTTGTTGGTATTTTTAATCACTCCTGTTTTTTGGTTTTTTTTGCTAAACAAACAAAAAAAAATGGAAATTTGGAAAAAAAAAACCAAAAAACTTTCTTCTTTTTTGTTTTAACATAAGTAATTTTATTGTTCACTCATGTGCGGTGATGAGGCTGCACTGATGGGCACTAATAGGCTGCGGTGATTGGCACTGATGAGGAGGCACTGATTGGCACTGTTTAGGTGGCACTGATGGGCACTCATGAGGTTGCACTGATGGAAACTGATGAGGCAGCACTGATGGGAACTGATGAGGCTGCACTGATGAGGAGGCACCGATGATCACTGTTTAGGCGGCACTGATGGGCACTCATGAGGTTGCACTGATGGGAACTGATGAGGCGGCACTGATGAGGAGGCACTGATGATCACTGTTTAGGCAGCACTGATGGTCACTCATGAGGTTGCACTGATGGGAACTGATGAGGCGGCACTGATGAGCACTGTTTAGGCGGCACTGATGGGCACTCATGAGGTTGCACTGATGGGAACAGATGAGTCTGCACTGATGAGCACTCTTTAGGCGGCACTGATGGGCACTCATGAGGTTGCACTGATGGGAACTGATGAGGCTACACTGATGGGAACTGATGAGGCTGCACTAATGAGGAGGCACTGATGAGCACTGTTTAAGCGGCACTGATGGGCACTTATGAGGTTGCAGTGATGGGAACTGATGAGGTGGCACTGATGGGAACTGACGAGTCTGCACTGATGAGCACTCTTTAGGCGGCACTGATGGGCACTCACGAGGTTGCACTGATGGGAACCGAGACGGCACTGATGGGAACTGATGAGGCTGCACTGATGGGGAGCCACTGATGAGCACTGTTTAGGCGGCACTGAAGGGCACTTATTAGGTTGCACTGATGGGAACCGATGAGATGGCACTGATGGGAACTGTGGCCAAGACCATTCAGCGGTTTAACAGGGCAGGTTCCACTCAGAACAGACCTCGCCATGGTCCACCAAACAAGTTGAGGTCACGTGCTCAGCATCATATCCAGAGGTTGTCTTTGGGAAATAGACGTATGAGTGCTGCCAGCATTGCTGCAGAGCTTTAAGGGGTGGAGGGTCATCCTGTCAGTACTCAGATGATACGCCGCACACTGCATCAAATTGGTCTGCATGGCTGTCATCCCAGAAGGAAGCCTCTTCTAAAGATGATGCACAAGAAAGTCCACAAACAGTTTGCTGAAGACAAGCAGACTAAGGACATGGATTACTGGAACCATGTCCTGTGGTCTGATGAGACCAAGATAAACGTATTTGGTTCAGATGATGACAAGCGTGTGTGGGGGCAACCAGGTGAGGAGGACAAAGACAAGTGTGTCTTGTCTACAGTCAAGCATGGTGGTGGGAGTGTCATGGTCTGGGGCTGCATGAGTGCTGCTGGTGTTCTATCAAGAAATGCCCCTCTTCGATGGGTCTGCGCAAATGCACAGTAACCAAAGTCACTGCAGCTGATATGTTGATCAGCTGGAGTGACGTCAACATGGCTCATGCTCATATCGTCTGAGGCATTATTCGACGATCTGCTAAACGCAGAGGGAGAATGTAATTGTCAGATTCTGCCTCGCTATTGCGGGGCAGATTATGGGTGTCTTGAAGGGCGGGTTTTGTGCATGTTTTAACCCGCCCTTAGACACCACCAAAACATGCCGATTATCACCCTGAACCCACCGTGCAACAGACAGAAAACACGGCGTTCAATACAGGCAAAACCCGCCCTGCAACCGTGAGGCAGAATCTGACAAGTATGTTCTCCCTCCGCTGTTTGCATAGCATTGGAAAACGCTTCCCACAATGTGCGCATGCGCTGTGTTGATCTCACACGAGCTGATCAACATATCAGCTGAAGTGACGTTTGTTACTGCACATGTGCAGACCCATCGGAGGCATTTTTCGATAGAACACCGGCACTGGGGAGCTACAGATCATTGAGGGAACCATGAATGCCAAAATGTACTGTGACATACTGAAGCAGAGCATGATCCCCTCCCTTCAGAGACTGGGCCGCAGGGCAGTATTCCAACATGATAATGACCCCAAACACACCTCCAAGATGACCACTGTCTTGCTAAAGAAGCTGAGGGTAAAGGTGATGGACTGGCCAAGCATTTCTCCAGACCTAAACCCTATTGAGCATGTGTCCTCAATCCTCAAACGGAAGGTGGAGGAGCGCAAGGTCTCTAACATTCACCAGCTCTGTGATGTCATCATGGAGGAGGGGAAGAGGACTCCAGTGACAACCTGTGAAGCTCTGGTGGCCTCCATGTCCAAGAGGGTTAAGGCAGTGCTGGAAAATAATGGTGGCCACACAAAATATTGACACTTTGGACATTTTCACTTAGGGGTGTACTGACTTTTGTTGCCAGCGGTTTAGACATTAATGGCTGTGTGTTGAGTTATTTTGAGGGGACAGCAAATTTACACTGTTATACAAGCTGTACACTCACTACTTTACATTGTAGCAAAGTGTCATTTCTTCAGTGTTGTCACATGAAAAGATTTATCAAAATATTTGCAAAAAATGTAGCCACAGAGAGAGCTGGAGGAAAGCCCTGCCCACCGCCTTGGATCACAGAGAAGAAGAGGAGAACTGAGCTGCTGTGGATTGTGGGAAGGACAGAGTCTGCTGGGAGCAACTATGACTTGTGGGGAATGTAGTTCCCATACAGACTGAGCCTGTATTACAGATTGGCTCTAGGACGGCATATCCCAACATTACCAGAGCTCTGTAGAAAGGAAAAGGGTGGTCTGTTCCTGGGCTCGAGGAAGATCTGCTGAGATCATTGAGAGAGACAGACTAGGCTGTTAGCAGAACTTTTGCCACCATATCAGGGACACAGAGAAGCGGAGAAGTTGACATATCCTGGTACATGGTGTAGCACCCTGGAAGTTTAGGCAGGGTTGCTCCTATATTTACCTGCCAGGAGTAGCTACCTTGGCTAATTGTTAGGGATGATTTGATTTCTCCCAAATTCTGGCACTGCTGCACTTTTCTCTTTTGCCGCTAGGTGGCATTAGATAAGAGAAGGGCAATGCGAAGTCAGGTTATGGGTATATGGGGTATCTCAGCCAATGGGCAAGGGTTTTCTTGAATCCCTTGGCCTGCTGGGGGAACCTATATATTTTGGTGGAGTCAGGTGATCTATGTTCTATGCTACCTAGACAGCTATCTCGGTGGACACGTGTTATACTGCCCGGGCTGCTAGGCCGGAGATTGGGCCTATCCCGGGCACATCTGGCTGCTAGGCTGTCTGAGGGCCTAGCTAGAAGCAAGAGAGGAGCGCAGGGTTTGGGACTGCAGCCTGCATTCCAACCAGAAATGACGGTTCTGCCAGCCGGAGAGCCTGTCGTGGTCAGAAGTAAAGGGGAAGCTGTCGCCACTAAGGGATCAACCACCTTATTACCAGGGACCACAGTGAGTAACTGAAGCAAATACCAGAGCAGTATTCTCACCAACCGGGGCTGGGGAAGAATAGGGAAACTTCAGTGGGTATCAAGCCAGGGACCCAGCCAGCGGAGGTGGCGCTTGCAGAGCAGCCTTGTGTGTCAAGCCAGGGACCGAGCAGGCCAGTGGGTTGAAGCTTGAGAAGTATCTTGAGTGCCAAGCTAGGGACCCAGCAGAGAGGCGGGGGTGACGCTTGAGGAAGATACCACCATGAAGATTGGATGAGCTAAAGGGATTCAGTGGCAGTGAATCATCTAGTCTAGTGAGATACCGGGAGCTCAGTGTGCTGAAGAACTACAAGAAGTGATTGTAGTGGAGGTCAGGGAACTGTTACAATTTGTGTTAGGAACTGTTAAAAACTGTTGCCATAGGAGACAGCATTCCTGCATGTGCAGATGTGGCTTTCCCTGCATGGCTGTCCTCCTGTTGAAGTCTCGGAGTCTGCCAATTAATGTTGCAAATGTCTAAGGGTGTCCTGGCCCTAACCCTCTCTCCCAAAAGTTCTGTTAAGAGAAATAAAATCTCTTGCATTCAAGAAGTGTCTGGTGCCCAATGACTTTAACTACTTTGCACCCACTATGCATCACAACCCACCATGTACAGAAGGATGTCAGCTATCTCTGGCCCTGTAGGTTCTCATTAGACCGAAGGAGGCCTGGGGCCTTGCTACAATGAGAACGCTACTGTTGCTGCCACCTGATCACTGAGAAGGACGCCATTGTCGCTGACAGGTGATGCCTCATTGGGGAGAACGCCGCTGTTGCTGACTGGTGCTGCTGACTGATCATTGGGGAGTACGCCACTACTGCTGACTTTGCTGAGCTGGTGAAGGAGAACAGAGGGAGATCAGCTGTCACCCCAGAAGTTGATAAGAGATTGCTGGCTAAACCCTACTGTACTCTATTAAAGAAGAAGAGTATGAATTGTTTGGGACACAGTGCAGACACCTATACCTATCTTAGGAGGTACTTATCTTCAGCGCTCCAACACCAAATCTGGGCCCCAACGTGCTGGGCAGCAGGGAAAGGGTTTAATACAGACTGACAGACTGTTATTGTGACACTGCCCATTAGGTCGGACAATCCCCAATCTAGGGCTTAGAGGTTACTCTCTAGACCAGGAGTCCCCAACCCCTGGGCTGCGGACCGGTGCTGGTCCACGGCCTGTTGATTACCAGGATGCACAGCAGGAGATGAGCATTGACCGTGGTCCTCACAGGTATATCACAGACCTCAGTCAAACGCTCACTTCCTGCTGTGCGGCCTCTGCAGGCAAAGACCCTAAAGCTCGGTGTATCTATACAGACTCCCAGCAGCCTTCAGGGCCATCCTCCCTGGCCAGGGCTGGATAAATATTCATACTGCTATTTGCATTGCTCCACACCTGTGTTCCAGAGAATTCTACAGCTTTCTGAAAACAGACGAAGGAGGCAAACCAGCAGCAGCTGAAACTCTGAGCAGACCTAACAAATCACATGGGGCTGCAATGATTACAGTGAGCGCAATTAAATTTACCTAACAAAGCAATTGCTGCCACACTGAGCACAGTGAGCCAGTACTACAGTATATCTAACTAACCCTAGCACCTATCTAGGTGGGTGCTACATGTATACAGTGGTTATAGAAAATAATCACTCCCCCCTTTAATATAATCACATTTTGTTGCTCTGCAGCCTGAAATGAAGACAGACACGGTCTTTGTTTTACCCAGCTGACTCAGTGCAACTTATATCATACAAGTGAAAGATATAACACCAACAAAAAATCAAAAACAGAATCACTGAGTTGGAAAAAGGATCACCCCCCTTATGTCAGTATTTTGTTGAACCACCTTTTGCTTTAATTCCAGCCTTTAGTCTGTTGGGATTTGTCTCTACTAACTTTGCACATCTAGACTTGAAATATTTGCCCGCTCTTCTTTGCAGAACTGCTCAAGTTCAGTTACATTTGGTGGTGACCGTTTGTGGTCTTCAAGTCATTCCACAGATTTTCAATGGGGTTTTAAGTCTGGGATCTGACGAGGCCATCCAAGGACATTCCCTGCCTTTTCCTCCAACCACTGTGTGCTTTCATTGTCATGTTGGCAGGTAGACCTTCCATTTGACTTTCTGCCAGCAGAGGGCATCAGATTTTCCTCAAGAATTTGACAGTATTTTGCTCCATCCATTTTTCCTTCTATCTAGATAAGTGCTCCAGTCCCTGCTGCAGAGAAACACCCCCATACCAGGATTTTACCACCCCATAACAGGATATGACCCAGTGGTGTTTTGTTTGGGGGGGGCGGCAAACAACCGAACCCCCCCGCGGTAACTTAAACCCTCAGGCTGTCTGCCGGCACTTACCCCATCTAGGCAGCGGTGGGGATCGGGCATCCGTGGAGCGGCAACGGGGATCGGGCATCCGTGGAGCGGCGGCGGGGATCGGGCATCTGTGGAGCGGTGGTGGGGTTTGGGCATCCGTGGAGCGGTGGGGGGGATCGAGCATCTGTGGAGCGGTGGCGGGGATCGGGCATCTGTGGAGCAGCGGCAAGAACCGGGCAACTGTGGAGCGGCGACGGGGATCGGGCATCCATGGAGCAGCAGCGAGAACCAGGCATCCGTGGAGCAGCGGCGGGGACCGGGCATCCGTGGAGCAGGGGTGTGGACCGGGCACCCGTGGAGTGGTGGCGGGTATTGGGTATCCTTGGAGCGACGGCGGGGACCGGGCATCCAGGAATTGGCGGCCCTTCTCCTCCTCTCTTCCAGGGTGCGTCTCCTCCCCTCCTGCTAGGCATGCAATAGGATTGCCTGTCCTTTCAGCCAATTGGGCGATGGGTATCAGACCCGCTTCCCAATTGGCCGGGAGGAGGATCAGTATTGCAACAGCGAATATTCATTCGTTGTTGCAACATACCTGGGTGGGCTCTGGTCACACTCTCTGCAACCCAAGCCCACCCTATTTTGAAGTTTATTAGAGACTCTGGCTCTAATCAGGTGCTTCAAAAAAAAAACTCTGGCCGCTGTAATTCATGTGCCTGGTGCCCTGAAAGGGGCAGTACGCATGAATAGCGGGCGGCCGCGGTGGCCATGGATAGATTCATGCTATGCATGAATCTATCCATTGCATATAGGGGGGGCCTGGAGAGAGGGGGCGGTGCCTGGGCGTCCCTAGAGGACAATCCGTCCCTGATATTACCACCTCCCATAACAGGTTATTACCACCCCCCATAACAGGATATCACCACCTCCATGCTTTACTGTAGGAATGGTGTTATTTGGATGGTGAGCTGTACTGGATTTCCGCCAGACATATCATTTGGTGTTGAGGCCAAATAATTCCATTTTAGTCTCATCTGACCAGAACACCTTTTTCCATGTGGCCTCAGAATCTTCAAGGTTCGTTTTGGCAAAGCTCAGTGGTGACCGCATGTGGCCTTTCTTGAGAAGTGGCTTTTTTCTCCCTCCCCCCCATACAAGCCATATTTGTGGAGAATTTGTGATATTGTCGTCACCTGCACACAATGACCACTCTTTGTCAGAGATGCTGTAGGCCTCTTGGTGGCCTCTCTGACCAGTTTCCTCCCGGCTCTTCCATCCAGTTTGGAGAGATGTCCTGATCCAGGGAGGGTCTGTGTTGTAGCAAATACCTTCCACTTCTTAATAATAGACTTCCCTGTGCTTCTAGGCATTGATGAAGCCTTTGTATCCATCTCCTGACTTGTGCCCGTCCACAACTTTATCCCCGAGATCCCGGTGACAGTGCCTTGCCACCCATAGTTGATTGGGTGCTTCAGATGCACTACCAGGGACTGAAATGTTCCAGGGAAGCTATTTTCATGCTGAACTCATCAAAATGACCACAGCTGATCACAGTCCACAGTCAAAATGCTTTGTGTGTCATTGAGAAGATGATTAGCTACACCTGAATGAGTTTACAAGTCATTATTAGGCGGGGGGGGGGGGGGGGTCCTTTTTCCAACTCAGTGATTCTGTTTTTAAATTTTTGTTGTGACATGTTGGTGTTATATCTTTCACTTGGATGTTATAAGTTGCACTGAGTAAATACAGCTGGATAAAACAAACATAGTGTCTGTCTTCATTTTAAATTTTGAATCTATTTTAAGTTAGGAATCTATTTAACACTGCTGGAGAGTACATTTTCTGATATACGTACAATAGAATATGACTTCCTATCCTTCTGATATCGTGTGTCTGGAATGGCGGTAAGTTGCTCTTTCAGCAATCATTGTGCTGCTGTTGTGTGTTGCTGGAACCAGCTAAAAGCCATGTACCTCTTATCAGGACATCTTATGGGGCCCATTAGCAGAACAGCATTTTTTTTCTACACAATAAATATGCAGAGAAACTATTATTTTGGCTTTACGGCCTTTTGGAAAAGTAGTCCGCCTTTGTCTGCCTGAAAGGCTTTTAGCTCCGTTCCAGACGATGCCTCTTCATGTCCTTCTTCACGTTTTGTCTTCTTATTCTAAATCAGGGGTCTCCAAACTGCAGCCCGCAGCCCACATCTGCCCCGCTGCAAGATTTTATCCAACCGCCAGCTACGGCCAGTGACGTATTTTCAATGTTCACTGATTGAGGATTAAGGTCAGCAGAGGCTGCCTATGGCCTCCACTTCTTATCTAAAAGGAGGCTCTGATGGTGACCCTGATTTAAGGGGGGTCTCTGAAGGAGAAACTCTGATGTAAGGGGGATTATTACAGTTACCCTGATGTAAAGAGGACTCCGATAGAGACCCTGATATAAGGAAGGGACTCTGATGTAAGGGGGTTCCTGATGTAAGGGGGGACTCTGGTGGAGACCCTGATGTAAGGAGAAACTCTGATGTATGTTGGAAACTATTACAGGTACCCTGATAAGGATTTTTTCAGTGGTAGAATATACAATGTGGCTCTTGTACTGAAAAGTTTGGAGATCCCTATCCTAAGTCATATGGTGCCGCAGCAGAATATGAAACAAATTTACCAATAATTCAATCTCAATCCCAGGGTTCCGTTACCCCGCCCACTGTCCACCTCATCCCGCACAGTGACCAGGTGGTTCCGCCTAGATCCTGCCTACTTCTTGCTGCGGTCTGCTAAAACCCTACATTTAATTATATGCAGTGCCAACCTGCAGCCTCCAAAACCAAAAATGAATGCCTAATTGAGTTACCATGCCTGGGCAGTAACTCAAATATGGATGAAACTGTGATCCTGGGACACAACATTATCAGGACTGAGGTCCAGGATACGGGACTGTCCCAGCAAATTTGGGACAGTCGGCATCTATGCAAAAACATTATTTGGACTGTGGTCCAGGATACGGGACTGTCCCGGAATATCCGGGACAGTTGGCATCTATGCAACAACAACATTATCAGGACTCAGGATCAAGTTATGGGACTGTCCCACCAAAATCGGGACAGGCATTTATGCATACCTACATTCATTCATTCAGTCTGGGTGGCTTTTTACTTTGCTTGTAAAAGGTTAAAAACTAACCTATTTCTGCACAAATCGCTGTGACCTTTAAATTACACCTCTGTGGTTTATGACTCATTTGCGGAGTTTTAATTTCTAGGATTCATTTAATGCTCATTCAATATTTAAATGCAATATCAGCAAAAAAAGATTTCATAAGGATTTAATTAAAGTGCATCTAAAATGGAAAGGCCTGCACACCAGCACTGTACACCGCGCTAGCGTGTTCTATAATTACAACATACGTTAAAATCTTTGGGGCGATAACCCCCAAGAGTTCCACCAGAGGCTGCGCCGCATCGTGATAGGTCACAATTCATTACTTTCATTACTCAGATATGATACCGGGCATCTGATGCAACGGCCCGATGAGGATGGATCCGCCCTTTGATATCTAGGTCTGTATATTGGGCTTCATAACTTTCAAAGGTTCGCTTAGTGCAAGTAGATTGTCTTGTAAAATTGAAAAGATTTGGGTTGCTCGATGAACAGCCAAAATATGTCAAGGTGGCCAGTACGGAACTGAGAACTGGTCTAGAAAAACATTTGAAAATTTGTCTGCAGAGAACCCTTTACAGCTTTGCACTTCAAAGGGTTTAATAAAAAAGAAGTTACTATTTCTACAAAAAGCTTAGATACATTGTAAAAGTCCCCAAAAAAGGCACAAAACCATCACAAATGTAAAACTCGAGGGATGTGTGAGCCACTACTTTATGCCCCAGTGTCCAACTGTCCACCCGAGCCGCTGGTCTATAGACCAGATACAGTACATCCTAACTATAGAACCATTTATCCAATTGTCCATCCAGAGCCTCTGGTTTATAGACCGGATACATCCTAAATATAGAACCGTGTATCCGATTGTCCATCCAGAGCCTCTGGTTTATAGACCAGATACATCCTAAATATAGAACCGTGTATCCGATTGTCCATCCAGAGCCTGTGGTTTATAGACTGGTTACATCCTAAATATAGAACCATTTATCCAACTGTCCATCCAGAGCCTCTGGTTTAATGACCAGATAAATCCTAAATATCGGACCATTTATCCAATTGTCCATCCAGAGCTTCTGGTTTATAGACAGAATACATCCTAGATATAGAACCATTTATTCAACTGTCCACCCAGAGCCTCTGGTTTATAGACAGTTACATCTTAAATATAGAGCCATGTATCCAACTGTGCATCCAGAGCCTCTAGTTTATAGACAGAATTCATCCTAAATATAGAACCATTTATTCAACTCTCCATCCAGAGCCTCTGGTTTATAGACCAGATGCATCGTAAATATAGAAGAATTTATTCAACTGTCCATCCAGAGCTTCTGGTTTTTAGACCGCATACATCCTAAATAGTGGTCCATCCAGAACCTCTGGTTTTTAGACCGGATACATCCTAAACATAAAGCCATTTATCCAACTGTCTATCAAGAGCCTCTGGTTTAAAGATAGATACATCCTAAATAAAGAGCCATTCATCCAACTGTCCATCCAGAGCCTCTGGTTTATAGACCGGATACATCCTAATTCTGTGATTTTTCCACTTCTATATAATGTATACCATTAGGCACCTTCTACTCAATAATAGTGTACTCTCATATATGTGTTACACAATCCCAAAAAATTATATAAAAATGGTGTAGCGCTTATGTAACAAATATTAAACAAACATTGTAAACAATATTAAAATAAATGTTGCACCACTTGCATGTACTATTTAGGATAAATAATGTCCCACGTGCAAAAAGGCTCTCATGTAACTTGTATTTCACTTTCAACGTTTGCTCAATTTCCACCAAAAAATGTACATTCTCCCACTTCTCCACACAAAGTGCTCCACCTTCCATCGGATGTGCTCTCACCTGAGATATTTGACCCATATAAAAATGCAAGGTCAAATATGGCGTGTGTCCCCTTTAAATGGGATCTTTCTATGGTCTCCACTAATATCAGAAATCCTTCAAACTGGAGCCCTCCTCATGCAATGGCTAAGGGTCACGAACGTTCTGAAGATTTCAGCACCACTTTGCCTTTAGGAGGACTTCCAGTCCTCCCAGGTCTCCCAATCAGCTCCTCCACTCAGCATTGCATACAAGAGAAAAAAATCCCATAGTGCTTCACCCTTAAAATTCACTCACACCCTCCAAAGAATAAAACTTACATTAACTGCTAAAATGCGCCACCGATCACAAGCTTAAATATATACAGCCAGTGTTTCACTCTACTTTGAATATGTCAAATGGCATTCCATCTTGGTACTCCGTGATTGATGACATCATCCACTAAAAGCTCCACCCCTATGCGTTTCGTCACGGGGGGGGTCATGTGACTTTGTCAGGACGATCATAATTGGGGGGCCATTACAATTAGATTTATAGTCCTCAGATACATCGCCATTTTATTGTAGACTTCCCCATATTATTGTAGCCCTATTTACTCTTTCTTTATACCTAAAGTGATCGTAAATTATTACCTTGTAAAATAACCCATTGATTTTTAAATAGAAATGAATAGCAAAACATTTTTTATAGATATAAAAAATGAATTACAAATACCCTTTTTCCCTTTTTTTAGAGATCACATACCCTCTGTTCTCAGCTGCATAAGAGCTGGGGGGAGGAGAAGCAGCAGTACACTGAGCTTCCCAGTGAATGGCTGTGCAGAGCATGGGGGGAGGAACATATCAGGACAAGTCTGATCATTGGAGGAGAGCACACTGAGTTTCCAGGACAACTAGAGAACTGACCTCAGTGTGTTCTCCTGCTTAGTGTGGTCAGTTTTTAATAGGAAAGCAGAGGGACTGACAGGAACACCAGGGATTTCACATAAAGGAAGCAATACAAAGAGAACAGGAGACTTCAACATACAAGTACATGGTACAGCAGACACATATCAGGAATATGACAGGAGGTAACAAACAGTTTAAATCACAAGCGCCATCTTATTGAAGACTCCCTCATTGGCTACCACCCAGCATTTTATTGTAGGGTAGACATGTGCGGTTCGTTTCCTCCCGAATCAATATTCGGACAATTTTTTCGTTATTCAGAGATTCTGTATTATTACATTGATCAGTGCTATAAAAATGCACTGATCAATGTAAAAATGACACTGGCAGGGAAGGGGTTAACACTAGGGGGCGATCAAGGGGTTAACTGTGTTCCCTCAGTGTGTTCTAACTGTAGGGGGGATGGGCTCACTGGGACATGACAGAGATCACTGTTCCCGATCATTGGGAGCAGAAGATCTCTGACATGTCCCCTGTCAGAAAGGGGATTCGCCTTGTTTACAAAGGCAGATCCCCGTTCTGCCTCTGGTCTAGGCGATCGCGGGTCACCGGCGGACATCAAGTCCACTCGACCTGCAGGCACACTCCCGCTGTGGCGGCACGCGCCTGCCCACAACTGTAACGACAGCGCTTGGTCGGCAAGCAGTTAATGATTCCAAACAAAGCAAATTTTTTCGTCATGCACATGTCTACTCTGTATTATTATAAAGGAGCCGCAGATAGCCCTCCCTTCACTTCTTCTCTGGCCCCAGTGGCCCGGAAAGGTGACAACCAATCCAGGAAGTGGCGCAGTGCACGTCGTTTCCATGTTCGCTGAAGCTTGGAGAGATCAGCGAACTGATGGTTGCTGGTTTCCCTCCCCTATACCCTGTGGCATAGGCGCGCGCACAGGGTGTGCCAGGTGTGCCTGGGCACACCCTAATTGCCTTGTGTGCTGCATATTCCCCCCTGTTTTGACCACTGATATTTCATCCCCCCCAAAAAAAGTTACACAAGCCCAAAAATTTGGGGAAAAGAAAATTAACTAAATTACACTGTCCACTGCCTTACTGACACCATCAGTACATATACACATGCATAGGTATTTAAGCTTTGGGGTGCACACCCTAATGCAAGAGGCTGCGCACACCTATACCCTGTGGCACCCTTGTCCTTCGGTGTGGTTTGGGCAGGAAGTGGTTAAGGTTGAGGGATTGGAACCCCCCATGTTATTTGGCTCTCATTGTAGGCATCTAAGAGTGTATGGGCCCCTATGGATCAAAGTAGGGGTTACACTGAACACTGGTCTATGAAAATGCATCCTGAGACCTCGGCTTTTATTGAAACATCAGAAAACATGTCTTCAATTAAAGACGCAAAGCGTTGTTCTAATTGTACATGTATTTTATAATGGATAAACACTACAAAGAGCCTGTGTTCCATCTTCCCTATTAGAAAGAAACCCCCGGACAAAACGCCGTACTCTATACATGCCCTCCGGTCTGCCTCCTGCGAGAGGCATCGCTTACCATATGATTTTGCCTCTTTTCATCCCAGTAATACTCATTCAATTAAACCTTTCATAAAGATATTGTGAAAGGATTATTAGAAGCGGCATTTAATTAGGCTCCTTTGCTGGCTGAGCGCTCGGGAAATTTTGTAGTTTTATTTTTGTGTTTCGCCCATAAAGAAGATGACGTCTCAGTCTGTTTACTGAATGTTGTATGAAAGGGTAAAGATAACCGATTCCCAGTGTAGCACTACTGTTTTTTCCCAAAAATAAACCCAGGTCTTAATTTTGTCAGTAAAAGACAGAGTAGGGCTTATTTTCAGGGTAAGGTCTTACCATGTAATGTGCTGTCTTCTCTCCCCCTCTCTCTCCCTGCCTGACAGGAATCCCCAGTGTGAACCGAGTTAAAATGCTCGTAAAACCCTAAAATCCACTCTATTACAGTAGTATATAATGTACAATGTGTGCGTTTCTGTAATATAATTGTGCCAAATACCTTCATTATAGCGCTTCTGTGACCCACCGGAGCTCCCTTCCCCGCAATTATATTACAGAAACACACACATTGTACATTATATTCTACTGTAATAGAGTAGATTATAGGATTTTACAAGCATTTGAAACTAGGGCTTATTTTCGGGGTAGGGCTTATATTTCAGCCCTGCTGGAAAATAACGATAGGCCTTATTTTTGGGGTAGGTCTTATTTTTGGGGAAACACTGTACCTCCATTGGGGCTGCAAGTGAAAGGGTTCCCCACTGCTGCACAGTTGTTAAAGGGGGCATGTAGATTCCGATAAGCCCCCTGCCCGCATACCCCCACAACCACAGCTCAGGGTTGTTGGGAAGAGGCCCTTGTCCCCATTATCAAAAGACTCTAACAACCCCACCCTAAAGCACCCCCTTGAGGGCATGTGGCCTGGTATGGTTCAGGAGGGGGGGGGGGGCGCTCGCCCCCCCCCCTTTCCTGACCTGCCGGGCTGCATGCTCGGATAAGGGTTCTAGGATTGATTTAGGGGGGTCCCACGCCCAAGAATAAAAAAAGGTGTGGGGTCCCCCCTAAAATCCATACCGGACCCAAAGGGCCTGGTATGGATTGGGGGGACCTCCACTCCATTTTTTTTTTTTTTACATTTTTGTATTGCCGGAAATTTAAATGTAATCTTTATTAGTTTTGCTGCAGCAGGTTCTATACATGGTACAGACACGCCACTTTACAGGCAGACTAAGAGGACCCCCCAGGCACTATATTAAAATATTTTTTTCATTTTTATTGTTTCACTTTAAGCATCATTAAAATCACTGCTCCTGTAAAAACAATCTTTTTTAAAAAACATTTTTGCATTGATACATGTCTCCCAGGGCAGTACCCAGACCCCCATACCCTTGTTATGGCCAATGACTTGCATAAAAACCTTAAAAATGGGGATATTTGTTTTTTCAAATTTGGGTCCCATAAACTTCAATGGGGTCTGAACTTTTGCGATGTTTGAGAGTTCGGGCGCAAACTGAACTGGGGAGTGTTTGACCCATCTCTAATGTACTTGTTCTGTCCTTTCCTTGCTCCCGCTGCCTCTCAGGAAAGCCTCCTTCCAACGTCTCATGTAGTAGGATCATTCCAGGACAGCACCCGAGCCCCAGCCCAATGCACCCCCTCCCCCTCAAGAGCCATCGACAGCATCCTCAGCACTGCATCTCCATCTTCCTCCGGACTCCCTGCCCAGCATGACTCATGTCTATTTAAGGACTTACTTAGTCCCCTGGCAGGCCCACCTCCTGGGAATCAGCTAAGGGCCCCTAAAAATGCAGAACAGCCCCCCCTAGCCCCCTGCTCTCTAGTTTCCAGAACATTCTCTAACATTCTAGAACCAGGGGAAGGCAACAGAGAGCTGTCTGTAGGAGTCATGCTGCCCTGAACTCTAATAACCCTGACTCAATTAGAGACTCACAGGATTAATCACGAGTTTGCCTACTCTCACACTAGTAGCACACAGTAGAGGGCGCTACACCAGAATTTGGAAAAGGGTGCCCATTGAGTGATTTTGTAGGGAGTGCTGGGCCTTTTTATTGTACTCTGCTATTGGCCTCATATCAAAATTAAGTGGAAATTATTTATTAATATAACCAAGTCTTTTTTTTTTTAAGAATTGGTACAGACACTCCCCATAACCCTGGGTCATCTTTGTCACCACCCCCTACCCCTCTTTGAGCGCCACCCCTACCCATCTCCCAGCTTCATACCCTATAAATTCCGCTGCCAGCATCAACAAATCCCCCAAAGCAGCAACATACGTTCACCAGCAGCAACAATAAATCCCCCCAGCAGCAACAATAAATCCCCCCAGCAGCAACAATAAATCCCTCTAGCAGCAAGAATAAATCCCTCCAGCAGCAAAAATAAATCCCCCCCAGCAGCAAGAATAAATCACCCCAGAAGCAATAATAACTTCCTCAGCAGCAACAATAAATCCACCCAGCAGCAATAATAACTCCCCTGAACAGCAACAATAAATCCCCCAGCAGCAATAATAACTCCCCCAAGCAGCAGCAATAAATCCCCCAGCAGCAAGGTTGTCTGTCACAGTGAATCCCAACTGACAAGTGCAGCCAGGGCTTTTTTAATCAGAGAATTGGCACAGGCACTGCCTATATCCTTGTCACCTTTGTCTCCACCCCCTACCCACCTCCCAGCACCACCCCCTATTAAAGAATAAATCACTCAGCAGCAACAATAAATTCCCCTGTCAGCAACAATAAATCCCCCAGCAGCAATAATAACTCCCCAGCAGCAATAATAACTCCCCCAGCAGCAACAATAACTCCCCCAGCAGCAACGATCGCATGCATGGTCTGTCACAGTATATCCCCACTGACCAGTTGTCTGGAAGAGGCACAGAATAACTGGGGGGCAAACCCAGCCACTGTTGCTGAGTGGCGTGGCACCCTCCCTGCCTGTGGCTTCTGGAAGTTCTGGTTATCCATACTGGCACATACACACTGAAAAAAAAATGCCCTGAATGCAACTCTTGCCACATCCTTCTAATCAGGCTCTAGCCGAGGCACCAGTCCCAGCCATCCTCTGCAAACATCCCTGTCTCCATGAACCACAGCTACTCTTGCCCTGCCATTGCTCTGCCTCTTGTGATACCTGGCTGGAGAATATAGTATTGTATAACAAGTCCTGGGGGGAAACCAAGTCCCAAAGGCTTGCTTGCCTTAAGGGAAGGAAAGGTGCTGAGGGTGAAGCTATACCCAATACGATGGACCATTTGTACAAGCATTACATTAAGGCCCCTTTCACACTTGTGCGACTTGTCCTGCAACTTGGGACTGCAAAGTCGCATGACAAGTCGGAACAAATTCTGGAAACAAATTAAACACATTTATGTAAAAAATAATCAAAATGAAACAATCTTTTTTTCGTTCTGCACATGTCAGAAATGTATTAACCGGACTTATCGAATGACATGAAATCAGAGCTCGCCGTCTAGTCTTGCGGAGGACAGTAACCAGTCCGCATAAAGTACATGAAAATCATTTCCATTTTGTTGTTATCAGACAATGTCATTTGGACTGTACAGTCGCACAGAACGAATCCCCGGGAACGCCGCGCTCGCTGCGCCCATCTGTAGACCCACCTGATGATAGGCACAGATTAATTACTCTTCCCCCATCGCAGTCTGTGATGTTATCCTTTCATGCAACATCAATCAGATTGACTTCCGTGTCTGTTGTAAAATCTACAGCCCGCCATTATCCCCCAGTTCTACCTCATCAGCTCATCAGCGATCACAAAAATGTCACATTGCCGGCATTTCCATGTTTAAAAAAAAAATTAAAAATTGTATGTTGCTCTCCGCCAATAGTGACATCTGCGAGTTGTTGGAGGACGCATCAAAGGATGTCCGCAGACCAAGCTGGTGCTTTCTGCGAATCGTGATTGTGGTACTTTGTAAATGAACAAATGATTGCAAAATAACAAGCTAAGCGACTTAGTGCGGCCAAAAAAAGATACTTTCAAGTATGGACAAGTGGGTGATGTATCGTTGGGGCCTTTTAAGAGCGTCGATGCAACCTAACGACAGTCCCAGTTAACCTGCATGATGTATAGGTACATTGAGTGGAGGCTGGTGCTCAGAATTATTTGGGGGGGGCGCAAACAAACTGAAAAATTCTGAAAAAACCCCATCAATTGCAGCCTCACTGTACCATCAATTGCCGCCACTGTGCCCATCAAACGCAGCCACTGTGCCCATCAATTGCAGCCACTGTGCCCATCAAACGCAGCCACTGTTCCCATCAATTGCAGCCACTGTGCCATCAATTGCCGCCACTGTGCCATCAAGCGCAGACACGGTGCCCATCAATTGTCGCCACTGTGCCATCAAACGCAGCCACTGTGCCATCAAACGCAGCCACTGTGCCATCAAACGCAGCCACGGTGACCATCAAACGCAGCCACTGTGCCATCAAACGCAGCCACTGTGCCATCAAACGCAGCCACTGTGCCATCAAACGCAGACACAGTGCCCATCAAACGCAGCCACTGTGCCATATCAAATGCTCCCACTGTGCCATCAAATGCTGCCACTGTGCCGTCAAACGCAGCCACTGTGCCATATGAAATGCTGCCACTATGCCATCAAATGCTGCCACTGTACCCTCAAATGTGCCCCATCAAATACAGCTACTGTGCCCATCTTATGCAGCCACTTTGCCCATCTATGCAGACACTGTACCCCATCAAATTTAGCCACTGTGTCCCATCATATGCAGCCTCACTGTGCCCCATCATATGCAGCCTCACTGTGCCCCATCATATGCAGCCTCACTGTGCCCCACCATATGCAGCCTCACTGTGCCCCATCATATGCAGCCTCACTGTGCCCCACCATATGCAGCCTCACTGTGCCCAATCATATGCAGCCTCACTGTGCCCCACCATATGCAGCCTCACTGTGCCCCATCATATGCAGCCTCACTGTGCCCCATCATATGCAGCCTCACTGTGCCCCACCATATGCAGCCTCACTGTGCCCCACCATATGCAGCCTCACTGTGCCCCATCATATGCAGCCTCACTGTGCCCCATCATATGCAGCCTCACTGTGCCCCATCATATGCAGCCTCACTGTGCCCCATCATATGCAGTCTCACTGTGCCCCATCATATGCAGCCTTGCTGTGTCCCATCATATGCAGCTTCACTTACCTTACAGGCAGCTGCGCTTGGTCCGTGCGTTCCACGGAGCTGCCAACGTCACTTCCGGCTTCCCTAACAAAGCTCCCGACCGTAGTAATACTACGGGCAGAAGCTGCTCTGCGCTTTGGATTGCGCCGCAAAGCAGATCAAAATCCTGTAAATGAAGCGCCTCGTCTGCAATCTTGTGATGCATTGAAGTGGCGCTTCCCATAGTGCACTGTGTCCAGGGCCCGAACACAGTGCAGTTAAAGAACATTTTTCTCTATTTTTTTTTAAAGGGGGCTTTTAAAAAAAACATTTAAATTTTTTTTTGTGACTGCTGGGTGGCTGGGTGGGGGGGCAGCGTCCGTGCGCCCCCTATGGACGGGCCGACACTGGGTACATTATAGCAAACAAAACCAAAAAAATTTCCTAGCTCAACTTACCAACCAGCCTTCAACCAACCAAATTATCCTGTCTAACAGTGCGAGTTAAAAACAGGGGATGAGTTTGCACACATTTGCAAATACACGCCTAAGCTGCAGAGCCTCTTCACGGCAGCCCGGTATTATCTGCAGTCCTAACTCTAAATTCTGAGAGCCTCCACAGTGGAAGCACATGTATTATGAGGGATAGGCAGAGGGCAGGGGAGCCTGGAGGGAGCCCACCCCTCCTTAGAGGCACAGGGGGCGCACTGGACACCCAGCACATGGCACAATGGCAGCAAAAGTGTCCAGTACATTCCCTCACCAATATTACATCAGTACAAACAAATGGCCCCTGCCCCAACCTATGACTGGCCTTTGCAGCAAGGAGCACATTGAAGGGGCGATGCATGTCAAACAAAACCAAAGAAAAAAACCCAGCTCAACTTACCAACCAGCCTGCAACCAACCAAATTATCCTGTCTAACAGTATGAGTTAAAAATAGGGGTTTAGTTGTAAATACATGCCTCTTCATGGCACCCCACTATTATCTGCAGTCCTAACTCTGAATTTTGTGAGCCTCCTAGGTACGGACTTGTCTTGGCACAGCTGCAAGGTAGATGTGGTTCAGATGCGGTAAAGGTCTGGTATAAACAAAGGTTGGCATAGGTGCAGTCTAGGTTTGGAATAAGTGCCGTATAGGGTGCAGTATGGGTGCGGTAAAGGTTGCAGTGGTGGCTGGTGTTTTTTTTGTGGGGGGGGCAAAAAACAAAAACCCACCCCCCCCTCTGAGCGGCACCCAGCCCCCCGCTGTTTGCCGGTCGGTTCCGCACATTTACCCCATCGTGGTGGATGGAAGGCAAGCGGCTCGGCTCCGAGTCCTCTTCTCCTCCATGGCGGCTTCTAGCTCCTCCCCTCCTCCTCCTAGGCGGCGAATAGGATCGCCTGTCCTTTCAGCCAATCGGGTGACTGGTGTCAAAACCCGCTTCCTAAATTGGCCGGGTTGAGGATCAGTGTTACAACAGGGAATATTGATTAACTGTTGCAACACACCTTGGTGGACTCGGAGTGCACTCTCTGCGACCCGAGCCCATCCTATATTGAAGCCTATTAAAGCCTCTGGATCTAATCGGTGCTTCAAAAACCCCCCCCCCCACATTGGAATCCATGCGCCCATGTCCTGAAAGGGGCCGGACGCGTGGATAGGGGAGGCAGCGATGGAAGGGGCGGGGCAGCGCCTGTGCGCCCTTAATGGACGGGTTGGGTACATTTGGTGTTCTGCTCTGAGTGGCTCAGCCCCTGCTAGCAGTATCAGATGATGTGGTGACCTCTCGCTGTAGAAGGGGGCCCGGAGTCTCTTCTCAAAAGCCTCCAGTGATCAGCGTTGGGAAGCAGAGGGTGAGAGGATGCTCCAGACTCTGTGCGGCAGCAGCTTAGATGCTGTGATGCAGGCAGTGCTGCTCACTCCCAGACTCAGGCTCAGATCTTCGCTGGTATGGTCTCCAGCTGGCAGACTAATATCCAGACAGAGGTGCTCTCTCTCTCTCTCTCTCTCTCTCTCTCTCTAACTCCCTCAGTGCCAATAGGAAGAACTTTCCCAGGCAGTTTAATAAAAATCCTCTCTCCACTCCTCCTACTGCACAATACATACCTCCCAACTTTTTGAAATGGGCATGAGGGACACCTATCAGCAAAAGTATGCAGGTATAGGACACACCCCTTGCCACGCCCCCTTAAAGGAAAATGCAGTGTAACCATTATAGTGCATCCATTATATGGCTGATGTCTCAAACTACAACTCCCAAGATTCTCAGCACACTGATTAGTAGTTTATGGGCTTGGCTTTAGATTTCCCACCGCTGACCAGGGGAGAGTGGTGCAGCATATCTCAGTAAAGAAGAAAAAAGGGCAATATCTCCATATTGCTGTAGCCCAGCATCTGCCTACATGCATGGCTCCCAACTGTCCCTGATTTCGAGGGACTGTCCCTGATTTGGAGCAATGTCCCTCTGTCCCTCTTTCCTCCTCATTTGTCCCTCAAATTGTCCAAAATGTCTTGGTATGCTGACGCCTTAAGAGTTCCCTTTACTGGAACTAACGGGCCAAGCCCGACCCCTGAAAAACAACCCCACACCATAATCCCCCCCTCCACCAAATGAATTGGGCCAGTGCACAAAGCAAGGTCCATAAAGACATGGATGAGCGAGTTTGGAGTGGAGGAACTTGACTGGCTTGCACAGAATCCTGACCTCAGCCTGATAGAACACCTTTGGGATGAATTCGAGCGGAGACTGACAGCCAGGCCTTCTCATCCAACATCAGTGCCTGACCTCACAAATGCTCTTCTGGAAAAATGGTCAAACATTCCCATAGACACACTCCTAAACCTTGTGGACAACCTTCCCAGAAGAGTTGAAGCTGTTATAACTCAATATTGAACCCTACGGACTAAGACTGGGATGCCATTAAAGTTCATGTGCGTGTAAAGGCAGGCGTCCCAATACTTTTGGTAATATAGTGTATATACAGGATAGATAGATAGATAGATAGATAGATAGATAGATAGATAGATAGATAGATAGATAGATAGATAGATAGATAGATAGATAGATAGATAGATAGATAGATACCGATCAGCCATAACTTTATGACCTCTGACAGGTAAAGTGAATGACTGATTATCTTATTACAATGGCATCTGAAAGTGGGTGGGATATAGTAGACAGCAAGTGAACATGTTGTCCCTGAAGCTGATATTTTGAAAGCAGAACAAAAATTGCCATCGCAGTTTGTTGTGTATGGGGGGCTGTGTAGTCGCAGTCCGGTCAGGGTGTCCATGCTGCCCCGTGTCCACAGCCAAAAGTGCCTACAATGGTCACGTGAGCATCAGACCTGGAGCACAGAGCAATGGAAGAAGGTGGCCTGGTCTGATGAATGAGGTTTTCCTTTACATTATGTGGATGGTCGGGTGCGTGTGCGTCACTTAGAGATGGCGCCGGATGCAGTATGGGAAGAAGGCAAGGCGGCGGAGGCAGTGTGAAGCTTTCTGCAATGTTCTGATGGGAATCCTTGGCTCCTGCCATTCATGTGGATGTTACTTGACACGTATCACCAGTGGTGGTTGCTCCATAAGGGGCGCAGGGGGCACCGCCCCCCTAATCCATGCGCCCGACCCTTAATCTACACGCAGGGCGCCGGACGCATGGATTCCAATGTTTGTTTTTTGTTCTTTTTTTGAAGCACATGATTAGATCCTGAGGCCACTGCCTACCACCTAACTAACCGGTGGTGACCAAGTACACCCCATCATAGAAAATGGTATTCCCTGATGGCAGTGGCCTCTTTCAGCAGGATGATGTGCGCTCTGCCATACTGCAAAAACACAGCTCCCAACTGTCCCTGATTTCGAGGGACTGTCCCTGATTTGGTTAAATGTCCCTCTGTCCCTCTCCCCCCCATTTGTCCCTCATTTTGGTCTGACCTATATAGTTTAGGGTGTTTCATTTTCTAATGGAAAAAAATAAACTGTAAAATTTTTGCAGACTTTGCTTACGCCCCGAGTCTGAGTGATGTAAAAGATATATATATGCTAAATTTCAAGAAGATTGGATAATATATAGAGGTTGCACACTTTGATCTGTTTTGTAAAAGTAGGCAAAAAATACGATTTTTCAATGTTAATTACTTTTATTGCGAAAACTAGAAATCAAACTTAAAATACTATTAAAACTATACACTAAGATTAATAGGTAATATGATAGGCAAAACATGTGTTATATTAACCACTTTCCGCCTGCCATATAGCAAGGCGGAAAATGACGGCGGCAAAGTGGTTACAATGTCCTGACAGGGCGTTATATGACGCCCTCAGGATCTGAAGCCTCTGCGCGCCCCCGGGGGTGCGCATCGCGGCGATCGTTGTCGTGGTGTGTCAGTCTGATTGTTTATCAGCACAGCCCCCCCCTTGGATCCCGCCCAGGACCACCAGGGAAGCCGCCCAGGACCACCAGGATGGCCATCCACACTGGACCACCAGGTATGCCCCCTAGACCCCCAGGGAAATACTAATCTGTGCCCAGGCAGCTGCCAATCAATGCCCACTCACAATGCTTACCACTGCCAGTGCCACCAGGGATGCCTATAAGTGCCTCATATCAGTGCCGCGTATCAGTGCCCATTGGTGCCATGTATCAGTGCCTATCAGTGCCGCCCATCAGTGTCGCCTATCAGTGCCACCCAGTGCCACCCATGAGTGCCCATCAGTGCCGCCTATCAATGCCCATCAGTGCTGCATATCAGTGCCACCCATCAGTGCCGCCTACCAGTGCCCATCAGTGCCGCATATCAGTGCCCATCGTCAGTGCCCGTCAGTGCCCGCTTATTGGTGCCACCTCATCAGTGCCGCCTTATAAGTGCTCATCAGTGAAAGAGAAAACTCATTTATTTACAAATGTTTTTAACAGAAACAAAAGCAAAACTTCTATTTTTTTCAAAATTTTCGGTCTTTTTTTATTTGTTTAGCAAAGAATAAAAACCGCAGAGGTGATCAAATACCAGCAAAAGAAAGCTCTATTTGTGGGAACAAAATGATAAAAATTTAGTTTGTGTACAGTGTTGTATGACCGCGCAATTGTCATTCAAACTGCGACAGCGCTGAAAGCTGAAAATTGGTCTGGGCAGGAAGGTGTAGAAGTGCCCCCCGGTATTGAAGTGGTTAATCTACTTTGAACGATGCAATCCCTTGTTTTGTGCGCTTGGTGACGACTTTTCTGTGATGCTCGACTACCCTCAACAAGAATTGTTTTTGTTGTTCATCCCTGACCGTTTCGCTATACTTTTTTATCAGAGCAATTCCTCTTTCTGCGGCGTCATTGACAACCTTAAGAGTGTTCACACGGCTTCTTAGAGAATCACTGCAGTATTCTGTCACGTTGTCGATCCCAAACAATTCAAAGAACGTCTTCGTTTTATTAGTAATGAAATGTCTCAGGTCTTTTCCTTCAAAAACCACGTTTTTACCCTCTAATCGTTTCTCTTCCTTTTTCTTTGCAGGTTTGGTTTCTAAATTTTTAGTCATATTTTTCTTAACAGCCTGAGTAATACGTTCGTCCAAAAAAAAGCCAACCCTACGTTTGTTTCTGACAGACCCCAAAGGTGTCTCTTAGCAACTGTGAGAGCACATTTTCTGACGTCTGCATCTGGGTAAGTGCTCAAAAGCTGTAGCATATCCAAATCATTCTTTGGAGCAGTGGCGTCGCTAGGGGGGTGCCTTTTGGGGCTGTAGCCCCGTATCTGGGGCCCATAGCCCTGAGTCTCTGCAGGGTTCCCCAAGGGGAGGGGAGGCTCTCTGGGGACCCTGATGTAAGTGGGGGGCTCTCTGGGGACCCTGATGTAAGTGGGGGGGCTCTCTGGGGACCTTGATGCAAGGGGAGGCTCTCTGGGGACCCTGATTTAAGGGGGAGGCTCCCTGGGGCCCCTGATGTAAGTGGGGGGCTCTCTGGGGACCCTGATGTAAGTGGGGGGCTCTCTGGGGAGCCTGATGTAAGTGGGGGGCTCTCTGGGGACCCTGATGCAAGAGGGAGACTCTCTGGGGACCCTGATTTAAGGGGGAGGCTCTCTGGGGACCCTGATGTAAGTGGGGGGCTCTCTGGGGACCCTGATGTAAGTGGGGGGCTCTCTGGGGACCCTGATGTAAGTGGGGGGGCTCTCTGGGGACCCTGATGCAAGGGGGAGGCTCTCTGGAGACCATGATTTAAGGAGGAGGCTCTCTGGGGACCCTAATGTAAGGGGGGCTCTCTGGGAACCCTGATAAAAGTGTGGGGCTCTCTGGGGATATACACACACACACACATATATTACTGTATATACATGCGTATGTCCGCCCAAGCGTATGACTTTCTTTACTACGCTGCTATGGGCTCTAGCCCCAGATCTTTTGTAGACCTAGCAACGCCCCTGCTTTGGGGCCCATCGACTTACAATTGCCTCATGCCAAAAGCGAACATATATGAGGCTGACAAAATGTGCAACCCGTTCCATTCCTTCCAATTGTCGTTGAGGAATTGTTTAGTGAAGAGGACAATTTTAAGTGCATATATTGCCTTTGCCATCCACCTTGCTTGATGCAATGCCCCTGGGATCCCAAAACTGAGGTTGCCTTTAGACCAACCTCCCAGGTACAGTAGAGAGAGTTGTAATAACTCTTTGTAGTCTTCTCTTGGATGACTTCCGTCTTTTAGGACATTTTGGATGTAGTTAACAGTTTTCACTCGTTGTTCTTCTAGAAAGCCTTGAACGGGACTTTCTTCATCCAGCATTGTTGTATACGACTTCTTATCAAGTGAAGCCCACAGACTTTGCTTTGATAAAAAGCGATCAATGTGTGCAACCTCTAAATATTAATCCAATCTTCTTGAAATTTGGCATATATATATCTTTTACATCACTGAGACTCGGGGCGTAAGCAAAGTCATATAAAAAAAATCACATCTTTGGAAAAATGAAACACCCTAATATAGTTGAGAAACTGTAGTAAAGAAAGTCATACGCTTGGGTGGGCATACACATGTATATACAGTAATATACGTGTGTGTGTGTATATATCCCCAGAGAGTCCCCCCTTACATCAGGGTCCCCAGAGAGTCCCCCCCTTACATCAGGGTCCCTAGAGAGCCCCCATTACGTCAGGGTCCACAGAGAGCCTCCCCCTTACATCAGGTTACCCAGAGGACCCCCCCATTTACATCAGGGTTCCCAGAGAGCCTCCCCCTTACATTAGGGTCCCCAGAGAGCCTTCCCCTTACATTAGGGTCCCCAGAGAGCCTTCCCCTTACATTAGGGTCCCCAGAGAGCCTCTCCCTTAAATCTGGGTCCTTAGAGAGCCTCTGCCTTGCATCAGGGTCCCCAGAGAGCCCCCCACTTACATAAGGGTCCCCAGAGAGCCTCCCCTCCCCTTTGGGGACCCTTGCAGAGACTCGGGGCTATTGGCCCCAGATTCGGGGCTATAGCCCCCAAAAGCCACCCCCTAGTGACGCCCCTGGTTGTATATAAGATGCACTTTTTATCTTTCAAAAAGTGTTTCCCAGTGCTAAACCTTTCATCCAAATTCTAAATTGCTGCATTTGTCAATTTTAAAAGCCAATATAAAGGAATAGTAGTGGTAAAAAAAAGCCCTTGTGGATTGAATTAACCTTTTTTTTTCTTGGTTAATTCTCCTTTAAATGGGTGTGGCAGGGGGTGTGTCCTATGCCTACATGCATTTGCTAGTAGGTGTCCCTCATTCCCATCTCAAAATGTTGGGAGGTACGGCAAAAATGGTTCAAAAATGGTTTGAGGAGCACAACAATGAGTTTGAGGTTTTGACTTGGCCTCCATGTTCTCCAGAACTCAGTGTCCAGTTGAGCATCAGTGGGATGTGCCGGAAAAAAAAAAAAGTCCAATCCATGGAGGCCCCACCTTACCACTTACAGGGCTTAAAGGATTTGCCGCTGACGCCTTGGTTGCCAGATACCACAGCGCACCTTCAGAGGTCCAGTGCAGTCCATGCCTGGACGGGTCAGGGCTGTTCTGTTGGTAAAAGGGGGACCTACTCGATATTCGATGGGTCGTCATCGTGTCATGGCTGATCGGTGTCCACCTTGCACACCAAAAGACCTTTTATTCTGGGAGAATCATCTTATTATATATATAAAAATACTCAGGAAATTCCATTTTCACTGGGAGCCGGGCCAGAGCCCCTGAAATCACATCACGCCTTTTCTAATCTGCCGACCGCCGCTCGCTTGTTAGCGCACGTGAAAGGATTTGCTAATTAACGTTCATCTCGTTAATTGGTGGGTTTTGTGGTGATGCATTTAATATGTTGCGGCAATCTCAGAGCTGCCGTGTTAATAAAGGGGAATGTTAGAAGCAGTTTAACCTTTGCCGCACTGCCTGATATCACTTAAATGGACACAATTACCCCGATCTCGTGAGCGGAGAGCCCCCCCCGAAGTTCATTGCATGAGCAGGAAGAGAGCGCCCGAGCGTTTACCGCGCAATTTTCAACTGAACAGCAACATGCACAGAAATGGGAACTCTTGTCCACTGGGAGATTAGTAGATGAACACTCACGTGCTGAGGATCCCACCACCGGAGGGCGACAACATAGTTCAGAGCCTGCAATTCAAGGAACTTGTTGTCACTGCCCCGCCTCCTGTCTGGTGACATCATCGCTCAGGACGACCTCTCTCCCTCCTTCTTTATACCATTGCTGCCATGCTTGGTAATGCTCCAAACTTCACTACTTTCAGATGACTTCTGACCTCTATACTTGTTTGGAGTCAGGGAGAAGCCAGTGCACCAGCAACGCCGCCAGGCAACCGGAAGCCTACAAGGTTTTCTTCAACCCCTTCAATACCGGGCACTCCCCCCCCCCCTTCCTGCCCAGGCCAATTCTCAGCTGAGGCTGCACTGATGTGCGTTGATGAAGCTGCACTGATGAGGCTGCACTGATGTGCACTGATGAAGCTGCACTGACAAGGCTGCACTGATCGGCACTGATGAAGCTGCACTGATGGGGCTGCACTGGTGTGCACTGATGAGGCTCCACTGATGGGCACTGATTAAGTTGCACTGATGAAGATGCACTGATGGGCACTGATGAAGCTGCACTGATGGGCACTGATTAAGCTGCACTGATGGGGCTGCACTGATGGGCACTGATTAAGCTGCACTGATGGGCACCGATGAAGCTGCACTAATGGGCACTGATGAGGCTGCACTGATGAGGCTCCACTGATGGGCACTGATGAAGCTGCACTAATGAAGCTGCACTGATGGGCACTGATGAAGCTGCACTGAGAATTCTGCACTGATGGGCACTGGTGAGGCTGCACTGATGTGCATTGATGAAGCTGCACTGATAAGGCTGCACTGATGAAGCTGCACTGATGAGGCTGCACTGATGTGCATTGATGAAGCTGCACTGATAAGGCTGCACTGATAAAGCTGCACTGATGAGGCTGCACTGATGGGCACTGGTGAGGCTGCACTTATGGGCACTGATGAAGCTGCACTGATGGGCACTGGTGAGTCGGCACTGATGAGGCTCTAATGAGAAGGCACTGCTGGGCACTGATGAGGGGGAACTGACGAGGCTGCACTGATGGGCACTGACGAGGCATCACTAATAGGTGGCACTGATGGGGCTGCACTGATGCTCACTGTAAATGTGCCCTGCCTGACTTGCCGGTTACCGTCTCTCCTCTCCTCATGCTGTGACAGCAGCTATGGCGCGGCATTGAAGTGGTTAAACCATGCATTATGCAGCATTAGAGAGAAGTTGTCCACCATTGGAGAGCACTCTGAAAACCCTGCTGAGTCACACTACAATGGATTATATAACATTTAAAAGAGAAGTCCATCATTCTGATTATGTTTCAAGTTGCACTCATATTTAGTTTGTGACATGAAACATGGTCACAGTCGGCAAACACCCCTCCCCCCCCCCCCACTATCAGGAAGGAGAGATGGATGGTCACAAGTACAGTGGGATAGTTGTTGGCAGGTGCCATCTACTTTCTCCACTGCAGGTGGCGCTCTCCCGCAGAGTCACAGCAGTAGGAGAGGAAGTCTAGAGGAACATGGCTTGTCTGTAGTTGCCTGGGTCACTGGGGATGCTATCCAATTGCATGCTGCCGTCCCACGTGACTCCAGCAGCCATCTTGGGTCAGGAAGAGCCTATTTGAGGCCCTTTTTTTTGCAAGTGAGTAGGATAGGGACAGAACTAGTGGCAGGGAAAGGTTGGGACTCGTTACTTCTCTGGACATCTTCCTGTTTGGGCACGAGATGCCCGGGCAGCGCTCTGCCCCTCCTAACAGTTCGGCTGAATCCTGCTCTCCGCATGTTGTTGGACCTGTGAGTATTCCCAGCGGGTTTATTGTGGACTGTCGTTGCATTACTTCAATACAAGTTCTTTCATCGCACTTGGACTGTGTGTGTCATTGCCGTCACACCACGCTGCACCCGACCTATATAGTGGTTAGCACTTCTAGCTTGTACCACTAAGGTCATCAGTTTGAATTCCAACCAGGATGCTACCTGCATGGAGCTTGCATGCCGTAAGTGGGTTTCCTCCCTCTCTCCAGTCCAAAGACATCCTGGTAGGTTATTTGACCCTAGTATGTATGCCTGTAGGGTTCAATATTGAGTTGGCTCCGCCCTTTGCAGCTATAACAGCTTCAACTCTTCCGGGAAGGCCGTCCACAAGGTTTAGGAGGGTGTCTATGGGACTGTTTGACCGTTCTTCCAGAAGAGCATTTGTGAGGTCAGGCACTGATGCTGGACGAGAAGGCCTGGTTCACAGTCTCCGCTCTAATTCATCCCAAAGGTGTTCTATCGGGTTGAGGTCAGGACTCTGTGCAGGCCAGTCAAGTTCCTCCACCCCAAACTTGCTCATCCATGTCTTTATGGACCTTGATTTGTGCACTGGTCCAAATCATTTGGTGGAGGGGGGGATTATGGTGGGGGGTTGTTCTTCAGGGGTTGGGCTTGGCTCCTTAGTTCCAGTGAAGAGAACTCCTTAAGGCGTCAGCATACCAAGACATTTTGGACAATTTCATGCTCCCAACTTTGTGGGAACAGTTTGGGGATGGCCCCTTCCTGTTCCAACATGACAGCGCACCAGTGTACAAAGCAAGGTCCATAAAGACATGGATGAGTGAGTTTGGGGTGGAGGAACTTGACTGGCCTGTACAGAGTCCTGACCTCAACCCGCTAGAACACCTTTGAGATGAATTAGAGCAGAGACTGGGAGCCAGGCCTTCTCGTCCAACATCAGTGCTTGACCTCACAAATGCTCTTCTGGAAGAATGGTCAAACATTCCCATAGACACCCTCCTAAACCTTGTGGACGGCCTTCCCAGAAGAGTTGAAGCTGTTATGGCTGCAAAGGGCGGGGCCAACTCAATATTGAACCCTACGGACTAAGACCGGGATACCATTAAATTTCATGTGCGTGTAAAGGCAGGCGTCCCAATACTTTTGACAATATAATGTCTCTAGATGGGGTCACACATAACATGAATCTGGTAATGCGTGTGTCATACGTGTTTTATGAATCCGTGTCATTCTTAACACCGGTCTGTAGCCCTGTGAGTGACAATTACCGGCCAGCCCCTTTAATAATCATTTCCAAGGAAATTTCTGCTGAGTTTCTGATGCCGGCCGCTGCGGCGGAGGAGCACTGAACGCAATATTCCCATTTATGACGTTTATAAATTTGGAACATAAATCCAGCTTTGCTCATTTTAGATGTCTAGATGTTCTATTAACCTAATAAGCCCGGGGAACAGTAAAAGGGTGAAGGGAGCCAGTCTGTAATGCAGATAAAGCTGGATGTGCTCTTCATATCTACTAAAAACCAGCTAATAAAATTTCCTCCAGTTCTCTCCCAGCCAACCGTCATGGAGGAATTCATTAAAGTAGGATTAAACTCTCACAAAAGAATACCTTGTGGAGCATTGGAAGTGAAACAGCTTTTTTTAATTTTTTTTTTTTATTTTGCCTAATTGTGACAAAGTGTCAGGGTCTGAAATCGCCTATCATCACCCATCTGAGCCAAGCTCCCTCGCTGCTCCCTCACTGCCTCCTCGCTCCTTAAAGAAATACTGCAGGCAAGTATTTTTTTTTTTTTAAATAACAAACATGTTATACTTACCTGCATAGGTGTCGCCAGGGGGTGGCCATCAAGGCTGGAGCCCCGAATCTGGAGCCCATAGCCCCGAGTTTCTTGAGTCCCTGCCTAACCAGCGGCACAGGGCTGCGGCGGGTGGCATTAGAGGTGGAGGAGAGAGACGAGGGGGCGGACAAGCAGAGATGACATCATCTCTCTCCGCCCGCACGTCACCACTCTTCGGCCCTCACGGCCGGGCCACTTCAATGTGGGAGCGATGTGACATCATCTCTGACTGCCCGCCCCACATCTCCGCTCTCCTGCCCTCACTAAATGGACCAGTGCTGCCAGCCTGCCACCAATGCAGCGACATTGCACATTTGGTGGCACTGGCTGGCATGGCAAGGGCAACCCACATCTAGTGGCAGGTGACGTGGCAAGTGACAATCTGCAAATGGTGGCAAGTGACATGGCAAGTGACAATCTGCAAATGGTGGCAAGTGACGTGGCAAGTGACAATCTGCAAATGGTGGCAAGTGACGTGGCAAGTGACAATCTAAAAATGGTGGCAAGTGACGTGGCAAGTGACAATCTGCAAATGGTGGCAAGTGACGTGGCAAGTGACAATCTGCAAATGGTGGCAAGTGATGTGGCAAGTGACAATCTGCAAATGGTGGCAAGTGACAATCTGAAAATGGTGACAGGTGACGTGGCAAGTGACAATCTGCAAATGGTGACAGGTGACGTGGCAAGTGACAATCTGCAAATGGTGGCAGGTGACGTGGCAAGTGACAATCTGCAAATGGTGGCAAGTGACAATCTGCAAATGGTGGCAAGTGACGTGGCAAGTGACAATCTACAAATGGTGGCAGGTGACGTGGCAATCTGCAAATGGTGGCAGGTCATGTGGCAATCTGCAAATGGTGGCAGGTTATGTGGCAAGTGACAATCCACATCTAGTGGCAGGTGACAGTGGCAAGTTAAAAAGCTGCATCTGGTGACAGGTGACGGTGGCAAGTCACATGATGCATCTGATGGCAGGAGATGTGGTGAGTGACACGCCCAGGGCTCCCACTGATTCTGCATTATGGTGAGTTGAACCACTTCATTATATATTAGAATGTAACAATAGCAAGAATGCACTTTAATCATCCTGACACCATATCAACCATGGTGCCATGATGATTGAAACGCCAACACCAGCCTTCCTTTGCCCACGAAAAATTGCTTACCACCGGCGTAGTGGGCCTGCAAAATGGTTGGTGACCGCTGCTATGGGCTCTAGCCCCAGATCTTTTGCAGACCTAGCAATGCCCCTGCTTACCTGTCCTCCTCTTCTCGGGTCTCCCCCCCCCCCCCCCCGGCACTCCTGGCAAACAGCTTGCTCTAGGGGCACTCAAGCATGCTCGCTGCTGAGCCGCTGCTCTGCATATCCATTCACATACAGAGCCTCGGCCCTGCCCCTCTCTCACCACATTGGCTCACTGGCTGTGATTGCTGCTGCTTCAGCCAATGAAGAGTGAGAGTCTCTGGAGAGCTGAGGCTCTCGTGCACATCGCTGCATCGCGATGCGGCTCAGGAAAGTATTGGGGTGGGGGGGGGGCTGCTGCACACAGAAGGTTTTTACCTTCATGCATTCTAAAAAAACCTTGAGCCTTTAGAACTACTATAACCTCTGGTGTTGAAGCATAAAGCCTGAGTTTGGTTATTTTTTTTTAAATCAGCACAAGGGATGGTACATCCATTGAATCATAGGTGTCCCTTGTGCTACTGGCAGCTCTCATCATGTAAAACTTCACTCCTCTGGCCTCTGCCAGGGTTAAATCGAGATGATGGACTTGTCACAGGCACTCGTCGAGAGTGTTGACTATACCCGCCCGTTCTAACTCCCTTCTCCATTCATAGAAGCTGTACTCTTGTTCTCACCAATGAAAAGCTCTCTATGATTGGAGAAAAGGAAGATAAATGAAAGATCCCCCTCTTCCATTTATAGGTTGCCGGAAGGAACTTGTCCCGGTACTGGCAGTAGCACCTCTGTTCCCTTGACCAATCCTTCCTTCCTTATGTCACCCATCAGGATCTGACTCCTCTCTCACAGAGTCAGCACATGCACCTCCTTAGAGGACCAACACGTGTGATCCCCTGACATTTTCTCCTAAGCTTCCATTCCTTCACCTTGACATCCTTCTTTGGGTTCCACCACTACCAGTCACCTACAGCCAATGCAAACCTGGCATGATGGCCCTCTAAAAAGTAAAAGCCCTCCCAGTTCTAACAGTCATGTAAGCATGTAAAAAGTACACCATTGTGATGCCCTGACATTTTCTCCTAAGCTTCCTTTCCTTTGCCTTGACATCATTGTTTGGGCCTAGGCTACACGTTCATGAGCCACCTACAGCCAAACCAAACCTGGCAGGGTTTCCCACCAAACAAGAGAAGCCCTCCCAGACCCAACAGTTCTGTAATCATGAAGAGGGTACACTCATGTGATGTCCTGACACCAACCCCTAAGCTTCCCATCTCTTGCCTTGACATCCTTCCATGGGCCTAGGCTCCACCCACATGAGCCACCTACAGCCAATGAAACTTGGCATGGTGGCCCACCAAAAAGGAGAAGCTCTCCCAATCCCAACCGCTATGTAAGCATGTAAGGAATACACCCACATGATCCCATGACACTTTCTGCAAAGCTTCCCTTCCCTTGCCTTGACATCATTCCTTAGTCCTAGGCTACACCCTCATGAGCCACCTACAGCGAAAGCAAACCTGGCATAGTTGCCCACTAAATAGGAGAAGCCCTCCCAGTCGCAACAGTCCTGTAGGCACGTAAAGGGTACACTCATGTGATGTCCTGACACCAACCTCTAAGCTTCCCTTCCCTTGACATTCTTCCTTGGGCCTAGGCTACACCCCCATGAGCCACCTACAGCCAATGAAACTTGGCAAGGTTGCCCACCAAATAGGCAAAGCTCTCTTGATCCAAACAGTCTTATAAGCATGTAAAGCATGGGTGCTCAACTTTTTAAAGAGCGAGGGCCACTTCAATTTCTTTTGGTAACTGGTCATGAACCACAATGAAATGAAATGGTTCAGAACTTAGAATTGTTTATTTTGAATAGCATAATGAACATTTTCCTCCTGTAGCCCCTGAATGCTGGAGGGAGGGACAGGAGGAAAAGCCGCCTTTCAGTGGCTGCAGGAGGAAAATCGAGAGACTCAGTTCCTGTGTATGTTGTCCTGTCCAAGTGTAAAACAGAATGTGACAGGGAGGCCGCAGTGCCCCCCTGGATCATGAGTCGGGGTTACCATTGGGACCCCTGATACTACACCAGTGGTTGGAGTTGTGTGGTAAAAACACTATGAGGTTTTACTGACCCCACAACTGCAAATGTAAACAAGTCCTTACTGTCCTGAGCCCCTTATAAGGCTGCTTTCCCACTGATGCGCTGCTGTTTAACCCCACCACGGGGTGCAGCCCAGTACACCTGCGGCTTTCCTGCAGGTTAGCCGCTCTTTGCCATAGACTTCTATTATATCTTGTGGATGTGGTACACTTTCCGAAAGCTCACCAAAACTCCTGAATTCAGTTTGAGGTGGAGGGCCTCATCAGAGGGCTCCGAGGGCTACAGATTGAGCACCCCTGATGTAAAGGGTACACTCATGTGACACCTTCCCCTTTACATCCTTCCTTGGAACTAGGCTCCACCCACATGAGCCATCTACATCCAATGCAAACCTGCTATGGTGGCCCACCAAAAAGGAGAAGCTCTCCCAGTCCCAACAGTTATGTAGGCATGTAAAGGGTACACTCTCCCTAATTAGAAACCCACTCAGAAGAGACTCCTTAGCAGATGGCAAGTATGTTAGCTGGGGAACTTTGTATTATGTGCGTGTAATGAAGTGCCCTCCAACATAGACCTCCTTTTATTAGTTTTAAGTTGATAATGCTGCTTTTGCTGCAGTAAAAGCCAGGGACATTTCCAGGGGCAATCATTTCCTACGGGGGACGTCTTCTATATCCTGGCCATGCGTCAGGTATGTATGGAAGTGGTTCTTCAACAATCAAATCTGGGCTCTCAAACTAAGCCGAAATGGTGAGATTAGAGCTGCAGGACTTTGGTAAAGCCTTGTCAAAATCATAAAAATGTATGATTTCAAAAAAAAAGAAAAAGAAAACAGCTGGTTATTCTGTTTGAGAGCTATTAAAAAGAAAGCCTAATAAACATCGGATTTACTTCCAGAGAGGCCTAAATCCACTAATTGACTTCCACAGGCCATCTGTATTCTGCTCAGACATATTTATATTCACAGGCAGAGGGCAGATTAATCAGAAAAGCTTTTTCACCTTTAAACCGAAGAAGAAAGCAGAGTGGAGCATGTCAGATTAAGCAGTTATCTAGACGGAGCTTTATCCAGAGACAAGAGCCGCACAGTGAGACGTGGAGCACTGCCTTACCAGTCTTTTCCCAGCACTATAATTATGTGCTGCGATACAACAGAGCGCTTAGGCATCAGCCAGCCACTTGTTAGACAATTCTCAAAAGTTAGCTTTTGGTTTTGAACACTTTCTGCATCTAGAAGTAAGAGGGAAAACTATACTTAAAGATTATCTAAACACAATAACTAAGAAGAAATATATACCAGCTTAGAGGTCCTTAGATGTGGTGGCTGCTATCAGATACGGGTTTGAAAGGCCAAAGTGACAAAAGGGCTTCCCTTACACCTATAGTCCGGACACCCCTGGAATGTTGGACTAGGAATGGGAAGTCCATTTTTAAATATCCAATCTGGAGACCCATACCTCTATAGAAGGCTCTGGAGGGTGTCATGGAAGGAGACAAGGAGAAACATAAAATGTCATTGCAGCTTAGCAGTCCTTAGATGTGGTGGTTACTATCAGATACCTGGTTAGAAGCCAAAGTGGGATACCCTACACCTCTGGACCAGACACCCCTGCAATTTTCGAAAGGGAATGGAAAGTCCGATACCAAATGTCCAATCTGTAGACCCACGCCTCTGTAGAAGGCTCTGGAGGGTGTTATGGAATGTGACAAGGACAGGTGTAGGATGTCATTGCAGCTTAGTGGTCCTTAGATGCGGTGGTTGCTATCAGATACCTGGTTAGAGGCCAAATTGGGTTACCTTACACCTCTGGTCCAGACACCCCTTCAATGTTGGACAGGGAATGAGAGGAACAATGGCGAATGCCCAATCTGGAGATCTACACCTCTATAGAAGGTTCTGGAGGGTGTTGTGGAAGGTGGCAAGGACAGATGTAGGAGGTCATGGCAGAAGGTGGCAAGGACAGATGTAGGACATTATGCAGCTGAGCGGTTCTTGGATGTGGTGGTTGCTTCCAGACAAGTTATTAGAGGCCAAAGAATACCTTACACCCCTTCAGACACCCCTGCAATGTGGACAGGTAACGAGAGGTCCAATGCTGAAAGTCCAATCTGGAGACCAACTCCTCTGTAGAAGTCTCTGGAGGGTGTCCCAACAGCAGACAAGGACAGACATCTGGTGTCCTTTTTGCAAATGGTCTGGTCTTGTCCTCTCTTGAGCTTCTGGACAGCAGTATTGGGTATATGATTTAACCCTCGAGTTGGACCCGAAATGGCTTTTATTGAATATTTTTGAAGATTTGACCCTGGGACATTATACCAAGTTGTTTATTTGGAAGTCTGTTGCCCGGCCATTGGTTGATGCCTGGCGCTCAACAATGAATTCTATATTACCACTCTATAAGCTTACTTATATCAACAGAAACCATCCGAGAAAGCTTGATAAAATAAAGTCCAACTGGATAGATTCTTGGGGTTCTAGTGCAGTTGAGGCATCTCCTCCCAAGATGCGTGGTTAACCCCTCAGAGAAGGTTCTCCTCCTTTCTACTGCTCCGCTTTTCCAATTTTTGGAAGAGCATATATGGTACTCACTAGGCTTCACCCAACCCTGGGATAGTTGATAGGAGACCTTCATGATACTGGGGAAGGGTCTGGTGTAGATAGGATGCAGCATGGTGCGGCGGCACTAACACACAGCCCCAGTGCGATGAAAGAAGGTAGCCCAACCGGGAACACTCACAGTTCCAACAGCATGCAGAGAGCAGAATTCAGTCAAACTGACAGCACCTGTTGAGAGGGGCAGAATGTGGCCTGGCTGTCTTGTGCCCAAGCAGGGAGATGTCCAGGGATGTTGCAAGCCCTATGCTTTCCCTCCTTGTCAGAAACCTTTCTCTGCCACTAGTCTCATTCCATACCAGGTCGAGTACCTGTCCCTACTCTATCAACTCACAAAATGGGCACCAAACCTGGGAGCCAGGGCCTTAAAAAGGCTCTACCTGACCCAAGATGGTTACTAGAGTCACATGGGGTGGCAGCATTCAATGGAATAGCTTCCCCAGTGACCCAGGAAACCATAGAGGAATCCTGTTCCTCCTTATTTTCTCTCCACCTGCAGTGTCACTGTGGAAGTGCGCCACCTGCACTGGAGAATGTAGACTGCACCTGCCTACAAGTGCTCTACAAAACATGGAACCGCCACATCCTCAGAGAAGTCCATGTTGCTGCTTTCCTTCTACCTGCACATTCCAGACTAGCCAGAGGTCAGCTCCTTGCAACAATCTCCATCACTCCCATCCTCTCATTTAGGACAGGCCAAAGGATGTCTGTAGAGCTTCTTTAAGAGAGTAATATTTGCAGGTATTAAAAAAATAGATGTCTGCAGTTCATACAAAAAAAAAAAGACAAAGACAAAATTTAAAGTTAAGCATTTTCCCAGTCAAAGGAAGTCAGGGAGAGGTGGTGATCTATCAAACAGAAGAAAAAGGAGAAAAATAAATAAAACTACAGTAAAGAGTTTTTTCTGCAATCTTTGGAGATATGTTAAAAGGTTTTTTCATATCCTAAACCACAGGGGAAACAGGAACAGAATTCCTTATGGGCCTTATGTTGGTCGTCAGTAGAAAGAAAGCAATAGTTATAGACAGTCAGAGGTAATTGGTGTCATGCTGTTGACTTGGTACTATGAAAGCACCATTAATAAATGGGAGGCCAACCAACCACAGCTCAAGGAACCCCTAGCAACCATTGGAGGAACCCTAGGGTGCCATAGAGCCCAGGTTGAGAATGGCTGTTCTAGCAGTTAGCTGTAGTAGGTTGATTTTAAAGCTGAACTCCGGGACAACATTGTATAAATACAAGAGTCATGGGTATTCTTGAATCTTGGTGAGCTTTGTGTATTTCTTCCAGATCTGTGCAGTAATTCAGTGTGAGATTTGCCCTATGTGTGGGAGCTTCCAGTAAATAAGTCACTGTTTCTCTCTCTCCTTGTGTAGGCTGACTGGTGTTGTCTCCACCCCCTCCACTGATTTTCTGTAGGCTTGTAGTAGGTGGAGCCTGTTGAGCCCCTCCCACAGCTCTATTCTCTGCACGGGCAACACATAACATAGATGATATCACTGCAACATTTACAAAGTGTTATTTGGGTTGCAAAGGCATTTGATGCACACATAGTGGATTTTTTTGTGCCTGGAGTTTAGCTTTAAAGTGTGTCCTTCAGATCTGTCGAGAAAATATGAAGATATTAAACAAGCTGGACAACTACCCATGTTGGTGGGTGGAAGTCTGCCTTGCGCGAAACCATAGCAAACAGCCTAGCCGTCCCCAAATTCAAAGTGAACTTCAGAGCAATACGATACCTTTGCCCACAACTCTCGGTCAGAGACCAACCCCAGTTCCACCCTCATGGCTGTGCAGCTTCGCCCCCTCACTCCCAGGGGTTCCAGTAGCTGGCCTACTTTTTCCAGGCCTGAAAGCCAGGGGACACCAGTAGCACTCTCTCACCCACTTCAGAGCAGCATGAAAACTGAATAAGGCTGGACGTGGTTAACATTCTTTTACTGAAAAGCCTCAGTCAATACACGGCTCTTCCTGGGTCGCAGACCCCAACACAGGTCTATAGACAAAATGTGAGGAACAGATGATACTAGGCCCTGTTCACATCTTCTGCAATAGGCACTCACTCCCTGTAGAACCAAAAGGTGGGACAACTCCCGAGGTCCTCCTCTGGACCTGAACTGACCAGCTGGAGCTCTCCTTTTTTGCTCCCAGGGCTATGGTGAGGAACTCAGGGCATCCTGCCCACCCACTGAAGCGGGAAGAGACGGAACACAGCTGCTAGATGTTGCCTCTTCTCCTTCCTCTCCAGTCTCACCCACCTCTCTCCCTGGTCCTACCTAAATTCCCAACCTTCTCCCAGGGGGAGGAGGTACATTAAGGGAGACCTGCTCTACCACCTGCCTGCACAGAGGGTCATTCCAGAGTCAGAGGCCCAAGAAGTAACATAATCTTATCCGTGTAAATATTTTTTTATTTGATATATAAATGATATGATGCATTTTCCTTTAATCTACCTTTTCTGTAGACCTTAGGGGTTCTGCAATACTGTTTTCTTTGTTAGTTTTGGACATCTTCCCTCTGCTCTGCTGGATCCCGTATCTGTGAGTCTAGGTGTAATTCAGTATCAGATCTGATTGCTGGATCCCTGGGTAGAATCAGATTATCGATCATGTTTAGGAACGGACAATGGACATCATAGCTATGCACAGATATTCTCCAGTGGGATCGGAGTGAGATAAATTTTCTGTACTTTTTTGCTGTGTCAGCACCTTCCCATGCTCAGTTCATTAATCACATCGCTCCTTCCCGCACTCATATTATTAATCATACTTTTTGTACCTTTCATATCACTGTGCAGATGCAGGTAAATATAATTTCCATTAATAGCTCTCATAACTATGGGACTTCTTATGAAAACATTCCATGCCAACCACCCCAACCCAAGAGACTCCAATCTGTTTATCAACCTCAAGCCCATGTTCATCTCTTGAAAAAATCAGCATTGATGTTCTCAAAGCTGTCGATTTCAAGAGAGCTCATGAACTCAGTGAGCTGAAATGGCAATCCTATTAATATGTTAATTAAAGCATTCATAAAGGGAAAAAAAACCCTTTGTATTTACAGATGTAGTGCTACCCCTCAAGAGATCATTGGTAACAACTGGTTTTCCCCTAAAAAAACAGAGGCTGTCTGTCCCTGCAAGTACTAGTCTAATCACAATGGCTCCAATAATACAGTCTAGGGGATGTCTTTTTAAGATTTACTGCTGCTACAAACTTTAACAGGAGAGGGGTTAGGACAATGCGATACCTCAAAATAATTAGTATCCAGCAATAAGGGGGAAATCTTCTCCTTAGGTATTTGTGGGTGTTGAATAGTCTAATGCCTCACAGCTGAAGGCCAGGGGGCAAGTTTCTTTGGCATCTGGTTACCTTATGAAAATACATAACTACTGGTACCCAGTGCAATCTTCGGAACACTGTACAGTCACAGAGATCAGTTCAGGGTCTTTACTCACAAGTCCCCAAGACAGCTGCCACCTTCCAGCTTCCTCTGGACACGGCCCAGTGAGTAAAACGGTCCCCCTGAAGACCAGATGCCATATGGTGAGGTTCTGCAATCAGCTTTTAGCAAAGTACATCCTGGATCCCTGCCCTGACACCACTGAGGCCTCAAGAACAGCTGTATAGTCCATGGGCTCCAGCTCTGGAGCGCTCCTGGGGAGTAGGAACCCAGCTTTCCAGTGTCTCAGACTATTTATCACCATTCCACCCCCCTTCTGGACACTCCTCCCCAGGGATTGTCTGGAACCTGATATAAATTCAGGCTGGTCACTTTGAATGTCCCGTCCTAAGCTCTGGAAAGTCTTCCAAAGGCAGGGGGGAGCAATTAAGCTCCCAGCCTGCGAAACCCTGGACAGACCAGGCCAAACAATTACTGCTCCCTTAAATACAGAAGAAGCCAAAACTAAATTTAACCAGCAGACTATGCTAGGAAGGTGCTACACATATACAAAAAGGGAGAGGGGGGGGGGGTTAAGGGAGCCATTCAGCCAGCCAAGCACTCCTTCCAGGCCTGGGGATCCAACATTATAGTTTCCAGTACAGGGGATTTAAGTTACCAGCTCCATGTACGCCTCCGAATGGACGAATTTGCACCAGTAAAACCATTTTATTAGAAATTTCTCACAAAGGCCTTTCAACGTGGCCACTAAGTCCTCCATCGCATTGATTTCAGCTACTTTTTTTAACCAGACAGCAACTGCCTGCCTCTAAAAAAGCGGGATGCAGCTCTTCGCCGCTATAAGCAGGAGAGGTAAAATGGATCATCTGTAGACCTTACTCGGAATCCTGTGGTGATACAGAAGGAAAAACACAGGATCCTTCGTTAGCTCCTGATCAGTGAATTTTTGGGTTATGCGGTGGACCTCCGTCCGGTAGGACTGCAGAAGGCGGCAGGACCAAAAGATGTGAAGGAGAGAACCGGTCCGGACTCCTCCCCACATCTCCAACAAAAATCCGAACATTGACCGAACCATCCTATGAATCTTTACCGGCGTAGGATACAGCAGGGTCAGCACCTTAAACCCAGCCTCCTGGTGTTTAGCGCAAATAGAAATTTTGTAAGAAAATAGAAGAAATCTTTTCACTTGTTTGTCTGTAAATTGTAGCCCTAACTCTCGTTCCCACCTGGCGATCTAAGGCGGTCTGAAATCCGGTGAAGGAGATATCAGCAATTGGTAGGTCTGCAGAGATTGTCCTAGACACAACAGTTCAAATGTAGTGAGGCGTCTCAGAAAGGTCTCCGGAGAGGGCAGAGAGCCAATGAATTGTAATTTTTGCCAAAAAAGATAATCCTGTAAAAGTCGGGTCATCTATGACTTTGTCGTCTGGTCATCCATTGTCCATTGGTTATGAACTGACGGGCCTGGAATTGTCCAGCCAATTTCAAGTCCTGGAATCTAGAGTCATGGGGTCTGGGGCTGAAAGCAGGGTTGCCGACTATGTGGGGGGGGGGGTGAGTGGTGAGGGACTTGGAGCAATAGAGAAGTCGCGGAACGCTTTCGAACAGACCTGCCATATCTCTCCCACCCCGCGGTGATCTAGAATCAGGCTAGGCAAATCTGTTTGGCACCATGGCACCGATTCCAGCGGGAATTCGTTGTTTTCTAATCAAATTTGAAAATTAATTTGAATTTGAAAATGAATTTGAATTTGAATTAAAAAAATGAATTCAATTTCAAAATGGAAACATATTGCAATAAACACAGTAAGGTATAAAAGTGAAATAAGATGATTCCTACTTAGGCTGCTTTATGGAATCTAATACAGAATATTATAAAATAAAACAGAATAGAATAGAATAATAATAACATTTTAATAATAAAAGGAATAGAACAGGTCAGTGAAGAGTTAGGTTTATGTGGATTTGATTTTTTTTTTTTTTTTCGATTTACGGATTTGATTTTCGAAGAAAAGAATTCATTTGAATTCTAAATGGAAACATTTTGCAATAAATACAGTAGAGTATGAATGTGAAATAAGATGATGATTCCTACTTAGGCGGCTTTATAGAATATATTATAACAGAACAGAACAGAATAGAATAGAATAGAATAGAATAGAATAGAATAGAATAATAAAGGAATAGAATAGGTAATTGAAGAGTTTATTTGACATGAGTGAAGGGGATGCAGCAAAAACTTGAGGCTCTTCTCCCTCTGATGTCTCTAACCTCAGCCCTTCCTGACAAACACCCATCAATTAAATATCTACAATATACTGGCACTATTACCCGCACAACACGGCCACAAAGAAGAATCAACTTCGGGAATAAACTTTGGAGTTGCTGCCTATTAAAACTACACCTACGGCTGTGTTTGAACAAGACATAATTGCAAGTTTTCTGTCGGATTTGATTTTCTAAGTGATGTAAAAAACACAAAAGGCAATTAAGCAGCCAAACTCAGCAGAGTCTAATTACCTAATACACAAAAAAAAAGCTCCAATTTCTTTTTCATCCTCCTTTTAATTATCTCAGAATATTTGATTTTTTTTTTTTTTTTTTATTTCCAGCAAGTCACCTGGGTATAGCTCATCGTGAGAAATGGTCAGGGCGAGACGTTTCGGATAACTGTAAAGATCGCATCTACGCCAAAAACTTTTTTTTTTCTTTCTTTCTTTCTCACTCTAATGAGCTTTTCAGATGAATTCACATCGGGGAGAGGATCTGAGTAAACACTTTGCTCTCGGTGTAATTAGAGAGCGGCCGAGGGGGCCGGGAGAGAGAGAGAGAGAAGAGCTCCGAGTTTCGTGTCAGGATGGAGATGACCCAACTGGAATCAGTAAGCTGGGACCTTCGCCGGCTGCAGAGGCTTTAATTAGCTGCTTCTTTTGAACGCAGAAATCAATGTACAATGTATCTGTTACCGGAACATGAGAGGTATTATTGGGAAATGGAAAACCTCCATTTGTTAAAGTGAAGTAAAAGGTGTCCAACTGACCTTGGGAACCGCAGTGAAATGATTTTGTGCCGCTTGCTGCATCGGAGACATTTTCTTTTGCACGTTGCCTGAGAGTTGTGTTGTCCTAACTGACACAAGCTTCTGTCTGACTTTACAAATTGTCATCCTGGATCACCTGCCTTAAAGCTGAAGTTTAGGCTATTTTTACATAGTTACATTGGTCCAGCATGGACCATGCCCCATCATTGCTATTAGTATGAGGAACAATGCCCCATCATTGGTATCAGTGGGAGGAATAGTGCCCCAACATTGATATTAGTAGGAAGAATGGTGCCCCGTAATTATGGTCAGTGGCGTTATGCCCCATTGTTGGTGTCAGTGTGAGGAATAGTGCCCCATTGTTGGTGTCAGTGGGAGGAATCTGTCAGGGCTGAGCTCAGCCCTTCCTTCTCAGAGCTGGCCGCTCACCTGTCAGCTGATTGCCAGCTCCCATCTGTCTCCACAGTTACTCAGCTGTTGATGATATCCTGCTTGTCAGTCCTGCCTACTTAAGCCGTCCAGCCCAGAGGATCTCTGCCTTCGCCTTGGTCAACATCACAGAGCCTATCTCCTGCGTTCCTGTTTAAAGACTTGCTTGGCTGACATCTCTTCTGGCTCCAGATCCTGCTTGCTGTTCCACTACATTGATTCCTGACTTCTGGCTTGCCTGACTATCCGTTCCGGTTACTGAACTATGGCTATGTTTTGACTACGTTTGCTTTTTTTATTTTTATTATTAAACAAGTGTGATTTAACTGTACTTCTGTCTCGGTCTGATTTCATGGTTTCGGACAGAATGGTGCCCCAACATTGATATTAGTGGGGGGAATAGTGCCCCATCATAAGTGTCAGTGGCAGGAATTATGCCCCATTGTTGGTGTCAGTAGGAGGAATTGTGCCTCATATCATTGGGAGGAATAGTGCCCCAAAGGACGGATAAAGGCCTGCAAAGGGCCACAGTTTGGAGATAACTGCTCTAGAGGAAGCATATACAAAACTGGATTCAATCGTTTAGGATTTTTAAGGTAAGAAGTCAAGGTCAACAAAATATCCATAAAGTCAAAATTTTATTTGAACAATATTAAAGTGGATGTACAGTAAATCCTCTCCCATACACAGTGAAGTGAACAGCCTCAGATGATACACAGGGATGAAACAAATCTCTCTACATATGTTTTACATGTATATCTGCTGTCTCTCTTTCTTCACTCTTTAGAAAGTGCACATCCTGTAAGAAATCTTTCTTCCTCATTCAGCAGTGGAGGGGAGTCTGGGCTTACGCTGAGTTTGAGCTGATTGGAGGAAAGACACCCCCTTCCCCCTCCCCCCTCCACACAGGCAGAGGAATGAAGAAACTTGCAGAGCTGCAGTCTGAATAGACAAGCTTTCTGCTAAACTACCTCTAGGTTCTCTTACCGACACAAATTTCAGGCTGCTTTTATCTCCTCTGTTGGAGCACCTGTCAGAAGTTATCATGCTGATAATAGAGGAACGGAGCAACACTACGGGTATTTGTGCCCAGGTCAGGTTTCATGATTCGGGTTTACATGCACTTTAAGATTTATGTATCATTAAAAAGTATAGACGGCTGACATAGTTCTCAAAAGCCACTTATCAAAAAATACCCCCATAACTCCATCAGTCCTTATGTTCCACCATCTATCATCATAGACTTTCACTGTTACTCAGTGGTGGGGTTGATCTTGACGTGTCCCGTAGATACTTCTTCAGGAGTTGGGGAGGATGCATTCTTTAAAAAAGTTTACAGACCATAAGTCGGCCCATAATAAGACCATGCACTTCATTGTCTTGTATGCTTGAAGAATACCTAATGACCACAGACAGAAAGACTAGACCACAAGCACCCAAGGAGTGCACTATTAAGTTGGTACAATCCTAAAGAGTAACTGCACTTTTGTTTCAAAAAAGCATCCCCATTGGGCGATCAATGTGCATTTGTCAAGACCAGAATCTGAACCCAAGCACTTCTGCTGCATCCAGCAGTGGCTCTTCTTGCTGGGCCACCTGATATGCTGGGCAGCATCCTGTCTGTTTCTTTGAACAATACTGCCTTGTGCCTTGTTTCCTGTGAACTTTGAACCCTTAGCTCCTCCCATGAACTTCCTGATTGCCAGATTATTGTGCTCTCTCTCCAGCCAATATCTTGTCTCTGCTGCTGCTGTCCATATCTTCGCTACCACTTGTTACTAACCTTGACTTGTTCCTTGACTATGCTTCCACTTCTCCAACCTGCAATTATCCATTACTTACCTTTGGCTTGTACCTCAACTACACTTTTGCTTGATCCCTACCTGCTGTATCTGCTAATGGACCTTGGCTTGTTCACCTCCTGGTGGAGCAATCCTGAGAACCGCAACCTGGTACTAGCAAAACCCATCGCCACCATCAAGAGCTCTGGTGAATACCGGTTAGTGTTTAGACCCTGTCCCTCGAATGAGCCCACATCATTCAACAGGGTGACCTGCTTCTGCACTTATCCAGCTGGCTGGTGGGAGCCTCTCTACTACTTTAGCTACTGGTCTCTGAGACTGACCCCTGTCTGTGACAACATTGCCGGGAGTTTAACAAACATTGTTGCAGATTCCTACCCATTTCTGCTCTGAAGAATAAGTTCTTTGTTAGTTTATGTCAGTTTTTTTCAACCTTTTTTCAGTCAAGGCACCCTTTAAAAATTATGGACAGTCTTGAAGCACCCTTTATTAATTATGGACAGTCTTGAGGCACCCTTTAATAATTATGGACAGTCTTGAGGTACCCTTTAAAAATGATTGCTGCAAAATTACTGCTGCAATTTGGTGACACATGCTGCTGCAATTTGGTGACACATGCTGCTGCAATTTGGTGACACATGCTGCTACAATTTGGTGACACATGCTGCTGCAATTTGGTGACACATGCTGCTGCATTTTGGTGACACATGCTGCTGTAATTTGGTGACACATGCTGCTGCAATTTGGTGGTGACACATGCTACTGCAATTTGGTGACACATGCTGCTACAATTTGGTCGTGACACATGCTGCTACAATTTGGTCGTGACACAGGCTGCTACAATTTGGTGGGGACACATGCTGCTGCAATTGGTAGGGACACATGCTGCTGCAATTTGGTGGGGACACATGCTGCTGCAATTTGGTGACACATGCTGCTACAATTTGGTGGGGACACATGCTGCTGCAATTGGTGGTGACACATGCTGCTGCAATTTGGTGGTAACACAGGCTGCTGCAATTTGGTGGGACACAGGCTGCTGCATTTGGTGGGACACAGGCTGCTGCATTTGGTGGGACACAGGCTGCATTTTATGTGACACAGGCTGCATGTAAGGAGGGACTCTGCTGGGGGCACCTGATGTAAGGAGGGACTCTGCTGGGCACACCTGATGGCATCTGGTGGCAGGCGACGTGGCTAGTGACACGCTCAGGGCTCCCACTGATTCTGCATTATGGTGAGTTGAATGATTTCATTTTATATTACAATGTGATAATAGAAATAATGCGCTTCAATCATCCTGACACCATAACAACCATGGTGCCGGGATGATTGAAGCGCTAACACCAGGTGTTTGGAGTATCTTTATCTGCTGATTGTTAAACTTTCTAGAATACACATATTTCTATTGTTGTGTAGGATGTGGGCCTGCTGTCCCTCCATCCCTCTCTCCCTCTCCCTCCATCCGTCGTTCATCTCAGACACTAACCACACCACTTTAGAGCCATGCCCACTATTTTGCTAAAACCATGCCCATTTTCACCAAGTGGGAGGGGTCAAAAAGGAAGGACAGGGTCTGGCGCCCCCTCATCCTAAAACTTCACCAGCCGCCACTGATCCCCCCGAAGGAGGTAAGTCCACAATGAAGTCCATGGAGACTTCTGCCCATGGCCGTTCCGGAATGGATAAGGGTTTGAGTAGATCCCAGGATTTGGTGTTAGGACCCTTATTGCGCTGGCAAAGAGAGCAAAAAGAGACATAGTCCTTACAATCTTGTCTCCAACCCGGCCACCAGAAGGAACGGGAGGTAAATTCAGCAGTCTTCTGTGTCCCGAAGTGGCCTGCCAATTTGTGGTCATAGAAAGTCTTTAGAGCCAGGGGTCTTACTTCCAGTGGAACAAAATTTTTTCCCCAGGCCCAGAGCAGATCATCGTGTTTCTCCAAAGAAGGTACTTCTGGATCAGTGTAGTGACTGGATGTTGCTTTAATGGAAGTTATTAGGTCAGTTTGGGTGACCAAACAGAAATTTTGTGCAGACAGGATAGTACTGGGTTCAGTTACCTGAGGGGTTTCAAGGAACATCTGGGAGAGTGCATCTGCTTTTCCATTTTTGGAGCCAGGTCTTTAAGATATATGGAAATTAAATCTAGAGAAAAAGAGAGCCCAAAGGGCTTGTCTGGGTTTTAACCGTTTAGCTGTCCTGAGATATTCTAGATTCTTATGATCTGTAAAGATCATAACAGGGTGGGATGCACCCTCCAGTAGGTACCTCCACTCTTTCACGGCAAACTTATTGGCTAACAACTCCCTGTCACCTACATCTTTATTTCTTTCTGGCGGACTTAGTTTCCGAGATGCAAAGGCTACGTGTAGGAGGGCCTTGGGCCCCTGTCTTTGGGAGAGGATGGCCCCAGTGGTAGTTTCCGAGGCATCTACTTCCAGCACGAAATGGCAGGGCCGGATCTGGGTGCAGTAAAATTGGTGCGGGGGTGAACAAAGTCTTTAACTTAGTAAAGGTTCCTGGGTTTCCTGGGACCACTGAAAACGGTTGTGTTGGCGTGTTAACTGAGTGATGGGTGCCACAATAGAAGAAACCAACGATAAACCTCCTGTAGAAATTAGCAAAGCCAATAAATCATTGTACTCCTTTTTTATCTATCGGAGCCGGCCATTCCTGGATTGCCTTGACCTTCTGTGGGTCCATTGCGACCCTGTTGGTGGAGATAATGAGTCCTAGGAATTGTCTTTTCAAAGTCTCACTTCTCTGCTTTGAGGTGCAATTTATGACTTCTGAGAATTGCAAGAACCTTTCTGACATGAACTCGGTGTAATTCAATCGTGGCGGAGAAAATGAGAATGTCGTCTAGGTAAACAACTAGGAAGTTGTCAAGATATTCTCAAAAAATGTCATTTAGCAGATGCTGGAAAGTGGCCGGGGCATTGCATACCTCAAACGGCATCACCAGGTACTCGTAATGTCCAAACCTGGACCTAAAAAGCAGTATTCCATTCATCCCCAGCTTGAATTCTCATGGGGTTGTAGGCACCCCTAAGATCCAGTTTGGAGAACATTCGGGCAGACCATAATCGTTGTTGGTAGTTGGGTAGGGATGGGCCGAATACCCCCCTGTTTGGTTCGCACCAGAACATGCGAACAGGAAAGAAATTTGTTCGAACATGCGAACACCGTTAAAGTCTATGGGACACGAAAATGAAAAATCAAAAGTGCTAATTTTGAAGGCTTATATGCATGGTATTGTCTTAAAAAGTGTTTGGGGACCTGGGTCTTGCCCCAGGGGACATGGATCAATGCAAAAAAAAGTTTTAAAAATGGCAATTTTTTCAGGAGCAGTGATTTTAATAATGCTTAAAGTGAAACAATAAAAGTGTAATATTCCTTTAAATTTCGTACCTGGGGGGTGTCTATAGTATGCTTGTAAAGTGGCGCATGTTTCCTGTGTTTAGAACAGTCTGACAGTAAAATGACATTTCTAAAGGGAAAAAAGTCATTAAAAACTATTCGCGGCTATTAATGAATTGTCGGTCAGGCAATACACATAGAAGTTCATTGATAAAAAGGCATGGGATTCCCCCAAAGGGGAACCCCGAACCAAAATGAAAAAAAAATTTGTGGGGGTCCCCCCAAATTCCATACCAGGCCCTTCAGGTCTGGTATGGATTTTAAGGGGAACCCCACGCCAAAATAAAAAAAATGGCGTGGGGTCCCCCCCAAAAATCCATACCAGACCCTTATCCGAACACACAACCTGGCAGGCCGCAGGAAAAGAGGGGGGGACGAGAGAGCGCCCCCCTCCTGAACCGTACCAGGCCACATGCCCTCAACAAGTAAACGGGTGACCCCCGCCCCCTCTGAGAACAAGGGGAAAGCCATAGGGAAGTCCCCGTGTGTCAGAGGGGGCGGGGTCACCGGGTGGCCCTGCCCTCTGTTATATAAGAGCTGTCACCTGAACAGAAGCGTCACACAGCAGGAGAGTCCTATTGAGGCGGATCAGAGAACGAAGAGGAGAAGAAGAAGGAGGAAGATGCTAGACGAGAAGACCGGAGGAAAAAGTAGAGGAGGCTAGAGAAAGAAGCGGGGGAAGAACAAGATGGAGGAAGAAGAAGAAACTGAAGGAAGACCAGAAGAAGATGGAAGAAGAAGAGGGGAAAGAAGAAGACATTAATAAAGGAATTGTCAAAAACTGTCTATTGTCTTTTTTTAACATTTTTGACACTTTTTTTGTGAAATGGTAGGGGTACATTTGTACTCCATGACCAATTCACACGGGGGGGCCAGGATCTGGGGGTCCCCTTGTTAAAGGGGGCTTCCAGATTCTGATAAGCCCCCCCGCCCGCAGACCCCCACAACCACCGGGCAAGGGTTGTGGAGATAAGGCCCTTCTCCTCATGAACATGGGGACAAGGTGCTTTGGGGGGGCTACCCCAAAGCACCCTCCCAATGTTGAGGGCATGTGGCCTGGTATGGTTCAGGAGGGGGGGTGCTCTCTCATCCCCCCTCTTTTCCTGTGGCCTGCCAGGTTGCGTGCTTGGATAAGGGTCTGGTATGGATTTTGAGGGGGACCCCCATGCCGTTTTTAATTTTGGCGTGGGGTTCCCCTTAATATCCAAACCAGACCTGAAGGGCCTGGTATGGAATTTGGGGGGACCCCCACGCATTTTAAAAAAAATTTTGGTTTAGGGTTCCCCTGTGGGGGAATCCCAAGCCGTTTCTATCAATGAACTTTTATGTGTATTGCCAGGCCGACAATTCATTATAGCCGCGAGTAGTTTTGCTGTCAGACTGTTGTAAACACGGGAAACATGTTTCACTTTACAGGCATACTATAGACACCCCCCAGGTACAAAATTTAAAGGAATATTACACTTTTATTGTTTCACTTTAAGCATTATTAAAATCACTGCTCCCGAAAAAACGCAGTTTTTAAAACCTTTTTTTGCATTGATCCATGTCCCCTAGGGCAAGACCCGGGTCCCCAAACACTTTTTATGACAATAACTTGCATATTAACCTTTGAAATTAGCACTTTTGATTTCTCCCATAGACTTTTAAAGCGGCTTCGAATTTGCTGCGAACACCCCAAATTGTTCGCTATTCGGCGAACGGGCGAACAGCCAATGTTCGAGTCGAACTCATGTTCGACCCGAACATAAAGCCCATCCCTAGTAGTGGGTACCAGTTCTCAATAGTTATTATATTTAGCTCCCTGTAATCGATGCACGGCCTAAGGGAACCATCTTTTTTTTTCCACAAAAAAAGATACCGGTTCCAGCCGGTGAGGAGGAAGGTCGGATAAAACCCTTCTCCAGATTTTCGTCGATGTAAATCTTGAGAGCTCTTAGCTTGGTTTCTGATAGTGGAAAGATGCGGCCAAAAGGGACTTCAGAGCCAGGTAGAAGGTCAATAGGGCAGTCGTAAGACCGGTGAGGTGGTAAGCGGTCAGCTTTTTGTTTGTCAAAAACGTCTCAGAACTTGAGGTACACCGAGGGAACGTGTTGGAGGTTGTCAGGTACAGGTGTTACCACTGAGCAAGCGGTTGGAGCCGGGATGAGGCAGTGCTGGGAGCAGTATTGGGAAGAGAAAGAAACCTCTTTCCTGTTCCAATTTATTTGGGGTTCATGAGCCTGCAGCCAGGGGAGCCCCAAGATGATGGGAAACATAGGAGAAGAAATGAGGTCAAAGAGCAGGAACTCTTGATGGCCTGAGTCTGTGGTGGTGCGAATGGGTCTGGTTTCCTGGGTGATGAGTCCAGAGCGAGGAAGAGACCCATTAGCCAAATGTACCTGGAGGCTTTGTGCTTTGGTCTGAAGAGGGATGTGTAGTCTTTAGACCAGTGAGATATCCAAAAAACAGCTACAAACTCCAGAGTCAATTATAGCTGGCAGGCGGGTTTCCTTTTCGGTTAGCTGTAGAGAGGCAAAGAGAGTAACATAAGTCTTGGGAACACCAGTGACTTGATAGTTCATAACAAATTGTGGATAAGACTTACTAGGTCTTACAGGGCAGTTACGAAGAAAATGACCTGTACCCCCACAGTATAGGCACAGGTTAGCTTGACGCCTGTGTTGCCTCTCCTCGGGAGTAAGAGGAGCACGGACCAGTCCGAGTTGCAGAGGGTCAAACACTGGAGATATGAGGCAAATCCGGGTCACAAGCAGAGGGTCAAACATTGGAGGCAAGGCAGAGTCCGTTAAGCAGGCCAGGGGTCGGGTCCAGGTGAAGAGCAGAGTAATCAGGAATGATCCAGGTCACAACAAGTAATCAAATGCAGGAAACAGGAAGCAAACTCAAACAGGAAGCTGAAGACAAACCAGCAACCCTATCTGAGCACCTGAGCAACTTTACATAGCCAGAGCGTCACGCTGAGCGTGCGCTAGTGCGCAGACGCGTGTGCCGTTCCATTGGGCCGCGCACGTGCCGGAGCGCCGTTCCGCCGCTCATGCGTGCAGGGATACGGCTGATGTGGCTGGAAAGATTATTCCTCTGACATCCTAACTCAAAAGTAACAGTCTTTTCAGCTTCACTACAACAGCCTCTTGTAGTTCAATACTGAGCTCCCGGTCTCTCACTAGACCCACTGATTCATTGACTCTGAATCCCTTGAGCTCCTCCAAAGTTGGCGGTGGTATCTCCCTCAAGCGTCACCCATGCTTCCCTGCTGGGTCCCTAGCTTGGCACTCCAGATACTTCGCAAGCTTCACGCCTGCTAACCGGCTTGGTCCCTGGCTTGACTCACAAGGCTGCTCTGCAAGCGTCTCCTCCGCTGGCTGGGTCCCTGACTTGATCACCGCCTGAAGTTTCCCGATTCTCCAACGTGCCCATTCGGTGAGAATACTGCTCCGATACTTGCTTCAGTTACTCACTGGGGTCCCTGGTAATAAGGTGGTGACAGCTTCCCTTCTTCCTCCGACCATGACAGGTTCTCTGGCTGACAGAACCATCACTTCTGAACCGACCATTCTTCCAGAAGCGCATTTGTGAGGTCAGGCACTGATGTTGGATGAGAAGGCCTGGCTCGCAGTCTCCTCTCTAATTCATCCCAAAGGTGTTCTATCCGATTGAGGTCAGGACTCTGCGCAGGCCAGTCAAGTTCTTCCACCCCAAACTCGCTCGTCCATGTCTTTATGGACCTTACTTTGTGCACTCCTCGCTCCGGGGCCCCTGCTTCTCCTCCCGGCCAAACAGTAAGTGGGTCCTGAGACCTGATTGACCGGGAGTCATAAGACTCTCAGGACCCGCTTCCTGATTGGCTGAGAGGAGAATCAGGCTGACAATAGCGAATATTAATTCTCTATTGTCACACAAGTAGGTGGGCTCAGTGCTCTGCGCCACCCTTTTTTTTAAGCCAATTAGAGTCTGAGGTTTTAATCGTGTGCTTAAAAAAAAAAAAAAAAAACCCCATTGAAATCCATTTGTCCTGTGCCCTGCATGTATATTAAGAGCCAGGCACATGGATTAGGGGGGTGGTGCCCCTGCGCCCCTTATAGACAGACTACCGCTGATCAGTACAGTGACAGTGTATAACATTAGCACTGATCACTGTATTAGTGTCACTATTGATGTCAGTTAGTCAGTGTAACCCCCAGCCAGCGTCAGTTAGTGTCAGTTTGTGACACACTATCACAGTCCCACTATAAGTCACTGATCACCACCATTACTAGTTTAAAAAAAAAAATTCCAGTATATATACCATAGTTTGTAGACGCTATAACTGTCACATAAACCAATTATTTTACACATATTGGGATTTCATGTTATCAAAGACATGTAGCAGAATACATTTTGGCCTAAGATCATCAAGAAATTTTATAGCAGAAAGTAAAAAATAATGGGTTATTTTTTTTGAAATTTTTGGTCTTATTTCATTTTTATATAATAAACAATGAAAAACCCCGTGGTTATCAAATCCAATCAAAAGAAAGCTCTATTTGTGTGAAACAAATGATATAAATTTCATTTGGATACAATGTTGCATGACCGAGCAATTACCAGTGCTACCTCCTTCTGGGAGAGCACTGGGGGGGTGGAGAGCACATGGGAGGGACCTGAGAGCCTGGAGGGACAGAGAGCACTGGGGAGGGTTGGAGAGCACATGGGGGGGACCTGAGAGGGGGACCTGAGAACCCAGGGGGGTCAGAGAGCACTGGGGGGGTGGAGAGCACATGGGGGGACCTGAGAGCCCGGGGGGGTCAGAGAGCACTGGGGGGGGTGGAGAGCACATGGGGCGACCTGAGAGCCCAGGAGGGGTCAGAGAGCACTGGGGGGGTGGAGAGCACATGGGGGGGACCTTAGAGCCCAGGGGGGGTCAGAGAGCACTGGGGGGTGGAGAGCACATGGGGGGGTGGAGAGCACATGGGGGGACCTGAGAGCCCAGGGGGGTCAGAGAGCACTGGGGGGGGTGGAGAGCACATGGGGGGGACTTTAGAGCCCACGTGGGGTCAGAGAGCACTGGGGGGGTGGAGAGCACATGGGGGGACCTGAGAGCCCAGGGGGTGGAGATTACATGGGGGACCTGAGAGCCCAGGGGGTGGAGATTACATGGGGGACCTGAGAACCCAGGGGGGTCAGAGAGCACTGAGGGGTGGAGAGCACATGGGGGGACCTGAGAGCCCAGGGGGAGTCAGAGAGCACTGGGGGGTGGAGAGCACATGGGGGGACCTGAGAGTCCAGGGGGGTCAGAGAGCACTGGGGGGGGGTGGAGAGCACATGGCAGGACCTGAGAGCCCAGGGGGGTCAGAGAGCACTGGGTGGGAGGGTGGAGAGCACATAGGGGGACCTGAGAGCCCATGGGGGGGGGTCAGAGAGCACTGGGGGGGTAGAGATTACATGGGGGGACCTGAGAGCCTGGGGGGGGTCAGAGAGCACTGGAGGGTGGAGAGCACATGGGGGGACCTGAGAGCCCGGGGGATCAGAGAGCCTTGGAGGGGCAGCAGAAAGTAGCCAGATGGGAGGATATAGAATAATCAATCTCTCCATCTTCCTCCTGCAGCCTCTGAATGCATGCAGGAGAGAGAGGAGCAACGCTGTATCTTGGCCTAGGCCAACAAGGCCCAGGCCTAGGGCAGCACTTTGCAGGGGTACAGCATGGAAAGAGTCCCCGTCGGCTTCTGCTACACTGTTAGTGCAGCACCAGTCTTATGGGGGGGACTGGGCTGAGAGGCAAATTAGTCTAGCGTCCCTATAAAGCGGCCTCACTGCTTCCAGTATGCGGGCGGCTGGCATTTTGCAACTGTGGGGGGGGGGGGAGTGCCGCTATTAATTTTGACTGTCCTTTCATCCTGGACCACAAACCTTCCTCACTGTGCCATATATTTTCTGCTGCACCATTGGCATGGTTATATCTTCTTAGCCCTCTCCATAAAATTATCAGAAATTTGTGTTTAAAGTAGAACTATAGGCAACACTTTTTTTTTTCATTTTGGATAGAGTAAGGGAGGGTTATAGCCCCTGTCAGTTTATTTTTTTTACCATCCCTGTCCCATTGCAAAGGTTTCCCTTCACTTCCTGTCCCATAGCCAAACAGGAAGTGAAAGGAAATCTATGCAAATGAAGGGAATCCATTGTCCCCCCGGCCTTCAGAACTAGTGTCCCCACTCGAACATTTCTTAAACAGCAAGGGGTGTGGCCTTGACAGGAAGGGGTGGGTCATATTTAAATTAGGGGGTGCACGAGTTTAGTCAGGCCTAGGGCAGCACAAAACCTAAATACACTACTGGAGAGGAGGAGTAAGTTTTAAGAGGCTGCAGGAGTAGAAAAGAGAGATTGATTCTTCTATGCAGCGGCCTTGCTGCTCCTCCTATCCAGGCGCACAGGGAGCTTACCTTCTTTCTGGTCCTGTGTCTCCTCCAGATCCCCTCCCACGTCATGGTCACAGATCACCTGACCTGTAGTTTCAACCCCCCCCCCCGACGGCGGAAAGGAACTGGCTGGCTGGCCGCGGAGAGACCAGGTGAGCGGCACGGGCTCAAGGAGCAGCCCAGCTGCTCTGGCCATACAATACATGCTATGGCAAGTCCGGGCCTGCCTGCAGGTGCCCAACATCCTCCTTATCAACTGGTTGTTAGAACACTGGTGGCTAGAAGGTTGTAATGGTGCACAATGAAAACCTGTGGCTTTATGTAATTAAAAGGCAGACTTGATCCACCTGGTTTGTACACATTTTTTTGGGCAGTTTCTAGACATTTCGCCAGGGGACACCTGAGGACACCTGAAGGCACCCTGGTTGAAAAAGACTGCAATAGAGGACTTTAAATATCGTTTTTTTTTTTTCCAATAGAATTTATTGAAAGAAGCAACAATACAGAGTAATAAGAAAGTGACTGGACAAGTGTCGAACATTTTTGCAGTGTTAGTTACACTAAGACAGATATTAACAAGATACTCGTATGAACACTCATAGGCTAGATAGGCTAGACAGGGTAAGAGATCTCTGAATAGGTGGTACAAGACTGAGATAGATTCGTTGTACCCTGTTCATCCAAAGCTGGAGGAAAAGGGGTACAAAGAAAGGTATAAAACCATATAAAAGCATATTACAAAAAGGTTTCTTAAAAAATATCCTCTTTGTCATATAGTAGTTGAAGACCTTGAAAGTAAGAGAAAGATCCCTCAAAAGTCTCAAGTTCCTCCCGGGATATAGTCATGTTCATGAAAGTCTGCCATCTCATGTAGAAATGTTTCCTGGAAGGTATGTGGGTAAAGTCAGTGCTGATTTTCTCCCTGTAAAGCAATAGCTGTAGTTCCCGTTTGGTCATAGAAATTGTAGGGTGGGAGGGTGAGTTTTTTAGGATAGCTCTCAGAGCCACTAAGAGGCACCTTAGGATCCAAGTTTTATGTTTGGAGTTGTCGTTGGTTGAGGACGTCTGGCAGGCGCTGATTATTCCAATAGCTCAAGATCAGTAGGAGAGGGTCCTTGGGAAGTTGAAGTAGGGTGATTCCATAAATGAAGGATATGACTTGATCCCAGAAGGTAGAGATATATGTGCAAGACCAGAGGTGGTGAGTTAGAGAGGGTTTTGTCTGGAAGCAGATTGGAGGGTTACCTTTGTCCGATAAGAAAGGTATGTAAGCACGGTAAAGTATCTTCATCTGTGTTTCTCTCCAAGATTCGTTTATAACAAACTGCCCCCCCCCCCCCAGCTTCTTCTACCCTACAAGGAGTCAAGAATTCCACCCTGAGGTTTGGGATGCTAGGCTATGGAGCTGCTTGGAGGTCCCTAACTGCCTCTCAGGGGGGGTAAGGGGTGCTACAGAAGTTTTTTTCAAGCAAGTGTAGCCCTACTCCCACAGGAGCCTCTGGTTTTAAGTGGTCCCATATCCCCACTAGAACACACACAGCCAGGCACGCAGGAATTTTCCTCTCTCTCACTGGCTCAGTCAAACAGTCTAGTGGTATCTTTTGTATTTTTTATTGCTGATGCAACTTGGATAGGTATGTGGGAAACATGGAATGCCCCAAGGAAACTGAGGACTCTTCTCACTATCCTGGCAGAGGGCTCCCAGAAATTCTCTACTTGCTATGAGAAATGCTGAAGCTCACTTCTGTGAAGAGCTGAGAACTACATTCCATCTATGGGGCAAAGAACACAGGTCAGTACTCACAGGCCTCAGGGTCATCAGCTGCCACCTTCTGATATCCCGGAGGGCTTCCTAGTGAGGGAGACGCAGACTTACAATACCACAACCACTGGACACTCCTCCATCCAGCCTCCACCTGATATCCTCCAGAGGCACTGAACTCTTTTATATCACAGCTTATTATTGTCCATAAATTATGTATTGATTATAGCACGGAGCACTTTGGAGCATATCCACTTTGGAGCATATGGAGCACTGAACATGGACTGTTTAACCCCTTCCCGACCGGCGCACGCCGATGTACGTCGGCAGAATGGCACGGCTGGGCAAATGGACTTACAGGTACGTCCATTTAAAATTCCCCGCCGTGCCATTGCGTGCGCGCCGCCGGCCGGGAGCTCCGTGAGTCGGGTCGCGGGTCCCGCGGGCTCGATCGCCGCGGGGATACCCGCGATCACCTCACGGAGAGGACGAACGGGGAGATGCTGTTGTAAACAGCATCTCCCCGTTCTGCCTAGTGACAGTGTCACTGATCACAGCTCCCTGTCATCGGGAGCTGTGATCAGAGTAATGACACTGCTAGCCCATCCCCACTACAGTTAGTAATCACTCCCCTAGGACATACTTAAAGCGGAGTTCCACACAAAAATGGAACTTCCGCTTTTCGGACCCCCTCCCCCCCCTCCGGTGTCACATTTGGCACCTTTCAGGGGGGAGGGGGGTGCAGATACCTGTCTAAGACAGGTATTTGCACCCACTTCCGGCATAGACTCCCATGGGAGTCTATGCCTCTTCCCGTCCCTTCGCGCTGTCTCCTGGGAACACACAGCTCCCAGGAGATAGCGGGGACCACTTACGATGTGCAGCGCGACTCGCGCATGCGCAGTAGGGAACTGGGAAGTGAAGCCGCAACACTTCACTTCCTGATTCCCTCACCTAGGATGGCGGCGGCAGCTGCCGAGAACCGAGCGGGTTCTCGGCGTCACCTGCCGACATTGCTGGACCCTGGGACAGGTAAGTGGCCATTTATTAAAAGTCAGCAACTGCAGTATTTGTAGCTGCTGGTTTTTAATATTTTTTTTTTTTTTTGCGGTTTGGGTGGACTCCCTCTTTAACCCCTCCCCGCCCCCTAGTGGTTAACCCCTTCACTGCCAGTGTCATTTACACAGGAATCAGTGCATTTTTATAGCACTGATTGCTGTATAAATGACAATGGTCCCAAAAATGTGTAAAAAATGTCCGACATGTCTGCCATAATGTCAAAGTCACAATAAAAATAGCTGATCGCCCCCATTACTAGTAAAAAAAAAAAAATTATTAATAAAAATGCCATAAAACTATCCCTTATTTTGTAAACGCTTTAACTTTTGCGCAAACCAATCAATAAACGCTTATTGCGTTTTTTTTTTTACCAAAAATATGTAGAAGAATATGATCGGCCTAAACTGAGGAAAAAAAAATGTTTTTCTATATATTTTTGGGGGATATTTATTATAGCAAAATGTAAAAAATAATGAGTTTTTTTTCAAAATTGTTGCTCTTATTTTGTTTATAGCGCAAAAAATTAAAATCGCAGAGGCGATCAAATACCACCAAAAGAAAGCTCTATTTGTGGGGAAAAAAGGACATCAATTATGTTTGGGAGACACGTTGCGCGACCGCGCAATTGTCAGTTAAAGCGACGCAATGCCGAATCGCAAAAAAATGTTCTGGTCAGGAAGGGGGTAAAATCTTCTGGGGCTGAAGGGGTTAATGAATTTGTAGCACAGAGCACTTTATTGCAGTACTTGTACATTCTTTTAATGCATATTGAGCACTTTATATTTGATTGATCCTATTTCTATGTAATTATTTGCCTAGAAGGTAGCGCCGCACACCTATGACCTTTTTCAAAGATAGAAAGCTGTTGTAAATGAAACGCAACTGCTCTTGCTAAGCGCAGAGGGAAGAGACATGGTGCTTTTTATCCTCAAAGAGATAGCTTCTGTCCCTGCCACCCATCAGACCCATGTGGCATTTAGTTGGAGCTTTTGTCCCTTCCCCGTTGCCTGGGAAGCCAAGAGAAGTGGTCGGAAACACCTAGACTCTGTGCTACACAGATCTGACAGGTGGTGACAGAGGCTGACAAGACATCTACATCATTCAGAGGATGTACATCATTCAGAGGATTCAGTGGCAGTGAATCAGCAAATCTAGTAAAAGAGAAATTAGGAGGTCAGTGGGCTGAGAGGCTAGAAGAAGTGACTGTTTAAAAGTAAAAGGAGTTTGTTACAACTTGTGTTAGGAACTGTTCTAAGACTGTTGCTATAGGGGACAGCGCCCCTACACATGCAGATGTGGTGTCTTGCTGGATGCCTTTCCCTGCATGGCGGTCTACCTGTAGAAGTCTCTGAGTCTGCTAATTAGCATTGCAACTACCTAAGGGTGTCCTGGGCCTAAACCCTCTCTCTCACAGTTCTATTCAAGAGAAAAAAAAATCTCTTTACATCCAAGAAGTGTCTGGCACCCCTGCATTTTCATTGCACTACACCCACTATGCCTTGCAACCCACTCTATATAGAAGGATGTCAGCTGTCCGTGGCTCTGGAGGTTCTCAGACTAAAGAAGGTCTGGGATCTTGGTACATTTGGCGCCCAACGTGGGGCAAAGGCGTTATCCTCGCAGCAGTCACCCATAGCAACCGGTTATGTCCAAGGGCAAAGCAAGGACAGATTATGAGTATATATGAGTATATCTCAGCCAATGGGTAGGGGTTTTCTTAAATCCCTTGGCCTGCTGGGAGAACCTATATATTTGGGTGGAGTCAGGTGATCGGGGTTCAGTGCCACCTGGACGGCTGTCTGGGTGGACGTGTGTTGTGCTGCCCAGGCTGCTAGGCCAGAGTTTGGGCCTATCTCAGGCACATATGGCTGCTAGGCTGTCTGGGGGCCTATCCAGAAGTAAGAGAGCAGCATAGGGTTGGGACTGCGGCTTGCAGTCCAACCAAAAGTGACAGTTCTGCTGGCCAGAGAACCTGTCGTGGTCGGAGGTAGAGGGGAAACTGTCGCCACTAAGGGATCAACCTCCTTATTACGAGGGACCACAGTGAGTAGCTGAAGCAAGTACCGGAGCAGTATTCTCACCAACCGGGAATGGGGAAGAATCGGTAAACCTTAGCAGGTGCCAAGCCAGGGACCTCAGGAAGATACTAAAGTAAGAAGATTGGAAGAGCACATAGGATTCAATGGCAGTGAATCGGCAAGTCTAATGAGAGAGACTGGTAGCTCAGTGGGTTGAGAGTCTACAAGAAGTGACTATTTAAAAGTAAAAGGAGTTTGTTACAACTTGTGTTAGGAACTGTTCTAAGACTGTTGCCATAGGAGACAGCGTTCCTACTCATGCAGATGTGGTGTCTTGCTGGATGCCTTTCCCTGCATGGCTGTCTACCTGTAGAAGTCTCGGAGTCTGCTAATTAGCATTCCAACTGGCCCCAACCATCTCTCCCACAGTTCTGTTCAAGAGAAAATAAATCTCTTTGCATCCAAAAAGTGTCTGGTGTCCCTGAATTTACCTTGCACTACACCCAGTGGCGGCTGGTGCTCAAAATTTTTTGGGGGGCGCAAACAAACTGAAAAAAAAACCATCAATTGCAGCAAAAGGGCCATCAAACGCAGCCACTGTGCCCATCAAACATCGCCACTGTGCCCATCAATTGCCGCCACTGTGCCCATCAAGCACAGCCACTGTGCCCATCAAACGCAGCCACTGTGCCCATCAAGCGCAGCCACTGTGCCCATCAAGCGCAGCTACTGTGCCATCAAACGCTGTCACTGTGCCATCAAATGCTGCCACTGAGCTATCAAACGCTGCCACTGTGCCCATCAAGTGCAGCTACTGTGCCATCAAATGCTGTCACTGTGCCATCAAACGCAGCCACTGTGCCCATCAAACGCAGCCACTGTGCCCATCAAACGCAGCCACTGTGCCCATCAAGCGCAGCCACTGTGCCATCAAACGCTGCCACTGTGCCCACCAAACGCAGCCACTGTGCCCATCAAGTGCAGCCACTTAGCCATAAAATGCAGCTACTATATCCATCAATTGCTGCCAGTGTGCCCATCAATTGCCGCTAATGTGCCCCATGAAGTGCTGCCAGTGTGCATCGCCCGGCACTTACCTTTATCGCACCGGGTCAGCGATGGTGTCCTGCACGCTCCTTGATGTCTTCTTCCATCCTCTCTATCAGGCGTCCAATCACAGCGCCTGATGTTTCAGCCAATCAGGTGACAGGTAACAGACCTGTGCACCTGATTTGCTGAGAGGCGGTTCAGTGATAGCAAAGTGAATTCCTTCGCTTTGCTAACACACAGTTGAGTGAATAGCGAAGGCACAGCATTGCGCCCGCTGTTCACCTTTTTGGGCTCCTATTGGAGCCTATGGCTCTAATCAGGTGCTTCCAAAAAACACCCCCGCTGCTGTAATTCAGGTGCCCAGCGCCCAAAAATGGATGTCAGCTGTCCCTGGCTCTGGAGGTTCTCATTAGACTAAAGGAGGTCTGGGATCTTGCTACACATATATACTGTATTAGGCAGCAGGTGAACATGTTTCTGAAGCTGAAAAGTGTTTGTTGTGTGTGGGGCTTCAAAGCCACAGTCCGGTCAGGGAGCCCATGCTGACCCGTGTAATGGCCAAAAGCGCCTACAATGGGTACATTAGCATCAGAACTGGAGCAATGGAAGAAGGTGGCCTGGTCTGGTGAATCACGTTTCATAATGTGGACGGCCGGGTGCGTGTGCGTCACTTACCTGGGGAAGAGATGACACCAGAATGCAGAATGGGAAAAAGGCAAGGCAGAGGCAGTGTAATGCTTTAGGCAATGTTCTGCTGGGACACCTTGGGTCCTGCCATTCATGTGGGTGTTGACTCTTACCAGACTGGTGACTTGTCCCTACACTACCCACACACGAAATGAGTGCCAAGGCCTGGGAGCCAGGGCCTTGTATAGGCTCTGCCTGACCCAAGATGGCTGCCAGAGTCACATGGGGGTGGCAGCATCCAATCGGATAACTTTCCCAGTGACCCAGGAAACCATAGAGTAACCATGTTCCTCTTGACTTCCCCTCCAACTGCAGAAGCCGCTGCGGATGAGCGCCACCTACAGTGGAAAAAGTAGACTGCACCTGCCTACAGGTATAAAAAGCACATTTTTGGAACAGTTCGAGGATGTTTCTACCTAGAAAAACTACGTAACTCTGTGTTAAAATAAACACAGATACATTTATAGTATATGGACAGAAGAAAATGTATGATATCTCAGCTCCAAAACAATTAACAAACCAGACAGCCTCCCTGTACATAGTCCGAGCAGATAACATACAGTAAAAAAAAAAAAAAAAACGTTGATCATTCGGTGTAATGGAGCGGTGATATTGGCCCCAGACCAGCCATATGGCATTAAATGGATGTCCAACGCAAAAACGAGCGGAATCCCCACAGAAGCCGCCATTATTACACTGTTATTATAAGTATCTTTAATAAATGGGTATTATGACATTAAGTTGTGTTTAAGGCAGCATAATTGGGCAATAATAATCCCCCTCCCGGAATCAATCAGCAGAATGTATAGAATGTGGATGTAAATTATGATGATGACAATGACTGGAGAGGGTAGATGATGGATGAATTCCCACGGATCGTATCTCGGCATATTATAAATAATACAAGCTTCTGGCGGTAATTGCATATGATCTATTCTGGATAGATTGTAATTTGTGCTTGTTTTGCAGAAGTGTAATGACGGTAGCGGGATGAAAGCAGCACTAAACGGGCAAATTCTGCATTTTATGGATGCGTTATCGTCGCTGCCGGCTCTCATTACGTACCGCCGCTGGTGTCAGCAAACAATGTGACTTTACCCTTTAAAATGATTCCCCTGATCATTCAAGTTCCTTCCACAGAGCCGGCAAATGGGGCCGTGTATAAAGTTATATCAGTTATTCTCAGGGCTTTTTTTCTCATAGAATAGGTGCAGGTACTCCACCCTTTCAAGTCATCCCTTGTCTCCACCCCATACCCACCTCCAAGCACCGTCCCTCGGTTCCACCCCCTACCCACCTCCAAACACCGTCCCTCGGTCCCACCCCATACCCACCTCTAAGCACCATCCCTTGTCTCCACCCCCTACCCACCTCCAAGCACCGTCCCTCGGTTCCACCCCCTACCCACCTCCAAACACCGTCCCTCGGTTCCACCCCCTACCCACCTCCAAGCACCGTCCCTCGTTCCCACCCCATACCCACCTCTAAGCACCATCCCTTGTCTCCACCCCCTACCCACCTCCAAGCACCGTCCCTCAGTTCCACCCCCTATCTACCTCCAAGCACCGTCCCTCAGTTCCACCCCCTACCCACCTCCAAGCACCGTCCCTCGGTCCCACCCCATACCCACCTCTAAGCACCATCCCTTGTCTCCACCCCCTACCCACCTCCCAGCACCGTCCCTCGGTTCCACCCCCTATCCACCTCCAAGCACCGTCCCTCGGTTCCACCCCCTACCCACCTTCAAGCACTGTCCCTTGGTTCCATCCCATACCCACCTCTAAGCACCATCCCTTGTCTCCACCCTCTACCCACCTCCAAGCACCGTCCCTCGGTTCCACCCCCTACCCACCTCCAAGCACCGTCCCTTTAAGACAATACAAAACCAAATATTATTTGGTGCTTGATACGACTCTATGAAATTTGCAAACAAAAAGCAATAAAATAGAGCCCCTACAGCAACTATAGACCCAGCTAGCAAAAATAGATCCCTCCCAGCAACTATAGAGCCAGCTAGCAAAAATAGATCCCTCCCAGCAACAATAAACCCAGCTAGCAAAAATAGATCCCTCCCAGCAACAATAAACCCAGCTAGCAAAAATAGATCCCTCCCAGCAACAATAAACCCAGCTAGCAAAAATAGATCCCTCCCAGCAACTATAGACCCAGCTAGCAAAAATAGATCCCTCCCAGTAACTATAGACCCAGTTAGCAAAAATAGATCTCTCCCGGCAACAACAGACCCAGGTAGCAAAAATAGATCTCTCCCGGCAACAACAGACCCAGGTAGCAAAAATAGATCCCTCCCAACAACTATAGAGCCAGCTAGAAAAAATAGATCCCTCCCAGCAACTATAGACCCAGCTAGCAAAAATAGATCCCTCCCAGAAACAACAGACCCAGCTAGCAAAAATAGATCCCTCCCAGTAACTATAGACCCAGCTAGCAAAAGTAGATCTCTCCCAGCAACAATAGACCCATCTAGCAAAAATAGATCTCTCCCAGCAACAATAGACCCAGCTACCAAAAATAGATCTCTCCCAGCAACAATAGACCCCCCTTAGCAAAAATAGATCTCTCCCAGCAACAATAGACCCAGCTAGCAAAAATAGATCTCTCCCAGCAACAATAGACCCAGCTAGCAAAAATAGATCCCTCCCAGCAACTATTGACCCAGCTAGCAAAAATAGATCTCTCCCAGCAACTATAGACCCAGCTAGCAAAAATAGATCTCTCCCAGCAACAACAGACCCAGCTAGCAAAAATAGATCCCTCCCAGCAACTATAGAGCCAGCTAGCAAAAATAGATCTCCCAGGAACAGTAGACCCCCCAACTACAATGGATCCACCCCAGCAACAATAAATCTCCCAGAAGCCAGCAACAATAGACCCCTCTCTTAACAGTAGGTCTCTCCCATTAACAATTGACCCCAAGCAAAAAAAGATCCCCCCCACCAGAGGCAACAGCTACCCCCAGTGACAATAGATCCCCCAGCAGCCAGCATGAATAGACCCTTCAGCATACCCCAGCACTCCTTGTGCTGGAGGTGCCGGAACTGCGTTCCCGCTGAAGAAAAAAGCCCTGGTTATTCTCAAGGGATCTCTAAAGCCCCGTACACACGATCTGACTTTTCCGACAACAAAACCGTGGAACTTTGTCCGAAGGGTGTTGGCTCAAACTTTTCCTGTATACACATGGTCACACAAATGTTGGCCAACAATTATGAGCGTAGTGACGTACTACGTGTTTTTTCAGCTCTTTAGCGCCACCCTTTTGTGGCCTTCTGCTAATTTCGTGTTAGTAGAAGTTTGAGCGTTGATTCGCGCTTTTCTTTTCGGGTTTTTCATTTCGCGCTATTCAGTTCGTTTCTGAGCGGCCGTTCTTCCACCAGACATGTTGCGGAATCGGAGGAGGTAACGTGTTATTTATTATTGGCCTTGAAGTTATTGCTTTGACATTATTTTTTTTTTGGTTGATTAATGATTTGATTTATATTTTCTATATTTTTGGATGTATAAAATGCACTTTTTGGTTAAGTTCTATTGGCAGATATCATGTCTAATTTTTTTTTTAATGCACAATAAAAAATTGTGTAGAATAATAATTGGCTATGTGTTTTACTTCAAATGACAGTTTGGGAGTCGGCAGTTACATTTTAATAAATACAAAGTAAAATTAACAAGGGACACCAACATAGTTGTATCTTTGATCTTAAAAACTACGGGATAATGGTGTTGTGGTAACTTGCCCAAAAAAATAAAAATAAATAAATAATAATATTATTCTTGATATCACTAGAAAAAAAAAGCCTTTGAAAATTTGTTTGCCATAACTCCATCAGTATCACCAGCAAAGCAGCTTCATTATTATCCCATTAAAGAAGAAGAGAATTGTGCGCTGCATTTCCAGATTTCAGAATTTGCCGCGTCACGAATGTTAATTCTCCATTACGAGCGCTAGTTTACAAGACCGACCGCTTCCGGCTCGTCCTTGCTTCCGAGCATGCGTGTTTGTACTTTGGACTTTTGTCTGACGGACTTGTACACATGCTCGGAAAATCCAACAACAGACATTTGTTGGCGGAAAATTTGAAGATATGCTCTCCAACATTTGTTGGCAGAAAGTTCAACAGCAAATGTCCGATGGAGCGTAGAAACGGTTAGATTTTCCATCAACAGCCGGACATCCAACATTTCCCGTCGGAAAATCCGATCATGTGTACGGGGCTTAAGAATAAATACAATGGCCAGAGATGTGTGTTTTACTCATTTGTCTGCTTTTCATCTTTAAACAGCTCTATTTTCATGGTTATGCAGTAATGTTTGTCTGTCAGCTTACCTCTCCATGTGTTCAGATTAGGAGGCCAGTCACTCTCACCTGGTTGCTTAAGTAATTTCTCCTCAAAGCATGGCTCCACCCAGCCCCTATCAGGGAGTTCTATATTAACCTGCACTGCAAGCCAGCTCTGCTAAACAATATTGTGTGATTTGGCTTCCATGTGCTCATTTCTGTGTGTCCTACATCTGATCCTGTTTACCGACCTTGGCTTGTTCTTGACTGTCCTTGTCTGCTTCATATCCCGACCTTTGGCGTGTTCATTGACTATCCCAATCTGCTTTTTGCCCTGACCTTTTGGCTTATCTCCTGACTATCCTTTATTGTAGCAGTCTGCTGCTTCCTCTCTACCTTCCTGTACTCTACTGTGAGCGTGAGCTGGGAGACCCTGGGGGGCCGCGACCTCGAGCCAGACTGCAGCAAAGTGCATCCCCACCATCAGGGGCCCTGGTGAACACCCGCTGGCTCTTAGATTCCGCGCCCTGGAAAATCTCATGCTCTAGCTCCTAGTGTGATCCGTGTTGGTGCTCCAAAGTACCTGCTTTCCTGGACCACCCAGGGCTCCATCTGCAGCAGTCAGCCGTGGGGTCCACTACATTGCGGTGCACTCCAGACCCCCCCACGGGGTGCATCTGTCACCTGGACTCAGGTGATCTGACATCTATACATCAGTCCATCACTAGGATAACATCCTTTTAGTCTTGAAAACGTATATTAAATCAGCCAAGGATAGGTGGAACGAGGCACCAGTTCCCAAATTGATTGAAAATGGTAAGGATTGGAATGAGGGGACTTTAAAGGTGCCTGAAACAATGAAAAACGATATCATGTATAGTAAAAGTAACAAAGTGTATTTAATACATCTATTTAAAAAGATATAACAATCTTGGATTAAAATTGCATATTTAGATCAAGGCAATGATGATTGAGACATAACTACTGTACAGAAACATAATTCTCTCGACATGTTTCACTAGAATATATAGCTTCTTCAGGAGATTTGTAGTTGTCTGTGTATAGCGTATTCACTGCAATATATAAAAAGGACATAAGACAAAAATACAATGGTGACAACTAAAGACAGATGTCATGAGTTAAACATCTTTACACAAGGAAGCAAAAAATTGCACAAGATCGACTGAAAATATTCTTACCCCAAAACTGCTTTCACATTCTAAAATACGCTGTACGCAGACAACTACATATCTCCTGAAGAAGCTATATATTCTAGCGAAACATGTCGAGAGAATTGTGTTTCTGTACAGTAGTTATGTCTCAATCATTGCCTTGATCTAAATATGCAATTTTAATGAGGATTGTTATATCTTTTTAAACAGATGTAATAAACAAAATGTGTTACTTTTACTATACATGATATCGTTTTTAATTGTTTCAGGCACCTTTAAAGTCCCCTCATTCCAATCCTTTTTCATCCTTTTAGTCTTGTCTTCAACAGTGATAACGTTCATTGTAACACCTATACAATGATACATTGTAACACCTATACAATGATACATTGTAACACCTACACAATAATACATTGTAACACCTGCACAATGATACATTGTAACACCTGCAACCCAGTGAGCTTCTGTAAGATCAGAATATACACAACCTGTTCATTATAAGATCATTCCTCTTTCTTGTGCGCTTTTGCAATCAACAGAAATAATCTATAGAACAGCCAACAAAAAAAAAAAAATATTTTCTGTTCCTTCCACTCTGTTGGCTGTTCTATAGATTATTTCCTATTTACGCTATATGACCAAATATATGTGGAAATGAAAGTGATTGTAAAGTCTTGGGTTTTTTTTATATTAATGTAGTGCTGGTAGATTTACAATCTACCGCAGGTTAGGTAAATTTAGTAAATTGTCTGTTAGGAAGGTTAAAAGTTCGCCTCTGTTCCAGCTTGGCTGACGTTGTGTGTGCTTCCGTGCTGACCGGTGGGTGTCGCTGTTACCATTAGTCAGTGTTGGAAGGGCAACGTGCCGAAGTGTATAGATGCTCCTCTGTCTCGGAGACAAGCTCGGTGGAGGTGGTCCTCCGAGTTGCATTCTGGGAAGAGGGTATTTATGGGACAGACGCCATGTTCTAGGGTCCTTTTACAGCCACCTGCTGGCCCTCCTGGCCGACAGGTATGCGTTAAGGAGCTACCTCGTGGTCCTCCGATCGGGAGGCCCACGATACTGCGGCGCAGGGGTGGGTTCAGAGGCTTGTCTGGGGCCTACCACCACGGCTGAGGAATGGTCCTGAGCTGTCGGTCTTGTGTGACAAAGCTGGACAGCCGAGGAGATCCCAGGGGAGGACCCGTCTTGGAGAGATCACGCAGCGTGCTGGTCTGTAGAGGGGCCTGGTGACTCGGCTGAAGGACGTATCCAAAAGAAGTAACTATACAGCATAGTGTTGCCGGTTCGGCCTAAAGGTTCAGGCACTGTGACTGACTTTCAATGCAAAAAAATCTGATACATCCTGTGGCAGAGGATCGTACGGATTTACCCCCCAAACGAGTCTGTGGCAGAGACTTTTGATTCGTGCTGTGTACTGGCTGCTAGACCAATGAGAGAGGCCTATCCAGACGAGCAAGGAGTGTGTCCTATGGGGGGGGCGCATTCCACCTAATTATCTGAATTCTACCAGGACATTTGCCGCTAACATTCTATAAGAAATTATTTGGGTTTCTCCTGAAAGTTTCCTTTTCCGCCTCTTTCCTGCTGCTTCCTAAAGTTTGTCTGTTCAATAAAGCATTGAAAACGTACTCCAGTGTTGGTGCCTGTGTCGTCCAGAAGTAAACTCAACGGAACCCTAGACCCGGTGCCGGTGAAACAGAGGGAAGCAAGGTGAAGGTAACAGACCCGCTTGGACCAGCAGCTCCACCGTGAGTTGGTGCTACATTAAAATAACAAACATGTCATACTTACCTGCTCTGTGTAATGGTTTTGCACAGATCATCCTGGATCCTCCTCTTCTCGGGGTCCCTGGCTGGAGCTCCTGGCCCCTCCCTCCTATCGAGTGCCCCCACAGCAAGCAACTTGCTATGGGGGGACCCCAAGCCGTGCGGCAGCTCCGTGTGTTCATTCAGACATGGAGCTGCGGTTCGGCCCCACCCCTCTCTCCCGATTGGCTAACTTCCTTTGATTGACAGCAGCGGGAGCCAATTGCGCCACTGCTGTGTCTCAGCCAAACAGGAGGGAGAGTCCCAGACAGGCAAGGGACTCGTGGACATCGCTGGATAGAGATGGGGCACAGGTAAGTATTAGGGGGAGCTGAGGGGGGCTGCTGCACACAGAAGGCTTTTTATTTTAATGCATAGAATGCACCTTCTGCCTTTACAACCTCTTCAAGGGTCAGGTGTTTCTAGTGAAGGATACTGTCAATACTACATCATACAAAGTAGGGTTGCACCGATACTGGATTTTTATCGGCAAGTACGAGTAACAATACTGAGTTCACAATGACAAGCCCGAGTTCACACAGAAGGGGTGCACAAAACCGCATGCCATCCTTTGCAGTGCCAGTTGAGCTCAAATCTCACCACAAAGGTATCGGAGAATTTTCACGAATAAGGCCACGTACACAGGATCAAACTTTTCAACCGGACTGGTCCGACAGACTTTCCAGCGGACTTTCGACAGACTTTTGACTGACTTTTGACGGACTTCTGACTGACTTTTTAACGAACGGACTTGCCTACACACGATCACACCAAAGTCCGACGGATTCGTACGTGATGACGTACACCGGACGAAAATAAGGAAGTTGACAGTCAGTAGCCAATAGCTCATCAAACAAAGGGCCTAGTGCTGAAGTACCTAAAAATACAGGGTGACTCTGCAGGTACTAGGTAGAAAGTTGTGCCAGCGTCCCCAACATTCTAACCAATAATTTCGGTTATTGGTAGTTTAACAGACAATGCCAGTAAACTTGTAGATGCTACACTTATGCCCCATCTCATGGCCCTGCCGTCATACACCAAAGATACTTTAGACCTTCTAAAACAGATTGAGGGGTTGCTGGTCCCTCCTGATTCCCTGCTCGTGACGCTTGATGTGGAGGCTCTATACTCCAGCATCCCTCACGAGCAGGGGATCGGGATGGTCCGTACCTTTTTGTACGAGGAAGATCACCACCAATGGAACTACAACGAGTTTATTTTGAAGCTACTCAACTTCATTTTGACTCATAACGCTTTTGAATTTATGGGTTCCCACTACCTCCAGGTGCAGGGCGTAGCCATGGGCACCTGTTGTGCCCCTGGCTACGCCAATCTGTACCTGGGGGGGTGGGAACGTCACCTGTTCTCTCGAGACCAGTATTCAGAATATCTAGATCAAATTTTGATCTGGAAACGCTACATAGATGACATTTTTATCATTTGGACAGGTACTATAAAGACTTTAAAAAAATTCATACAAATGTTGAACGTCAACCAGTTTAATTCAAAATTGACATACCACTGTCATAATGATACTGTCAATTTTCTGGATCTCGAGATTTACAGGGACGTTAACAATACCCTATCTACAAATTTATTTAGGAAAACCACAGCAGGAAATACACTGCTACATGCCACAAGTGCACATCCTCCCCCCCTTATTAGAAGTATACCGTACGCACAGTACCTTCGCCTTCGCTGAAATTGCACGAAAATGACGGATTTTTAACACCAGTCCAACCTACTCAGGTCACGGCTCCTGGCGAGAGGCTACAGCCAGTCCCTCCTACGTAAGGCCTTTAATAAGGCCAAAAACAAATCACGGACTGACCTTTTGTATGCGAAAAAAACCCAACCACAGAAATCCACTGTCAGAATGATTACCAAATTTTCTTCCCACTATCATGACATTAACAACATCCTCAAAGAACACTGGCATTTTTTGACAGAAGACCCTATCTTAAAGAAATATGTTAACACGCATCCAGAAGTAGTCTACAGACGTGCAACTTCTCTCAAGGATAGACTAGTATCTAGTCAGTATAAGACCCATAACCCTATTGCCCCACAGTTACCAAGGGGCACAGTGCCCTGTGGTAGCTGTTCATTCTGTCCGTGGATATCCTCTGAATGTCCCATTTCACTACCTAATGGCGAAACCTACTATCCAAAATTTTCAGCTACATGCTCCACCCAAGGGGTAGTTTATTTGATGAGATGCACCTGTGGGGCTTTCTATGTGGGGAAGACGGCCAGACAGCTGAGACAAAGAATCAATGACCATGTTTACTACTCAGGGAATGGGAAGATGCTCACTCCGGTGAGCAGACCTCTCGATTCATATCACCGCTTTAACACGTCTTCCATTTCCTTTGCTGTTCTGGCCGTCGTCCCCCAAAACCCCAGAGGTGGTGAATGGGACAAATTCATATTACAAAAGGAGACCCTATGGATCGAGCAGTTAAACGCTACTAGGGCACCGGGTTTGAATGAATCCAATTCATATAGACCATTTCTTTGAGCCTATGTCTGTGACTGGCGTAAAGCCCCTCCAACATGCGCTAGTTTAGCCATAAGAATCATTTATGCAATGAAAATAACTGTTGATAACATGATATGATAGATTATATCTGAATTATTTCTAATTTCCAGATTGATGTACTCATATGTTCTCCCCTTTTCTGAAATGTTTAAATATCATTGGTATTGTTTATTTGTGTTTATTGATCCCCCATGGGATATTATGACAATAGAATAATGCTATAAGCACAGTGTATATCTGTTTCTATTCTTTTTCCTGCTATCTTGATGTCTCAGGGACCGGTTCCCTTAGTGTTGGTCTCCTTCTGCTACGCATGGCCCCTGCCTCTTTGAGTTCCGTTGCCCCGCGCCGCACATCCGGTTCGACTCTTCCCTCCCTCGGCGCATGCGCGGGATTTTCCCGACATTGCGTCGTCTGTACGTGTGGGCGATGTGGCGCGGCGCATGCGCGGTAGCCTGCTACGGGGCCGGAACACGGTGTGCTCTTCGGAGCCGCCTGTTTCCGGCCGGAGTCACCTTATATAGGGGCGCGTTGGTGTGTGCCTTCATGTGCTCACAGCACCGGTCCCCCTCTGATCGGACGGCGCATCCTTATGCTTTCTCTCAACTACTATAGGGTAAGTTCAGGTTATCCAAATTTATACTTCTTTATTTCCAAACTAATCACTATTATTTATGCATCCTCTCTCAACTGCAACATCCTACAACACTAATGTGCTTGTTTACCCTCTTCCTTTTTTTCGCATATACCAGCATTATAACTATAAAGCCTCTGCTTTCCTACTCATGGACACCTGACGCTACATTTCTCTGAGAGATCCCAGGTTGTGGCCGGTTGCTGTCTCTATTATATTTCAGACAATTGTTACTTTTGATCGAATCGCGATCGTTTGTACTTAATCATCATTGGCAGTTTTCAATCTTACCATTTCTAAATGGTAAGTGAACCTTACTTTCCCATATACCTTCCATACATTTTTTTTTCTCTCTCCTTCTCCCCCCCCCCTCCCTTCTCATTCCCTTTTTCCGATTCCCCTTTTCTTTTTTCTTTCTCCCTTTTTTCCCCCTTTCATTTCCCTTTCCCCCCCCTCTCTTTTTTCTCCCCCCCCCCCTTCCCCCCCCTCCACCCTCCTATCTTGCCTTTCCCCCCCTCCACCCTCCTATCTTGCCTTTCCCCTCTCCCTTTCCCCCCTCCCCCTCCTTATTTTTCCGCCCTCCCCTCCATCCCCTTTTTGCTGACTTTTTTCTCCCTCTGCCTTGTTCCATCACTAAAATTGATTATATTGTTTACACACACACACACATATATATATAGTATTTAAAAATCTTTCATTTGAGTATGTACCCTTCGCTTCCCCTAATTTGGCTGACCCTGACCACCTGGCTTTACTATGTGTCACTTGGAGACCATAATCTTTTATAGGGCCTATCCCATGAGTCATTATACCTGGCGGTGGTTATACCTTCAATTTTGAAATTTCTATGTACAATCTTTCGTAGTATTTGTATTTTTTGAATTTTTGTCTTTTTGTTGTCTCTTTCATGTATATTAATCCAGAATCTCTAGCTCCTGAGGAAGCGTTCTGCGAAACGCGAAACATGTAGAGCAATCAGAGAGCACCCCACCGTGGATCACCAAACCTGCAGCACCCTGTTTTGTTATAGATTTATGACTGTCTACTGTTTAACGCTTGGGGAAGTATCTCTCCTCTACTTTAATTAAGTGATCTGTTTATACACTTATAATCTTTTCAAATGCTATACAAGCTTGCAGGATAGGTTCCATACGGTGTACCAACATTAGGTTTCATGCCTAGTCTGATGTGTTTTTAAATATTCATGTCTGCCCATTGTCTTTTTTTACTTTATAAATAAAAAACCCCTAACAAACTTATTTTTTTTTTTAGTTCAATACTGTTGTGCCTTCAAAGTCCCATCCCTAGACTCTATGTATTCACAGTAGCCAATAGCTGCCCTAGCGTGGGTTTTTGTCCGTCGGACTAGCATACAGACGAGCGGATTTCTGGGTCCGGCGGAGTTACGACGTAAAGATTTGAAGCATGTTCCAAATCTAAAGTCCGTCAGATTTGCGACTGGAAAAGTCCGCTGAAGGTCCGGTGAAGCCCACACACGATCGGATTGTCCACCGGATTTGGTCCGTCGGCGTCCGTCGGACAACTCCGGTCGAAAAGTCTGACCGTGTGTACGCGACATAAGAGTACAAATAAAAATACTTAGTATCGGCACGGATACCAGCATCAGTGCAGCCCTAATACAAAGACAATGTAGACAATTGTGGTAACAGTTTGGTGAAGACTCTTTTCTGCTCCAGCATGACTGTGCCCCCCCCCCCCCCCGTGTACAAAGCCAGCTCCATATAGACATGGTGTGACCAGTTTGGTGTGGAGGAACTTGAGTGTCCTGCACAGAGTCCTGACCTCAACAATGCTGAACACCTTTGAGATGAATTGGAATGCCGATGGTGAGCCAAGTCATCAAACATCAGTTCCAGATCTTACAAATGGGCACAAATCCTCACAGACACCCCCCAAAATCTTGTAGAACATCTTCCCAGAAGAGTGGAGACTGTTATAGCCACAAAGTATGTCATGTCATAGTAATGGCCATGGTTTTGTAATGGTGTGTCCAACTAGCTAGCTCTTATGGGTTACTGTTTATTGAAGATCCTTTTCTATTTTCTGTTACATCACGACTGTGCCCCTGTCTACAAAGCCAGCTCCATATAGACATGGTGTGACCACTTTGGTGTGGAGGAACTTAAGTGCCCTGTACAGAGCCCTGACCTCATCCCTACTGAACACCTTTGGGATAAATTGGAACACTAATGGTGAGCCAGGTCTTCTCATCCAACATCAGTAGCTGACCTCACAAATGGGACCAAATTCCAACAGGCACCCAATGGCGTCCCTAGGGGGGGCAGAGGGGGCCCTGACCCCCCAACATTATGCTGTGCCCCACCATGTGCCCCCCCCCAAAAAAAAAACCCCATATTTATACAAAAAATCAATGTCTAAGAGGGAGAGAGTCCCCAGTCAGCTCCTGCGGGTGATTCCTCCCCCCTCCCTCTGCTTGCTGACACTGCATAATGCGAGCGATCACACAACCACGGCCTCCCGATCTGCTCCTTCCCCTGCATCCTCATTGGCAGGGAGAAGAGCGAGTTGCAGGAAGGACTCCACCAGGACTCTCAGTACTGAAAAAACAGACTGATTTTTCCCGTCCTTAGGACAGGAGAACCAGCCTGTAAATTCCAAGAGATGCCAGACCAGCGCTGTCAATAGCAGGGGCAGGACAGCAAGAGGAGGCTGGGGAACCCCACAGTGACAGAACACCAGGGGCCGGAGGCAAGACAACCTTTGCAACCCTGATAGTTCTCCCACTGCTTTGGATCTTTATATTTTCTTGGTATGCTGGTGACATATATCTCTTGCTTTCTGCCACCCTGGGGGGGCCCAATACAGTAGGAAGGGAGCTCACTGCAGAAAATGTGAAAGGGCCATTGTGGGATCGTAGTAAAGGGCCCCAGTATATATTTATATATCTTTATATATCTATATCTATATATCTATAAATCTATGTATCTATATATATATACTGTATATATAGATATAGATCGATCTATCTATCTATCTATCTATCTATCTATCTATCTATCTATCTATCTATCTATCTATCTATCTATCTATCTATCTATCTATATCTATAGATATATATCTATATATATCTATATATATATATATATATGCATTTTATAGTTGCCCCCCCTACTTTTGTCCCTGTCCCCCCATGTACCCCCCCTAAATATGAAAGCTGGAGACGCCACTGCAGACACCCTCCAAAATCTTGTGGAAAGGCTTCCCAGAAGAGTGGAAGGTGTTGTAGTCACAAAGCGGGCAACTCCATATTAATGGCTATGGGGGAAAGAGGGAAACTTTATACAGTATTAAAGTGGTTGTAAACCTCAAGCCCCGTACACACGATCGGATTTTCCGCCAACAAAACCGTGGGCTTTTGTCCGAAGGGTGTTGGCCCAAACTTGTCTTGCATACACACAAGGCACACAATTGGTTCGGCACACATGGTTTTTCAGCTCTTTGGCGCCACCCTTTGGGCTCTTTCTGCTAATTTCGTGTTAGTAGAAGTTTGGTGAGCGTAGATTCGCGCTTTTCATTTTGTGCTTTTCAGTTCGCTTTTGAATGGCCGTTCGTCAACCAGACATGTTGCGGAATCGGAGGAGATAACGTGTTATTTATTATTGGCTTTGGAGTTATTGCTTTGACATTATTTTTTTGGTTGAATAATAATGATTTGATTTGGTATATTTTCTATATTTTTGGATGCATAGAATGCACTTTTTGGTTAAGTTCTATTGGCAGATAGCATGTCTAATTTTTTTTTTTTAATGCACAATAAAAAAAAATTGTGTAGAATAATACTTGGCTGTGTGTTTTACTTCCAATGACAGTTTGGGAGTCGGCAGTTACATTTAAAAAAGTACAATGTAAAATTAACAAGGGACACCAACATAGTTGTATCTTTGATCTTATAAACTACAGATAATGGTGTTGTGGTAACTTGCACAAATAAAAAAAAAAACAAACATAATAATAATATTCTTGATATCACTAGAATAAAAAAAGCCTTTGAAAATTAGTTTGCAATAATCACCAGCAAAGCAGCTTCATTATTATCCCATTAAAGAAGAAGAGAATTGTGCGCTGCATTTCCAGATTTCATAATTTGCCGCGTCACGAATGTTAATTCTCCATTACGAGCGCTAGTTTACAAGACCCAACCGCTTCCGGCTCGTCCTTGCTTCCGAGCATGCGTGTTTGTACTTTGGACTTTTGTCCGACGGACTTGTGTACACACGCTCGGAAAATCCGACAACAGGCCACCGTCCGTGGAAAATTTACTAAGGCTTACCTGTAGCTACCGCGGATATCTCCTAAACCTGCCCAGTTTAGGACATATCCACTGTATCAGCATATGCGGACGTCATCGGCGCATGCGCACTGAAGAAATGGACCGAGCGTGCCATTTCTACACCTGATGTGCAGTCAACGGCGGCTCCCGCGCGGATGTGCGAGAGTGATGTCATCGCGGCTCTGGCCAATCACTAGAGCAGTGTGCCAGGAACGCTGCAGGGGCCTCGTTCTAAGGCACCTTGTTTCCCCGAAAATAAGACCTAGCGTGATTGTCGGTGATGGCTGCAATATAAGCCCTACCCCCCAAATAAGCCCTAGTTAAAGTCCTTATAGGTCTTATTTTCAGGGTAGGGCTTATTTTCGGGGGAAACAGGGTAGGGCTTATTTGG